>NW_005871056.1:6016876-6154303 GCF_000147115.1 Myotis lucifugus
ACCAGGCCGACTGGTTGTAGGAATCAGCTGTGCGGAAAACGTCTGTCTTCTGGGGAGGCGCTAATCCAGCCTTTGCCTGAGGCGATCGGCAAATGGCTGTGCGCAGGGCTTGGGCGGGGCGGGCTCAACAGGGCGGGGGGAGGGAGCCACTATGACTGCTCTCAGTCCGTCCCCAGGGGCTCTGCCTCTCTGTCCCATCAACCGCTGCAAACCTCGGAGGGGCCGTAGCCAGACAGTCCCGCTTCTCCCGTTTGAGTCTGGGTCCCTAGAGACTCGCCCGGATCTGTAGCCCAGAGTCTGAGACTCACTCCTGATTGAAAACGACAACCACGCCCTCAGCCGCCAGCCCGCTTTGCGCGCGCACCACCTCACCACCGTACCTTTAAATTTTCCACACTACGCCTCCTCTGAGCGTCGGAATGCTGTTGTTTTTGCTTCTAGTTGAAGAGTCTCTCCTCAGCCAGCCTTCCTGTGGTTCTGGCTGATGTCCATTCCGACTTTTAGTTGTATTTTTGAAGTGGTTGTTTACGGCGGCAGTCTCCGGTGTTTACCTATGCCGCCATCTTCGATTCTCCTTTAGTCTCTCTTCTTAAAGGAAATATTATTGAACTAAATTAGGCTGATATAATATACTTGAAATCATGTGGAAAGCCTTGTCAAATAAAAAAATTAGTAACTGTGTTCTATTTATATACATATATTTTAAATGTTATAAAATTTTCAGCCTCTAAGCTTGGCAGGACAAGTTTGCTGTATACTTCTTAAGCAAAGCCAGAATATTCAGCAGAATTTCAAAACAGGAGCATAAATAATGCCACAGACTCCCACCCAGCCTGCTCTACAGATTGGCTGGGGGGTGGGGCCGCATCTGTACTTCATAGGTCAAATGTATAAGTTGGCTTACTTTGCTTTTTAAATAAAGATGCCTACTTTAATTACTTAATAAGTTAGCTTTTCTCAATATAATCAAGGTCTCATATAAACTCATTTATAATGAGAAGCCAATATATATATATTTTTAAATGTGCTCTATATACTTTTTCTTTAATCTGGTAAGTCCAGGACATTTCAAATTACATTTACTCAACAAGGTACCAAGTACTAGAGCCCGATGTCTGCAAAGGATACATATCTTTCATTTGCTCGATGGTTGGCGCTCGAATAATATCATTGATTCCAATGATGTTATCATGTCTGAAGCCCAGTAGGATTTTTATCTCCCTCAGGGTTCTCTGGCAGTAGGTCTGGTGCTCAAAAGGACTGATGTTCTTGATAGCTACTCGAACTTTGTTGACATTATCATAAGCAGAGCTTTTTCTTCTTCTTCCTCTTCTTAAAGGATACCTTTCAGCATTTCATATAATACTGGTTTAGTGGTGATGAACCCCTTTAGCTTTTCCTTATCTGTGAAGCTCTTTATCTGACCTTCAATTCTGAATGATAGCTTTGCTGGATAAAGTAATCTTGGTTGTAGGTTCTTGGTATTCATCACTTTGAATATTTCTTGCCACTCCTTTCTGGCCTGCAAAGTTTCTGTTGAGAAATCAGCTGACAGTCTTATGGGTATGCCCTTGTAGGTAATTGACTGTCTTTCTCTTGCTGCTTTTAAGATTCTCTCTTTGTCTTTTGCTCTTGGCATTTTAATTATGATGTGTCTTGGTGTGGTCCTCTTTGGATTCCTTTTGTTTGGGGTTCTCTGCGCTTCCTGGACTTGTAAGTCTATTTCTTTCATCAGGTAGGGGAAGTTTTCTGTCATTATTTCTTCAAATAGGTTTTCAATATCTTGCTCTCTCTCTTCTTCTGGCACCCCTATAATTCGGATGTTGGTACGCTTGAAGTTGTCCCAGAGGCTCCTTACATTATCTTCGTATTTTTGGATTCTTTTTTCATTTTGCTTTTCTGGTTGGGTGTTTTTTGCTTCTTCGTATTTCAAATCTTTGACTTGATTCTTGCGATCCTCTGCTCTGCTGTTGGGAGTCTGTATAATATTCTTTATTTCAGTAAGTGTATGCTTAATTTCTAGTTGGTCCTTTATCACAACGTCAAGGGTCTCACTAGATTTCTTGAGGGTCTCATTAAGTTTATCGGCGGTTTCTAGAAAATTCTTGAAAAACCTTAAAAGTGTGGTATTGAACTCTATATACAGTAGTTTGCTTTCCTCCATTTCTGTCATTTGTGTCCTGTTTCTTTATCTCGGCATTTTTTATGCTTCGCTGTGTCGATAGAGTGGCTTTTTGTGCTAAGTGTCCTATAGGGCCCAGTGACTCAGCCTCCCCAATTACCTGAGGTAGCCATTCTTGGTGCTGCCCTCAAGTTCCAACCCATGCCAGACAGTCCCGTTTCTCCCGTATGAGTCTGGGTCCCCAGAGACTCGCCCGGAACTGGAGCTCAGAGCTTGAGACTCCCTCCCGATTGACAACCGTGTCCTCAGCCGCCAGCCCTCTCCACGTGCGCCTCCGTACCTCTGTACTTTACTTCCGCACCGCACCTCCTCTGAGTCTCGGTATGCTTTTCTCTTTCCTTCTAGTTGTAGAATTTCCACTCAGCCAGCCTTCCTGTGGTTCTGGATGATGTCCGTTCCGTCTTTTGGTTGTATTTTTGAATTTGTTGTGGGAGGCAGCAATTTCCGGTGTTTACCTATGCCGCCATCTTGGTTTCTCCTAAATGTTTTCTAATAGTTCTCATTTACATTAACTTCCTGAGTATGTCCTCCCTGCCACCTCCAAATATGTGCAACTGATGTAAAAAAGAGAGTCCTCTAAAAATAGTTAGGAACCAGATGAATCAGATGTGTGAACTGGATCACATTTATGCATCCAGTTGTTTTGATACCAACTTGACAGGAAGCAAAGAGTGGCTGGGGTGACATTCAGAAGCTCTGGTTCCCAACCAGCAAGGGCACCACCTCTGCTCTCCTGAGTCTCCTGGAAGTGTTACAGCCAGGGGAGAGCAGCTGAGCTGTGACTAAATTTCCCCAGCTCTTTTTTGAGCTTGGAGTTCTACTAGTAAGTTCTGTTAAAGCCTCTTGTAATAAATGGCAGGAGAAGGAAACATCTGCAAATAGGTGGCACAAGTTCAGGGAATGAGACCTTCAATTTTATCCCCTTTATGTCATTTCCATCTTTTTCCTTTAGATAAGTGATAACACTCTCAGTGTGTCTGAAGAATTCTCTCCACCCAAATTGTAACGGTCACTAACTTCTATTCCCAGTCTTAAGTTTCCCTTTAAAGCCTATAGCCTGGCAGGTCCTGAGTTGCTGGAAGGTACCAGAATAAATGAGTATGTTATACCTGTCTTGGGCCATACACACCTGTTAATGTGTTAGATGAAGGCCATTCATATTGACTTAGTTAGGAAAAGCTGACTTCTTCTTGCCCTTCTGCAGATAAATTTTTCAGTCAAGGCTGTGCCCCTGGGTATGAGCGAAGTTCCAGTCTCTGTGCTCTGTGTGCTGGATCAGAAACTGTTCCAGGAAAGGAGTGTGAACCCAACAACAATGAGAGATACTACGGCTACACAGGGGCTTTCAGGTAAGTCTTATAATGCTGAAATGAATATAATAATACTCCCAGCTCTGACAAGATTCCTTTTTAGGAACTAAGGTGAGTTTCTTATGTTACTAGCCTATTAGTTCTGCGTGTTTCAGGTGCCATATTCAGCAACCATATGTAGAACCCTGTGTGAAGGGCCCTCCAGGACTGTCTCCAGACCTGGCTGTCATAGACAGCAAAGATTGGCAGTAAGGTTGTTCTCAACAGAGGGCAATTTGCCCCCTGGGGACATATGGCAGTGTCTGAAGATATTTTTGATTATCAAATAGGACTGGAGTGGGTTGGTGTGGGGAGAGGGTGCTACTGGCATCTAATTGATAGAGGCTGCTAAACATCCTGCATGCATAGGACAGCGCCCTACAACAAAGAGTTATCTGGCTCCAAATATCACAAGTGCCAATGTGAGGGAACCCTATCATAGTTGAATATAGGAGTCAGGGGCCTGGCTCATGCTCTTCATGCATCTCTGGGGAACCTACAATCTGGAAATATACAAAAGTAAAGTACATGATTTCTACATTCCCAACTATAATTCTATTTCATGGGATGTTTATCATTTTTTTTATACAGACACCTGTGCACTTTACAACCTTATTACTTTTTAACTATCCTTTCTGATTCAGGCCTGTGTTACTTAATAGTTCGTTAATCCATCAACGGCACAATGATGGTAGCATTGTAACTGAACTTCTCGGTGAAGAAAAACACTAAATTTTATCCCAATGTGTCAGTTAGAACTACCTTGTGAATTAGAGTAAGTACAATTCACAGTCTACACATTTCCAATTTTACAAAGAAATTACCTCACTGAAAAACTACTCTCTAAAATCTGTTTTGATGCTTAGAAAATGATATAGCTCTCTCTGTTGGAGAAACTGTGCAGAATTTAAGATTTAGTGTGTGGAACCGAGACTGTATAACTACAAAGCAAATCGGAGATTTCTTTTTCTTTATTACTTTGTGATGTAAGATTAGTGATAATAGTTGATTAGTGATAGAAGGGGAGTCCCAATTGCTGTTGTCAGATGGCCAGCTCTAGATCTGTAAGGTGGCCCTCCTGAAGGAAAGATCTATCTTGCTGACTTCCTCTTTTCTCCCTATCTTGCTCTCTGTAGGTGTCTGGTTGAGAGAGGAGACGTGGCCTTTGTGAAAGAAGAGACTATCGATCAGAACACTGGCGGTATGTGCAATGCTCCCCTGTCCCTCTACACCGGGGCTGGTGTGTTCCCTTGTGTTCAGGATGCCTTGGTGAAAGTGTTATGTACTCTATCAGGCTCCAGAGCTCTGATTCTCAACCTTTTTGTTCAGTGGAGAGAGGTTTTCACCTGGGTAAGGAGTGTGGCAAGAACTGTGAGGTTCCAGTGGACCTGAATTCTCTCCCAGGAACCCTGCCACGGGTGCAGGCATTGTGCTGCCTGTCCCCTAAATACTTCAGGGCACATTTCTTAAGAACAAGGACTTTCTCTTACATACCTACTTTACAATTACCAAGATCAGGATATTTACATTAACATGAATTTAATATTCATTACATCCACAGTCCATATTCAATTTTTCTGAATCACTGCAAAAGAGTCTGTTATAATTATTTCCTATATTTTTAGGTCCAATATATATTCCAATATATTCTATGTCCACTGGGGGAAAAAACCCTAGAGACAGTGGCATACCAGTAGGGATGAGCACCAAGATCGTGGATTCTAGAACCACCTCCATTAAAAGTAACCAGGGCCCCTTAGAAAAATAGCCTATTCTAGGGCTGAGCAGGAGAAATACAAGTTGAGCTTGGAACATCACATGGAAGTGATCAGAGTGATGGGACATGTGAAAGCACACATTTGGACCCCCAACTGGACAAATCTGGGGCATTATGAGTATTAAAAGAAATAATAATAATGTAACTATAATAACCCATTAAATAAATAGGAATACATGAGTCCATCCTGATTAAACAAATGAAGGTAAAGGAACAGATATTCCTTATTGTAGAATACTAACTAATATATGTAGAAATAATTATAAAGTTAAAAAACTATCACTTGGCAAACAATCGTTTTTTATGATTGATTCAATCAAGATTGATTGAATCAGGAACCATTATTGGATCCTAAAACTAGAGGGTGAATATTGGATGGCTATGACATTAAAAAACAAGCCCTGGCCAGGTGGCTCAGTTGGTTGGAGCATTGGCCCATTGGTTGGAGCACTGGCCCATACACCAAAAGGTTGTGGGTTTGATTCTCAGTCAGGGCACATACTTAGGTTACAGGTTTGATCCCAGTCAGTGTGCATACAGGAGGCCACTGATTGATGAATTGATGTCTGTCTCTCTCTCTCTCTCAAAATCAATAAAAAAATATCTTCAAGATTAAAAAGGTAAAAAGAAAAAGTTTTTAAAGTTGGTAAGAATGAGTACGCCACCTGCCTGCTCTGTATTACTAACTACTTATAGAACCCAATATAGTCCAAGCAGCTATTTCTTCCCTTCCTTTCCTCATGCTCCTTCACCCAACCTCAAATCTTTCCAGCAACCCATCTAGAATAAACTAACTCCAACTCCCCCAAGAAGCCTCCCCTGATGGGACACATACACCCACAACAGAATCCCCTGTCCATATTGCTAGTATTGTTGAACTCATCACACTTTATAATAATAAACTGGCCACAGGAAATCTTTGAGCTCTTTCCCCCTCCTTTTGTATCCCAACACTGACTATAGTATATGGCATACGGAAGTGCTAAGTACCTACTTGAAGGAACATTGATTTGGCTAATTTTCCTTTCTTCCCTCCTATTATTTTTGCTTTTTTTCTTTAAAGCCTGTCCTTTTTCCTGCTACCGAGTATTACTCTTTGTCACCCCTTGATTTCTTTTTGTACTCTTCTGAGTAGGGCCCCCCTTTCTAGGCTTTAATTCTCTACTCGTTGCAATGACTCCAAGAGCTTTGCCTCTTGAGGGGAATTTAGAGAGGAAGCCTGACCTATATTGCCACATGGTCATTTTTACGTACAAAGTACACTGGCGCTGCAACCTCAACCTGTGTAAATCCAAACTCCTTATATTCTCTCAAAATCCAGTCCTCTTCCTACAGCCTCCGTTCCTACTGAAGACTTGACTATATGCCCTGCTAGTCAAGTCTAGATTAGTCTCTGTCAGTATGATTTTATTTCTTCAAAATATGTCTTTTTAAAAATATATATATTTTATTGATTTTTTACAGAGAGGAAGGGAGAGAGATAGTTAGAAACATCGATGAGAGAGAAACATCGATCAGCTGCCTCCTGCACACCCCCTACTGGGGATGTGCCCGCAACCAAGGTACATGCCCTTGACCGGAATCGAACCCGGGACCCTTCGGTCCGCAGGCCGACGCTCTATCCACTGAGCCAAACCGGTTATGGCTTCAAAATATGTCTTTATTAATTCCATGGTATGTTGTGGTATAGAAGAATCAGGATACAGAAGCATGTGGACTCTATGATCTAATTATTTAGATTTGTCTGCAAATTATGTGTGTCGAAAAAAGACTAGAAGAAATGCACCAATCTGAAAAGTGGCTGCTGTGGGATTATAAGTGTTTCAGAATTTTCTTCCTTAAACTGTGTAACATTTTACAAATTACTGTTGTAAATCAAAAACCAAAACCAAGGATTAGTTTTATTGGAAATAAAAAGTTTTATCATGCACTTTTAGATGCCCACTGCTACCCTCCTAACCCAGACTAAATCTCCTCCCATCTCATTATTCTTAATTGTCCTATTTTAGGCTCTGGCTCATACAGTAACATTGACTTCCATTCATGAATCCTCATAGACCCACTTTTCCTCCTGCCAAGTGCCACACTCCATCCCACACTCAAGGCCTTTAGTGCCTGGGCGTGCCTCACCTGCTCAGCCCAACCACCCAGACTGTCCCAGTGGGGCCATTCTCCTTTCACCCATTAGAAACACCAGGTGTGTACCTCCCTGAGTCTTACCAGTGCCCTCCACCTTCCCAGAGAAGCATTCCTTTCTCCTCCCCCCAATCCTATACATTACAAGATACGTGAAACCTTGCCTCTTCCAGCTAGCTTCCCCTAATTAATGTACCCTCACTGTGCTGGTTCTGAGTTCACACAGCATTTAGAGGTATGTTCTACCTCTAAATGGGTAGAACTGGAACTGGTAAGAAAGGAAAGGAGAAATGTTTAAAGGTGGGTGAAGATGTGTATGGTTAGGCAATTTGAGTTTTCTATTAACACTAAAAGGGTACATTTTGGGAGTGCAGAAAACAGGTATTTTGACTTTATACGTAAGTAATATAAAATTTTATAATAGTGAATCCATCTATTAGTTGTTCCATTAAATGACAAAAATTAAATGAAAATTAAATTAAGGAAAAGATTAGGAGAGAAGGGAAAACATTTGAGAATTGCTCTGGAGGAAAGAGCCAGAAACCTGAGAATGGGTAAGATTTTCTTTTCCAGAGAAAATACAGAGACGGTGAAGCAAAGGGCTGAGAACAGGGTATGGACCTGTGTGCACAAACTTAACACATTGCTGCAGTTTCCAAAAGGGCTTCTGGGGAAGTTCCTTTGCTTGTTGGTGCAAGAAGGTAGAGCATAGAGACTGTCAACCAGTTGAGGGGTCACGTACTTCCTACACTGGAGCAAGAGGCCCAAATGCTTTGGAATTTAGTAGAAATGAAGAACTTTTGGAACAGCATCCACAGAATACAGTCCTCTTCTCTGGCTGGGTGGGGCAGGTTGGAAGGGGTGGTCGCTAGGAATTCCTGGTAAGTCTCTTCCTCTCCACATCACCGTGTGCACTTCTGCTGGCCACTGGGTCCAGGCCCTCCGTACACCAGTGGATCGGTCACAGTGCCCCGGAGAGGGTGACTTGACCAAAGCTGTCAGCTGTGGCTGACCCACCTTCTCTATCTCCAGGAAAGAACACTGCTGACTGGGCTAAGGACCTACAGAAGGAAAATTTCAAGCTGCTGTGCCCTGATGGCACCAGGAAGCCTGTGACCGAGGCTGAGAACTGCTACCTAGCCCGATCCCCAAATCATGCTGTGGTCTCAAGGCAAGATAAGGCAGCTTGTGTTCAGGAGGTGCTAGGTCAACAGCAGGTAGGGACCAGCCAGGGCCTCCACCCTTTCATTCTGGGTGGTGTGGATTACCTGGGAGGAGCTCACAGCTAAATGGAGCCCCTATTCCTGCATTCTCTTTCTGGAAACTGGAATTGGGAGGGTATGGACTGTGGAACTGCATCTCCGAGGCCTGGCTCTCCTGGTCACGAGATTAGCCCCCATCTGATGTGCATGTCCTCAGGTCTGTCTTCCTGCTTTGCCCTTGGTACCCTCGTTTTCTGCACATCTGCATTTTTTTAAAATGAAAAGGACTGATTCTGTTTCCCAGACCTCCCTGATACAGGTCATGAAATGTGGATCTGTGTTTCCCTTGCTTAGACAGACTGAGAACCACTCAAACATCCAGAAAAATCCAAGCTCCCAACCCTCATGGAGCTTTTCCTCTGGCCGGCGTTGGTGAGGAGAGGGGCTGCCTGTGTACTCTTTTTGATTTTAGAGAGGAAGGGAGAGGGAGAGAGAGATAGAAACATCTATGATGAGAGAGAATCGTTGATCAGCTGCCTCCTGCACACCCCACACTGGGGATCAAGCCCACAACCTAGGCATGTGCCCTGACGGGGAATTGAACCATGACCTCCTGGTTTATAGGTCAACACTCAACCACTGAGCCACGCCAGCTGGCTCATACAGTAACATTCTAATGAGTATTCTAATCCTAAAGGCTCCTCTACCCACAAATACTACTTGCCTATTGATTCACCATTAGTTTTATTTTTTTAAAATTAAGATAGCATATCTTTGTGAGTCCTCTTAAGGAAAATTATAATAATAATTCAGATTTAATGAAGATTTCCTAGGTGCTAGGTGGAATGCTAAACTTTATGTAATCATCATTTCACTTATAATCTTAGGAAGCGTGGAATAATTAAGCCTCTTGCCCAAGATAGGATAAAAATGTAGTAAAGCCCTGGCCAGGTAGCTCAATTGGTTGGAGTGTCATTCCGTACACTGAAAGGTTTCGGGTTTGATTCCCTGTCAGGGCACATACCTAGGTTGCGGGTTTAATCTCTGGTTGGGGCGCTTACAGGAGGCAACTGACAGATGTTTCTCTCTCACATCAATGTTTCTCTCTCTCCCTTCTTCTCTTTCTAAAAATCAATAAAAACATACCCGTGGGTGAAGATTAAAAAAAGTTTAGTCAAACATGAACTTGTAACAACCACCTATACCACCACTTATTGGGTGGCTCATGTTTAACATCTTCTTTGACAGTAACACTTGGAAGGGACATGTTTCTGCCTGTCCTCTCGTTTCAAGCAGCCCATGAGGCCATGGCCAAGGAAGTGGGGTGGAGAGATCAGAGAAATCAGGAGCAGGTGGCTGGGTGGGAAGGACTCCACAGAGGATATGGACCAGGAGGAACCCTACAGAGGACTTTGGGACTTCATGAAAGCATGGAGCTGGGGCCAAAAGTGGGTGAATGCCAGGTGAGGGAGGTGGAGAGATCCTGAGGCATCCTCTGTAGCTTCCCTTGCTTTCCAAAGCTGGTTCCTAACTTTTAGTCTCCTCTATCCCATCCATATGTTCCTAGTTGCTCACTTCCACAGTCCTCAGCACTTCCTATTCATTTGACAGGCCGAATATGGAAAAAACGAAAATGGCTGCTTGAGCGACTTTTGTCTGTTCCAATCTAAAACCAAGGACCTGCTGTTTAGGGATGATACAAAATGTTTGGCCGAACTTCAGGGCAGAACAACGTATGAATCCTACTTAGGAGCGGAGTATGTCACGGCTGTGGGTAACCTGAGACAGTGCTCAACTTCAAGTGAGTAGGAGGAACAACATGGGGGAAGCTGCAAAGCAAATATGGGCAGGGTTCTGGGTGGTGAGTACAAAAGGAGAAGTGGGCTACAGCTCCAGGAGATGACCAATGGACAAGATGAAACAACGAGGGAACAACATAATCCCAGAACATATGAAGGCTACTTGTATGGGCAGTTGGCAAGAAGGCAATTGCCTCAGGGCACTGAAGTAGTGAGTTGCCTGGATATGCAGAATTCCATGTTATTGCGAAGAAAAGAAGGGATTTATGTGCCTATGCCCATTGCTCTGCACTAAAATCCATTTTTTATACAGAGTTGCACTGTCTAATATGGCAGCCGCTAGCTATATAACACCATTTAAATTTAAATTACTTAAAATTAAACAGAATGAAAAATTTAGTTCCTCAGTCACACTAGCCATAATTCAAGTGCTCAAAAGCTACATGTGGCTCCACATAGGTGAGCAAAGATGCATTTCCATCAACACAGAAAGTTCTTTAACACAGTGCTGCTCTTGAGAGCTTGAACAATGATAATTCTGGTAACTATAAAGTTGTCATATATAATACTCATCTGGAACACCAGTTTTCTCAGAATTAAATAACAAAAAAGTACATTTGCACTATATGTTGGACCTCATTTAAATACTTGAAATCATTTGGAAGATGTGGGAGAATAACATGCTATAGGGTGAATATACATCAACTTTTGTGTGCATATAAGTGAGCCATAGCCCTTAAGAAAGCATATCTTAAGGACCATGGCCATGTGGATTCTGATTCCCAGGCCCTGTGGATACTGAATCAGCAAGTCTGTGCCACAGTCAGGGTTTCCGCACTTTAACAGCTGCCCCACATGATTCTGATGTAAGGAACATGCTTGCCCATGGTCACTGTTGTGAGCACCCAGTTATAATTACCTAACCTATATCCTCCAAGAGGGGAGAAAGTCTGACTCTGCTGTTCTCTGCTCCATCCCCTGCCCCTAGTATGGAAACTGGCTCATGCAGGTGCCTAGTGCATCTTGCTATGGTGGTTCCTTTCCAGCCTAGAGAGGTCAGAGAAGACAGTACTCGCAGGCTCCTCCCAATCACATGGACTCAAGTGTAGGAGCTCTGCCTATAAGACACCAGGTGGGGGATGATGCAGGGCAGGGAAATCGTGTTACCATCCTTGCCATGGGGCATGACCTGGGGTAGGCACAAGGCCTATGCAGGCAAGTGGAGAAGGCCACTGGGATGCTTTTGTATCAGGTTTAACTGTTTATTCACTCGACAGAAAATAAATATAGGTATATACTGACTTTCCTACCTTTCTTCTCTTCCCCTACAGAACTCCTGGAAGCCTGCACTTTCCATAAACCTTTAACTCCAAAAACGGGGCCATGAGCTGATGGAGCTGGGAGCTCCCCTGGTCTCGCTGGCCTGAGGGTTTTTTGGCTGCCTTCATAGTTCAATGTTGCCATCTGTGCAGGAAATAAATAAAAAATATTACTGGTTTTACCTTTTAAAAACTTCATTCTTTCCTAAATGTTTGTCCTGGAAGGATTTCTTCTATACTATCCATCTAAACACATGTGCAATTGAGCCCTTCCTTCAGAGCTCAAGCTCTGATTCTTCCCACAGCTTCGGTTGTGGTGCCATAGCCACACCTCCTGGGTACAGTCCCAAATGGAATTCTTTCTAAAAGGGGTCTGCATGGTCATTATAATGCAATCAAGTGTATGTGGCTGTGTGGCTGTGTGTGTGTGTGTGTGTGTGTGTGTGTGATGCTAGGGAAGGGGCAGGAAGGAGAATGCAGAGTGAGTTACTGAGATAGACTACAGAAAAAAAAATATTTATATATTTAATTTTTTTTAAAATGAATTTCATCAGATCCTGATTCTAACTGGTTGGAAAAGTGAATCACTGGGACATCATCTTGCTAAAAATCATCCCTTGACCCCGATTCCCACAGCCGTCATTGCCCTGTCTCCTCTCCCCTTCTCAGTCAAACTCCTGAAAGATGGAGGCTCGCTCTTTCCATGCCTCCTTTATTATTAACGGCTGAACATACGGAAATCAGCCTTCCGCTCCACTCACTTCTCTGTAGCTACCCTGGCTAAGATCGCCACCCACCTGCCAATTGTGAAAACCAGTTTTAGTTCTTTCATTCCTGAGTCTATGTGCTGCACTTGATACAGCTGACCACTCACTCTGCCTTGCAAGTCTCCAGCTTCTCTGTCCTGGTAGTCCCTCTGTCCACTTGTGGCCTTACTTTGGGCTCATCCTGCCAGCCCTGAGGGAAATAATTGTAGGGAAATAATTCTGGGGTTCTTCTCTTGACCCAGCACTCTTCTCACTTTGCAGGCCCTCCCTAACCAATGGGCATCTACGTCTATATTTCTGACCCCTGCCTCCAGTGTCCCCACACTCATACCCCCTCCTCCTTACTGTGGAGCTATACTTGTAGAGCTCTCACAGGAACCAGAAATCCCCACATCAAAAAATTGAGGTGATCATCCTGCCCCTTCCCTCTCCTGCTTCCCTAACCTAACTGTTGTCTACATATATTTCACACCAGCTAGTCATGGTCTTTTACCCTCACAGGAGCCATAAAGTGAGGAGTCAAATTTCAACTCCCTGTTTTCTCTCACTCCATGTCCAAGGCCAGCAAGTTCTGCTGATCTTGCCCTCTAAACAACTCTTCAGTTTGCCCCTTTAGTTCTTAACTCCTCCCACAGCCTCAATTGACACTCAGGCATGGAGCTGCAGAAAGGGAGTTTCTGGACACAACAGTCCACATCTCTCTTAAATTTCTAATGTCCATGGAAACAGGATTCTAGGTGCACTTTGTAGTGAAGACCTGAGTTCACCTTTTTACACACACAGCCCTACTTTGCCTTGAGCCTATCAGCATTCTGCCTTATTTAATATTCACCAAAACTCCACCCTTACCCCAAATCCTATAGCTTTCTTTTCCTTTGTTTGGTGAGATGCCCCATGGGGTGTAGTCTGTATTATTGCAATGAATCAACAAACCCAACTTTGTCAACAACGTACGGAGCACCTACCAGGAGCCAGACACTGTTCTGGGACTGCAAATATAGCAGTGCATGCTATAGCTCCTTAAAATAATTTGTGTATTTTTATTTATCCCTCTCTCTAGATTGCCTTATGATCCGTGTATATGTACAGAGAAATGTCTGAAATCATGTTCACCAGATACGTCTCTGTATCCCCCTATCACACCGTTCATCCTCTGTCAATCCCATGCCACATTATATTCAAATGAAATGCTTCTGTAGCTAAGATGTGGAAACTGCCCAGGTGCTCATCAGCAGATAAGTGGATTAAAAAAAGCTGTGGGGCATTTAGCCCATGGAAAACTTTGCAGCAGCAAAAAAGAAGGCTCTCTTGCAGGGACGTGGAGAGTATTATGCTAAGCAAAATAAGCCAGTCTGAGAAAGACAGGTATCACATGATCTCACTCACATGTGGAATCTAATGAACAAAGTAGCTTCACGGGCATGGACCCATGGAACACACTGGCCAATCTCAGAGGGGACGGGTTGGGAGGGACGGGAAGAGATTACCCAAAACACTTGTATGCGTAGCCCATGGACACAGACAACAGTGCCGTGAAGCCTGGGGGCTGGGTGACGGAGGGAAAATGGGGGACATCTATAATACTCTCCACAATTAAAAAAACCCATCAACAAATAAAAAGAAATGTTTCTGTAACGTTTGAGTTCTTCACAAGGCTCACCTGAGGGAAGGAGCGACTGGAAATCCTCAGTGGGGATTTCTCGAGCCACTGATTTTATTCCTCCAGCATTATGTCAAAAGCATGAAGAGGGCGGCGACATGTGACATTTATCTCCAGGGATCAATGCCTCACTCGAGAAGTTCCCGAGGCGGCCCGCTCGCGCGTGCGGCAGGTACGCACTGTACGACAGGTACACAGTGTACGATAGGTACGCACTGTACGACAAAAAAGAACTACAACTCCCATCAGGACATTCGGGACCATGGCCCTCGCGGAGTAAATATAACTCAGGAACTACCACTCCCGTGATGCCCCGCTTCGTACGTCTGCGCAGAGCGCAGGGACACGTTGCATTTGCGGCGCCGCAGACCACGCACGCATCTCAGCGTGGCTTCCGCGGACTCCCGGCGAATGGGGAATGATGGTGGTGGTGGTGTCGGGGGCGCCTTCCAGCCCTACCTGGACTCCTTGCGGCAGGAGCTGCAGCAGAGGGACCCGACGCTGCTGTCAGTCGTGGTGGCGCTTCTCGCGGTGCTGCTGACGCTGGGTAAAGGGGCGGCGGTGCTTATGGAGGGTGCAGGGCGGGGAGTCCGGGCTTGGACTGGGAGGATGCCGGGCGGAGAAGGCACCTGGGGGGCGTCTATAGAGGGAGACTCACCCCTGAGGACACACTGTCCTCCTGCCCGAAGCAGGGGGAGCAACGCTGAGTTAAAGGGGAACCCTTGCGACCCTAGAAGGGATGTCCTAGTCCTCGGGGAACTGATTACTCTTCTTCAGCCCCTGTTCAGCCTGAGGGTGTGTTACCCCTTATATTGCTTTTACTACCAAGGCTCACAGAGCCTCTACTTCAAGTTTGAGCGTCGCGTGTTTTTGCCTGCAAGGCGCTGGGGATACAGAATTTATTAGGCTACATTGCACTTAGAGAGTCCACTGTCGGGGTGTAGGGGGTGCACACAAAAGTTGATACTTGATAGTGGCCGGTACCCAGTGGGGTCTGTAACAACAATAACAACAAAAGTAAGTTTCCTATACTAGTAATTGCGGCGTTCTGTTGTAGACTTCTGTTAATTTCCTCACCCCAACCATACACACACACTGTTGCTGATAAGGCCTAACCTTGGTTCTTTTTCTCTCTCCCCACAGTGTTGTGGAAGTTCATCCGCAGCAGAAGGAGCAGTCAGAGAGCCGTTCTTCTTGTTGGCCTTTGTGACTCCGGGAAGACATTGCTCTTTGTCAGAGTAAATGCGTTGGTTTACATCTCTCTCAAACCTGATAGGGAAATTTAGGGATTCCCATTATTTCTGTCAGGTCATGATTTATTTTGGAGAAGAAACTGATGCTGATAAATTGGGGAGTTGATTCTTGACGCACTTGGAAGGACAAGAAGACTCCTGAAAACTCATGAACTGGATTTTTTTTTTTTTTTTTACCATTTCTATTTTCTTGTGCTTACCAAATACTGATATTTAGTCCTTATCCCATTTAAGGTTTTATGTAACCACTTTCATGCTATGTCTAAGGATGCCAGAACTCCTGGAAAGATAGAAGACATTGATCTGTATATGGTGTATAATCCATTGTACAGTATACTCTCCTGATAGCTTGTCAAAGGAAAATTTTAAAAGGGTGATTCTTTGTCATTGGGCTCCTTAGGTTTCTTTTCACAGATAATATTTGTAATCTGTTTAGTATTTTTGCTTGTTTTTTGCTATGGAGAGTAGCAGAGATGTTCTCATTATTCTTCCTTTTGAGAGTATAAAAGATTTTCCTTCCAATAAAGAAATATACTCTTTAAGTATTTTAGTAATTAAAAATGTGTAGGGACAGTTGGTAAATTTGGCCACTAACCATTTGAAACTCTTATTTGAAAAAAGCATGGATTTCCCCACCCCTCTCAGTTGGGTAAAAGGGAATAAAGTTTGTAATAAATTAGATTTTTTTTTTCTACAAGTAAAGGGGGAAAAAAAGTCAGCATGGTTCTTTTCACCTTTTGCAAGCAACACTCATTTATTTGACCACTTAGGAGCGTTAGAACAAAATTACTCTCTTAAAGTTTGCTATTTACATGTTTACACTGCTCTCACCCATGTTATTATTTTTTTTACAGTTGTTAACGGGCCTTTACAGAGACACTCAGACTTCCATCACTGACAGCTCTGCTGCGTACAGAGTCAACAATTCCAGGGTAAGCAGTTCCTAGAATGTTGGGAGTCTTGACCATTTTACTTCACTATGATGTGTCAGGAAAGGACATTTCTAACATAAATTAGTCTAAGGGTGTAGCTTATTGTTATGGATAAATATAATTCATGTGACAAATTCTGGGCTTGACCATCCAGGCAACAGATTTAATCATGCCCTCTCTCCTTTGTTGTACCTCATGTACACTGATGTTACATCACATTTTATTAGTTTTTGTTTCTGTGTCTTAAGGGTGAGCATCAAGCCTTTCTCTTTTCATTTATGTTTTGACTATGTAATACATGTATATGGGACAAAAATTCAAAATGTTAATAAGGATCTTTGGTGAAAAGTAATTTTGCCTTTCCTGTCCCTACTACTGAGTCTTCTCCTTAGAGGTAATAACTTCCCATATCCTGTGTACCCTTTCAGGTGGTCTATGCATATACAAACATATCTCTATGTCCTTTAATTTTTTGGCTGTACCATACAATATACTTCTTATTTAATAAGAGCCCTATTAACAAACATTTAGTTTGTTATAATCTTTTGCTTTACATACAATGTTGCAGTAAATATCTTAAAGAGTATACATGAATATATTTCAAAAAATACCAGTAAGGAGTCATGAGAAAGACTTTTTACATACCTATGTAGCTCTATGATGTCAATAGGGACTATCAAGTCAATTATAATGCTTAGTAAGTATTTGGTGAGTGAGTAGAAGGAAGTCTGGGTGGCTGATTGGAGAGATAGATATATAGATGGGTGAATTAAAATGGTGATCTTAGCCCTGGCCAGCATGCTCAGTGGTTAGAGTGTTGACCCTTAGATCTAAGGGTCGATGGTTTGATTCCCAGTCAAGGGCACATACCTGGGCTGCAGGTTCGTCCTACCCTGCGTCAGGGTGCATGCGGGAGGCAACCAATCAATGTATCTCTCACATCTCTGTTTCTCTTTCTCTCTCTCTGTCTCCTACTCTCCCTCCCTCCCTCCCTTTCTCCACCCTTCCCTTCTACTCTCTGTTAAATCAATGAAAAAAATATCCTCAGGGGAGAATTAAAAAAAAGAAAAGGTGATCTTAGAGACCTTCTCTTCTTGTGTTCCTTCTACTTTTCTGGTGCTTCCAGAATTAAACATTGTAAGCAAAATCAAGAGACATCCTTTTAAATGTCTTAGAGATATTTTTGCTCTTTTCAACAATGCCATTCTTTTTGGCCAAGTACTTTTTAAACTCCTAATATTCAAATTTTGAAATTTCAGGTTTGGGAGATCTTTAATTCTTGGGGCACTTGTACCAGGTTTTTTAAAGTGGGGTATTCCAGCCCTGGCCGGTTTGGCTCACTGGATAGAGCGTCGGCCTGGGGACTGAAGAGTCCCGGGTTCGATTCCGGTCAAGGGCATGTACCTTGGTTGTAGGCACATCCCCAGTAGGGGGTGTGCAGGAGGTGGCTGATCGATCCTTCTCTCTCATCGATGTTTCTAACTCTCTATCCCTCTCCCTTCCTCTCTGTAAAAAATCAATAAAAAATATATTTAAATAAATAAATAAAGTGGGGTATTCCAGGGTATGCCTTAGGACCTATACTTTCCATTAGAGTCATCACTGGCCACTTGTGAGTATTGAGCACCTGAAATGTGACTAGTCCAAATGGAACGGTGCTATAAACGTAAAATACACACCAGACATTGAAGACTTGGAATGAGTAAAAGAATGTAAAATACATTAATGTCTTGATTTTTTAACATTATATGTTAAAAGGATAATATTTGAAATAGAGGGTGGGGCAAAAGTAGTTTTACAGTCGTGAGTACGTGAAAGAGTTTATTCTTTTTTTTTTTTTTTTAAATATATTTTATTGATTTTTTACAGAGAGGAAGGGAGAGAGACAGAGAGTTAGAAACATCGATGAGAGAGAAACATCGATCGGCTGCCTCCTGCACACCTCCTACTGGGGATGTGCCCGCAACCAACATACATGCCCCTGACCGGAATTGAACCTGGGACCTTTCAGTCCGCAGGCCGATGCTCTATCCACTGAGCCAAACCGGTTTCAGCGAAAGAGTTTATTCTTGTATTATTATTTAACTAGAGGCCTGGTGCACAAAAATTTGTGCACTGGCGGGGGAGGGGGTGTCCCTCAGCCCGACCTGTGCCCTCTCACAGTCTGGGACCCCTCGGGAGATAACCACCTGCTGGCTTAGGCCCACTCTCCGGGTGGCAGATGGCAGGCCCGATCCCGCAGTGGGGCGGGCAGCGGATGGCGTTGCCCCGCCCCACCTGCAGTATACAAATTTAATGGCCCTCTTCATTGGGTTAATTTGCATACTCTTCTGATTGGCTGATGGGTGTAGCAAAGGTACGGTCAATTAGCATCTTTGTCTTTTATTAGTGTAGATTGTATTTTCCCCACCCTGTATGTTGGATTAAATAATATATATTATTAATATTACCTATTTCTTTTTACTTCTTTTAGATGGTTTTCAGAAAGCTTAACATTACATCTGAAACTTACATATTTCTATTAAATATGTAGAAATTCCTCCCTTCTTTTTTTTACTGTTTCTCTTATCCCCTTATGTTTTAGTTCTAGTCTCTCTGTCAGGATAGTAATGCATCTATGGATTATTTAATAGTGTTTGCTGCTGTGCTGATTATGAAATGTGGTAGTGGGTCCCAACCTGAGATCCTTAGACTCTTACCTGTATTTAAAAAAAAAAAAATACACATCATATTTTTGAACATAAAAGACTGCACAGACTAAGTGACAGGTCATAATAAGTCCCTCCTGCTAAACAATGGTTAAGGATGGCTATGGATAAGGTAGAGTATCTGAGAAATGACTCATGGGTCTGACGATATGTGTGCCAGAGCTGTATCTGAGAGTCTTGCCCTTGAGCATTGTCACATCTACATTGAACCTGAGCTCAAGGATGAAGGCCTGGAATGAATAGCACTTAAATGGTGCTTAATGAGTCTGCTCGGTAGGGCACAGTCCTCCCTGTTTCAGTGATTTTCATCTGGATCAAGAATTGACACAAAATATTGACAGAGTTAGAACAAATGGTGTGTCTGGTAGACATATTTAAAATTAAATTATGGTGGAAATGTAAAAGAATGTTTTGTTATAAAAATTGGGGATCCCTGTAATGGTCACATGCTATATGGTAAAATATAGGGTGTTATATTATTTAGTTCTGCTATTATTTATACTAGTGTGTTTCCCCAGCCTCAGATGGACCACACTTCCCTGACTCCCCCAGACAGGGCCAGGTTTTCTCATGTCCCCTCCAAACACGTATCAGAGTTGTAATTTTACATTGACGTATATGTAATTTTACATTGTGTTGATCTTTCTGATCAGAAGGCCTGTTAGAGCAGGGACCAGACCTGTTTTTGCTCATTGTTCCTCGACTGATGATTTATAAATAGAAGATGCTTGGTGAACATTTGATTCATTGACTAATTAGAGTGAACATTTTTTTGATTAATTAATTGGTCACTATTCTGGTACCTGAAATCTGATATGAAAGGTTTATGTTGTGAATGTGAATCAGGACCAAAACATTAATTTAATGTTATTGCTGCCATCCTTAGGGCACTAACCTGACCTTGATTGACCTCCCTGGCCACGAGAGCTTGAGACTTCAGTTCTTAGAGCGGTTTAAGGCTTCAGCCCGGTGAGTAGGAAGTGGCATGGGCTTGCCTGAAATCTGTATGTCAAAACATGTTTGCTCTCATGGTATTTGGGAAGCATCTGGTATCCTGGAGTGGAAAGAGCGTGGACCCTGGGGTCAGCCAGTTCTGGGTTGCAAGCCTACCTTCACTAGGATTTTATGAGGATTATGTGAGGTAACATTTGACCTGTTTCTCAAGAGTGTTCATAAAGTGTTAACCCTTATCATCATGTTAACACTTGGAGTGCGGGTGAATTTCCCGCCAAAATATAAGATGGCTCTGTCTTTTGGTTTTGTTCCATCCACCAAAAGGGTGGATTACAAACAAATATTTGGTAATACGCAGTTACAATCGGCCCGAGTTTACACGTTTCCCGCACTCCACCGCAAATCTATATGAACCGAGTTAAAGACGGCTCCCGCGGAGTACGCGCAATTCACGCGAGCCGACTTAACTCGTTTCCCGCACTCCAAGTTAATAAAGTTTTCAGTTACTCTGGGGACAAATTTAATAATGCATAGAACTATTAAAATCTGAAAGAAGAATTTTAAAGGTAAGTGGAATCCTAGAAGTTATTAAAATCCAACTTTATATATTTTTAAATTACCTAAAATTGATACCTCAAAAGTACAGAACTGTATTTTCATATTTTAGTATTGTTCTAATGTTACTAACTCTTATTTCCTAAAATTTTTGTGCTACAGTTTAAGATGCTTATTCTTACTTAGTTTCTAACTCTGATAAAAACTCAAGAGGAAAATTAATATACTAGATTTCACTGATTTTTAAGACATTTTAAATATCTATTAAATTGAAATGCTACTTACAGTTGATGGTATCATAGTTATAATTCACAGTATTTTTTCTTTCTTAGTTGTACCTGAAATAATAATGTCTTTTAATTGATGGAATCTTAAGTTTGATGGAATGAGGTAGTTGTTTTTTTACTTATTTTTTGAAGATGTTTGACTTACATTTTATTGCTTCCTTGGCCACAAGATGGTGCTGTTGAGCAACCTAGTACAGATGAGACTGTTGGTGTGATTTTAAAAACCAATTTTTTTAGAGCAGTTTTAGGTTCACAGCAAAATGTAATCAGAAGGCATAGAGATTTCCCATATATCCCTGTCCCCACACATGGATAGCCTCCCCTGTTGTCAACATCCTCCACCAGATTGATTCAGTTGTTCCAACTGATGAATCTATGTTGACATACCATAATCACTCAGAGTCTATATTTTACATTAGGATTCACTTTTGGTGTTATATAGACTACAGATTTGAACAAATGTATAATGACATGTATTCACCATTATAGTATTATACAGAGTATTTTCACTGCCCTATTGATTCCGTTTCTTTAATAGTTGTAGGCCTATTTAGGTTGTTTATTTCTTGTGAGTTTTGGTAGATTGTGTCTTTCAAGGAATTGAACCATTTTACCTAGGTTATCAAATATGTCAGTATAGAGTTGTTCACATTATTCTTTGATAATCCATGGGATCTATAGTAATATCCTCTTTCATTTCTGGTATTAGGAATTTGTGTCCTTTCTCTTTTTCTTAGACTGGCAGAAGTTTATCAATTTTATTGATTATTTTTTCAGAGAACCAGCTTTTGGGTTTGTTGGTGTTCTCTATTGATTTCTGGTTATCAATTTCATTGATTTCTGCTGTAACTTTCATTATTTATTTTCTCCTGCTTATTTTAGATGTGATTTGTCTTAATTTTTCAAGCTTCCTAAGGTAGTAGCTTAGTTTATTGATTTTAGGTTTGTCTTCTTTTCTAGTATATGCATTCATGCCATAAATTCCAGAGTATAGAATTCTATTATTGGGATGGATTTTTCTCTTAAAGAAAAATTAAGGATATAATTTTTTAATATTAAATGCTGTTGAATGCTGACATGCCAGTTTTTCATTTTCCCCCCTCCAGGGCTGTTGTGTTTGTTGTGGACAGTGCAGCCTTCCAGCGAGAGGTGAAGGATGTGGCCGAGTTTCTGTATCAAGTCCTCGTTGACAGCATGAGTCTGAAGAACGCACCATCATTCTTAATTGCCTGCAATAAGCAAGGTGCCATCACATTTTCTGGCGATAATAATTGAGGTTTTCCTGGGATTGCTACTAAGAATTAATATAGTTACCTAAGTTGTTATTATTCAAGAGGAGAGATAATTGCTAATGAGCTATAAATTGAAGGATATTAATTCTTAAAATTTATTTATACTCCTGCATTTTTACTAATATTATCATGTTACTTTAAGGCATGACAAAGGAGTGACTATAATAATTGTTTCTTTGATACAGTGTTTTGCTTTTTTTAAATTGTAAGTCATTTTACTTTACCTAGTTAATTTCATCAGATTGACAATATGTCATATCAGATACTCAACTGTGGAGGGACAAGTAGAATCTCTCCTTTCAAACAAGTTTATCATCTACTGTATTTCATCAAGGGGAGTTTGCAGAAGTTTTTCTTTAACCTGGTAACGATTAAAAACTTTTTAGTCACACCCAATAAAACTAGGCTTCAGTTCATTACTTCTAAAATAAGATAGACTAGTTGATCTTTATAGGCCTCTTTCAATCTGAAAATCTGATTCTATGAAGAGCCCCAATGCATTTCTAACAAGTGATCAGGTAATCTAACAATGCCAAATCAGGAATCAGTCTTAGGATCATTACCTGACCTTCTCTTTATTTCTCCTATTCAGTATAACAAGGGGGGAGGGGGGAGTAATATTTATTTGGCTTCAGCTGTGTGCCAAACCAGTGCTTGTTTCTTTTTTTTTTTTTTTTAATATATTTTATTGATTTTTTACAGAGAGGAAGGGAGAGGGATAGAGAGTTAGTAACATTAATGAGAGAGAAACATCGATCAGCTGCCTCCCACACACGCCCAACTGGGTATGTGCCTGCAACCAAGGTACATGCCCTTGACTGGAATCAAACCTGGGACCCTTCAGTCCGCAGGCCAATGCTCTATCCACTGAGCCAAACCATTTAGGGCAACCAGTGCTTGTTTCTTACCAATGTGCACTTGATGCTGTAACATACCATTTTAATATCAGTTGGCAATATGCTTAGTTTACTTTTATATGACAGGTAGGATGTTTCTGTTGGAGTGAAGACTCTTGTTAAAAATCATAACATTGGTAAGGTTTTATTTTTGTTACATTGGCGGGAATTATATATATGTTGAATTAAAAGATCTGTAAGGTATGGAAAACTTTCATGAAAGAGCTAGTCAATTTTAGAGTCACCAGCTTAATATATTTGTATTATAGGAAAACCCATACATTCAAATGTAAAGCTTACTTTGATAAGGAAGCTACTAGTGATAAAAAGCTTCTTTTTTTTTTTTAAAAGGTACGTGTGACCCTGGTTCAGTGGTTGGAGTGGCTTGTGTATCAAAGGGTTGCAGGTTCAATTCCTGGTCAAGGGCATGTACCTACGTTGCAGGTTCAATTCCCAGCCTGTGTGGGCGGCTACTAATCTTCCTCTCTCTCTCTCTCTCTCTCTCTCTCTCTCTCTCTCTCTCTCTCTCTCTCTCTCTCACACACACACACACACACACACCCTCTTTCCCTCCCCTCCACTCTCTCTAAAAGTCAATGGAAAAATATCCTTGGGGTGAGGATAAAAAGAAAAGAATATGTGTGAGGTTTAAATAGGAATTTCCCATATATACAAGAAGTCTTGGGAAAAGACCCTTTTGGTTTAAACTATAACAGTGTCCTTGTTTCTTTACAGACATTACAATGGCAAAATCAGCAAAGTTAATTCAGCAACAGCTTGAGAAAGAACTGTAAGTATGAATAAGTTCTCTTGGTTAATATCTGAATGGCAGCTATGCTGGGTATAATATTCTTGGTTGACAGTTATTTTCTTTCAGCATTTTGAATATATCATCCCACTCTCTACTGACCTGCAAGGTTTTAGTCTTACGGGGTTTTTCCTTGTTTGTGACAATTGACTTTTGGCTTGCTGCTTTCAAACTTCTCTTCCTTCTAAAATTGCATGTTCATCATCTCTTCCCATACTCTTCATGCCCACTCTCCTGAGACTACATATTGTTATCATTAGGTTACTGAGGTTGAAACAAGTAGATGATTTGGTGTATCTAAATATTCTGTTGTAATTGTTGGAAATTATCTTTAGGAAAAAAATATTATATTATTTGTATATTCTTTAACAGTATAGTCCCAAGTCTTTCCATGTTTAAAACACACTTTCCTTAGTCCATTTGCTTTTCACTCTAAAGAGCCATAGAAAACAACCCAGAAGGAAATGCTGTATTGTAATGAAGTAAAATGTTAAAAAATTGTAAAGGCTAGCATCAGTTAAAGTAAGAGTCTAATTTTAGTTTAATCCTATGTTAGTGAGAATTAGGCTCTGTCATCTTTGAATCATGTTAGTCTTCTGAATAACAAGGTTTATTATGTTTACATTATGGCAAGAGCTGAATACATATAATGTTTTGGGGTTTTTCCTTTTAAGTTTTTTATTATAAAATATCTTATATACAAAGGAAAATATATAACACATATATTTGTTTAAAGAATATTAAAATGAATATCCATTAACCACCACCTTGCTTAGGTCCTCCTTCCCAAAAGCTATAGGCCCTATGTGCTCTTCCCAAATGCTTTTCCCTTTTTTCCTCAAGAGGTAGGTAATATTTTGATTTTGTATTTGTTTTTTAAATACTTTTTCCATAGGTGTGTGTGTCTTTCTAAACAAGGTAGTGTTTAGTTTTTCCTGTGGATTCTTCAAGAATGTTCATGCAATGTTACAGCAGCAAGAAATGCTTTATTTTGTAAGAAAGTAGAAAATAAAGCATTTAGATAGCAGAAAGGGTGGGAGTAGACCCATGAGCATTGTTTATGCACTGCTTATTAGGGCCAGCAGGTGGCTGTAAGGCGATCTAAATTGTGAGGGTTTTAATGGTTAAATAGGTTGAAGAATAGTAATTGTGTCCAAATAGGATATGAGAATCTGGATTTTGTGGATTTCTAAGCTCTATATCCAAAAGACTAAAGATAAATATAATTACCGTATCTACCCACACTTAAATTTCAGAAACTTACATTTTTATTACACTTAGAGCATATATTTAAAAAATACATACATACAGGGTATCCCAAAAAGTTGTATACACACTTTAGCAGCTGATAGCTCAATTTTGAAAATGAAATGTATTTTAATAAACATTGCGTTTATAATTAATTCAAAGCTTGTGTATGCATTTTTGGGAGGGGGGACACCCTGTATTTAAAAATGGCATCATGCAGGAGAGCCTGGTGGATGGGGCCCTGGGCTGAAAGGAGGTTGGTGTGACCTGGGCCCTTTACTGCTGTCATCTAGCATGTAAGGTTGGACCCCATCTCACCTTTTAATCCAGGAGAGTGATTTATAAATGCACAGGATTATTCAACAGTCATGATAGCATCATTGGCAGTTTTATGACTAAGTATCTAAATGTGTGCTGAAATATTTAGGAAGTATCTTGATTTCCTAAAGGCCTTTACTTGTTATATTAAAAATTAAACTCTTTGCTTCCTGACTTTTTTTCGTTTTGCCTCACAGCAACACTTTACGAGTCACCCGCTCTGCGGCCCCCAGCACACTGGACAGTTCCAGCGCAGCCCCTGCTCAGCTGGGAAAGAAAGGCAAAGAATTTGAATTCTCGCAGTTGCCCCTCAAAGTGGAGTTCGTGGAGTGTAGTGCCAAGGGTGGAAGAGGGGACACCAGCTCTGCTGACATCCAGGACTTGGAGAAGTGGCTGGCTAAAATCGCCTGAGGGGCAAACCCAGACACCCAGCTGTGAATGTGTATGTGGTGACGGACAGTTTTGGAAAAGGGTGTAGTTAGAAACATTTCCTTGTTCTGGAAACAAGTTATTGTAGAATTCCAGCCTGGAGTTTTTTTAAAAGTCCAGTTCCCCTTATTGCTTTCAAACTTGTCACTTTTATTGACTCGTGTGCCTTCCCTTTGTTAAAGTGTATGTGATGTCCCGTTAGTGTATGCTTGATGTTCGCCTTTGTGACCATGACAAGCAGACTCCACGTAGAGAAGATCATGAGAACATGGTTACCATCTGAAAAGTTTTCTTATCTTGTGCTTTAGTCCCTTTTTCCTGGAAACAAACCTCTGTGTATGGAACCAGTTAATTTCCAATTACCCTTGAGGTTCATGGACAGTATATCATTTAGTCCTTTTGAACTCTCAGATTTGTATGTACAATTACAATATGGTCTCCCGACATGTGGAGACAGATATAAAGCAGCAAGGCTGTGTTGACAGTGGGTCTGTTCTTCATCAGCTCAGTGACTTGTCCACACTCCACCCTCATAGCATTTAAGTTTCCAAAACGTGACGAACCCTTGGAATTAATCATTCCCAAGTGATAGAACTGTAAATGCTATTTTGCCAAATGCCAAGGGTCTAGTGGTTTCCCCTAACGGGGAGTATATGGAGATTTAGAAGCCGTTCTGCTTTCTGGGTGGCTGAAGGCTCCTGAGCTATCTTCATGTGCTGTTTGATCAGCTCCTGTTGTGTACTCTTAGCTAGAATGCCATGGAACAAATACAAAATGAAAAACGTTCTCTGGATTTTTAACGTGCATTTCACTGACGTTAAGAAAAACGGCCTTTACAAAGTGATTATTTGCTGTCTTCTTAAATGTATGGATTTTATAAATTATTAATACATTTCTTGGTAAATAAAACAGCCTGTTTAGCTCAAAGCGATTAAGTAGCTTGGTATAGTGAGTACAGATGGGAGTGTGTATTAGATTCAGGCCTAACTATAAGTTTCCAGGGCCTAAAGATTGCAGTATGCACTGGACAAACTCTCCTATCCTTGCTTCACACACCTAGGGCCCAGCCCCACTAAACCTAAAAGGAAACAAGGGTGGCGTGAATATGTGGGGAGCTAACCCCAGAACAGTGTGGTAAGAGCCATAACAGGAGAGGTCTAGGGTGCTCTGAGAGCACGCAGCAGGAGCACCTAACCTGGCCTTGAGGGATCAGGGAGAGTCAAAGAATAAAAGCAAATGGAACTGACAGCATCCCAGTGAGCGTGGTCCCCGTGTACACACTCTAGCTCTGAATGAAGGTACTCCAGCTCCCCTGCCCCAGACTGTCACACACCTGCTGCTCGTGTATGAAATAAATGCAAGCTGAGACAAGACGACGACAGACCTTGACCCTGGCAGAGTTTTTCTGAAAGCCTCATTGCTACTAGTGCCCTTCCTGTCCTTTGTACTGCTAGCCTTGCCCTTTCCTTACTCCCCAAGTAGTCATTTAAGGAAGTAAGAACAGTGAACCAGAAATCAGAGAGGAATGTAATAAATGTGACGTGTTTGCATAATCATAGTAGATGCTCATGTGGGTAAAAATCAATGGCTTGGTGCTGCTGTGAAGAGGCCTGGGTTCTCTCAGATTTGTTTATTCTCTCTGGTTAATAAAGTGTTTTACTTTATTGGAGGAAGCATAACACCAAAACTGATCGCAGAAGGGGAGAAATGGTGAATTTTACTCAAGGCCTAAGAAAGGTTGTCTGAAGAAGGCAAGTTCTGTCTCAGTGATTCTCTGATGTGTGTGCATGAGAATTCTCTGTGATGCATGGTGAACAGCCGACCTGAGGACCCTGCTCCGAAACATTCAGTGTGATAGCAGATCTGGTGTGGCCTCAGGAATCGACATACTTAACATGCCCTTTACAGGCACAGGGGTCCCTGGGAGCATCCTCAGAGTGATCTGGCTGGGAGTGTGCCAAAGTCAATGTTTGTTTTTTAAGTCCTTTGGGCCACAAGCCCTGCTTAGTTTTTCTAACAGGGTGAAGTGAGAAGCGGGGTACAGAACCCCTCCAACCCCTCCTGGGCCCTCTTCTGCTTCCTTCTCCATACAGTCTTTTCATACTCGTGGGTTGGGCCAGGATGAGGTCATGGAGACTGGTCCATGGGAGTTGGGAAGGGGTTTTGGTGGGAGGACAAATGTGTTCTTTACCCTGGTGTTATCTTCCTGGCTGGGAAGCCATTCAGCCAAAGTAGACCTATTCCATCATGAGATGGGAGGCAGGTGTGGCCAGAGTGGCAAGAGGAATGTCAGGTCACAGGGACTGACAGACTAGGCACGACTGTACATCATAGATGAGACACTTGTGGCTTGAAACACCTTCTTGGGAACAGCAGTGCCTGAGCTGCTGTGTGTGTGTGTGTGTGGGGGGGGGGGTTACTGACACCTGCCTCCAGGGCAGCAGCCACCTCATGGAATGACTGTTCCCTGCTACGGGAGAGGAGCCATGGTGCAGGGGCAGCTGCGATGAATAAGCCCTGGGCACTCCATTGGTAATCACTGCCTGCTTCCAGAATGGAATCCTCCAGGGGCACGGAGCCCACGTGCAGACAGACGGAGGGGTCTAGGCCCCGGTCCCGCTGTTCTCTATTCTAGCCCTGCTTTCAGGCCCCTTTTGCAAGGGTTCCGGGGCCTTGGAATTAGGTTCCAGGTCCCTTCCATACCATGTGCCTGCCAGTTTCCTGGGGTCCTGGCTCCTGATCAACAACAGATGCTGTTGGGGAGTCCCTAGGGTTTTCCACTTACCTTCTTCCACAGCCTCTGTCCCAGTGCCTCCTGGGAGTCCAGTGGTCCTGCTGAGCGTGAGGCACTTGGCCATGGTCCGTTGTCTTAAGATCATTTCAGCCAGAATGTTGTGTTGCTGCTTTTTAAAAAAAGACTCGAGTTTAGTACGGAATTGTCAAAGCTTCAATTGGTTTATGCCAATTCTCACCTGAAGGATATTAAGATGCTTAGCTCTTCTTTCAACCCTTCACATAGTTAAAGTCGATTACTACCCTGGCTTTTGTGCAGGAAAGTAATCGTAATCCTACTCTCTTTCCAACTATAATTGTTGATTGCTCACAAGAGCCTTGTATGGCATTCATTCATTCAGAGAACACCAAGCCCTGTGCCGGGCTCTAGGAATAGTGACTGCAGCACAATTCCTGCTTCTCGAGGTATTCAGTCCCATTCTAAGGTGAAAAACAACGCGCCCTTTCTGTGTGGCTCCCCTCTCTTCCCTCATCTCATTAGCGTGACCCCCACTGGCTCTGCTGGTCCCTGAGCACCGCGTGGCCAGTCGTACAGCCCCGATAGGGCTGCCACTTCTTCCTATGGGTTGTGTCTCAGTGCCTCCGGGGGTTCCAGCGTCTCCCTGTGGTCCTGTTAGCGTGAGGTACTTGTGTTGACTTAAGATCATTGTTCCAACTGAGCTAGGCTTTTTAAAAAAAATTAGAGGTTAGCGTTAGGATTATCAAAGTTCTTGGATAGTCCTGCGTGTAACGCCATTCTCAGATTATGCACCCCCTTTGCTGTCTTAAGTCATGTTGCCGGGAATACTGTAATCTTGGGGAATTTACGGTTCACCTCAAATTCTTGGAACAGCATTACTCTGCCTTTCATCAAGTCCGTACCAGCATGTGCACATCCCCCCAAACCTCTGCCTCACATTTTACATCTGGCAGCCAGTACAAGGTAGGCTAATTGGGCAGGGACATCTATTTCCTGTTCCTCCTCATCAGGGATGGTTTCTTCAAGGTGGCAGATGGGAGGTTGTTCCAGAAACTTCAGAACCTTGAAAGGGGAAAGATAATGGGTGAGGTTGAACTTGGAAGAGTGAGACCTGGTGAACTTGCCTCAGGATTCCTGGCATTTGCAGGTCAGGGCAATTCCATGCCTGACCATGGCCTTCATGTTGATTTTGGATGGATCCCACCACTCTCCTGGCCTCAGGGAGTCTTTTAGTCTGGAGATGACTGAGACCTGAAGGGCCTCAGAAATGTCCTGTAATAGGTGTGGGGTGAAGTCGGAGGTGGTATGTGTCACCTTGGTGTCCCCTGAAAGGTTGATTATGGTTCACCTTAAATTCTTGCCTCTACATGGCTTCCTGGAAATCATCAGAAGGAAGAGAGATCCAGTCCCTGCACCCACCCTTGATCACCCCTAGTCCTGGCCAGTGGGGAGCAGGGAAGACAGAAGACACATACACTGAGTCTCAGTTCTGCCTGGAGTTTCCCTGTCCATCAGCCTTTAGGCAGAATGGAGGTTATGGAAGTGAGTGTGTCCTACCTTTGCCCCCTCTGAGCTGGTGGAGAGCCCAGGTGAGGAGGAGGAAGGAAGAAGCAGAGGGCTTTGGGTAGTGGACAGACATATAGGAGGGTCTTTGTGGAGCATGCACTTGAAGAAATACTTTTTCACACACCACACCCTCCCCAGAGCCCCTCCCCTGCCCCATATATGATTGCACCACTTAGAAATATTAGACAAGAAGCTTTGTGTTGAGAATTAGGACAGTTTATTGTTTGATCAACATGCTGAATCTTCCACATTTTACACAGTTTTATGTAAAGTCAATGTGGCCGTTTATGCCTGCTGAGCCAGCAAGAGATGGAAATGCCACCCTCCATGTTCCTCATGGCTAGTCCCTTCCTGGGGTGGGTGAGGAAAGTGAGGGGGAGTTGATGCACACCGTGATAGGAACTGGCTTTTGATGTATAGACACTTCCCGCTGGAAGGAAGCACCCAAAACCCCACTGCCGCCAGCATCACCCACACAGGGCTGGCGTCCAGGGAGTTCACACATTGAGAGCCCAAGGTTTTGGAACACCTAAACAGTTCAAACAAAAATTCAAAGGGTGCCCTAGTCTGTGGATGCCCACAACCATCAGAGTGGAGCTGGGGACCGGCCCTTCTTTGCAATGGAGGAGCCTGAAATGTACGTGGATTCTTTCCTGGCTCACTCAGATACTGGAGTGAATCTCACGTCCCAACCAGAGTAGAGAGTCTGATGAACATCCATGCACAGCAGCCCTTTATGTGCAGGTACACAGTCACGTTTGTACACACAGGCGGGTGACGGATGGAGATGGAAACATCTTGGTTCTGACTGCTTCCGACCTGCGGGGTGACTAAGGAAGTCACCCTTCTCTATCTTGGTTCTCCTGCCTGTGAAACAGGAAGGGTTTGAGACCTCTGCCTCACACCGCTGTAGCCGGGTGACAATGCCTCACATTCTTGGGGAAGAGGTAGTTTGGAAACTAGTGAGCATACAACCCGGCTTGGTTGATGCAGACAGACAGACTTCCACTCAGCTGCCCCTCGGGCGGCTCGGACACGCCTCACAGTCCTCGGCTGCCTGTCCTCACATTCTGATGTCCTCACCTGCCTTCGCTGTGTGAAGGAATGAGGCTACTCTGCCTGCAGGACACCGAAGCCAGCGGTGTCATAGTTGTCACATCCGGTCCCTGAGGGCAGGGGCTCCAGCACTGGCCGCCATCAAGATGTGTCTGCATCCTTAGCTACCACCATTGCAAGCCTTGTTTCTGTTGCCTGAGACACTTGAACTGACCTGGCCATCGCTCCTCGGACCAGGGAACAGTACAGAATTTTGGAGGATGCTGACAGGAAGGGAGCAGTGATGGGAAGAGAGTGGTGACCGTGAGAGCAGGGGGGCCTCTGGCAAAAGAAACTTGCTTATATCAGTCAGCAAGGGAGCTCACCCTGGATGACACAACTGCGCCTCTAGCCCTCAAGATGCTCCCGTCACACTTTCATTCTGTCACGTGCACATTTCAATATGCATCTGCTTTTTCTGTCTTAGGCTCAATTTTTCAGTGCCTGCGAAACAGGAGCTTTACCGACAGCTTTTCTTTGACATCCCCAAAGGAAAAAAAAAAAAAAAGAGGGCCTAAAGAAGATGACTCCACTCATCTCCCAAGTCAGGGCTAGTCTTGGAGGAGAGGGACTGAACTACTGGTAAACTGAGATCCTTTCCCAAAAGGAGTCCTCCACTTTGCCGTGTGCTAGCCCATCAGGATCAGCAAAGATGGCAGTCACTGGGGATGCCGAGGCGATGCCAAGACCTAACCTGGTCATTTCATTATTGAGCCTGAACTCTCTGAGTTGAGGTCCTACCTCTAAGCAAGAGGACAGTGATGCACCTGCCTGCTGAACATGAGGGCCAAAGAACAGTGCACTTCTGTGCAAGAGCTCTGGCTGCCCTAACAGGCGCCAGGAAATGCGGGGAGAAAGGAGGGTCCTGGAATGGAACGGCACCACCGAGATGGGAGGACAAGATGGGGCAACGGCCCTCACCTTCAGAGACCCACAGGGCTGGGGAGAGCCTGGACTCCAAAGAGGGGGTGTTGTGTACCTACTACGAAAGGCGGGGCTCACGGAGGCCAAGTCAAAGCAAACAGTCTTGCCGAACCGGTTTGGCTCAGTGGATAGAGCGTTGGCCTGCGGACTCGGGGGTCCCAGGTTCGATTCCGGTCAAGGGCATGTACCTTGGTTGCGGGCACATCCCCACTGGGGGGCGTGCAGGAGGCAGCTGATCGATCTCTCTCATCGATGTTTCTGGCTCTCTATCCCTCTCCCTTCTTCTCTGTAAAAAAATCAATAAAATATATTAAAAAAAAAAAAAAGCAAACAGTCTTTACTGTGTCTCTTCCTGCTCCATCCGTCGCCCACCTGTGTGTAGGCTGTGATGGAACAGAGTTCATGGTGCCTTGGATACGTGTGCACATGAGAAAGGAACTGAGTTTCTACTTTTTTTCTTTACAGGAATGTTTTAAGAAAAGCTACTCTTTAGTACCAAGAAAATAAAAATCCACCGTACATTCATTCCACTGAGACTCAGGGCAGATCCCTGCAAATGGGGGCCGTCCCAGAGGCCACAAGCAATGGCCCGCGCTGCCACCCAGGCCGGATGCTGTAACATGGGCTCCTGTAAATTCTCACGAGGTAAGTAAGCACTCTTCCAACGAGCACCACTTGGGGGTGTGCCATGGTGGGGGGTGCTGGCCCACGAGGCATGCACACCCGTGCATATGAGTACATAGAAGGAGAAATGGTGCACATATTCCCGTGGGCTATTTTTGCCTGTAGTTTAACACATCTATGTAATTATTTTATTGATGGCAAGACAATCACAAGTTTTTTGACAATATTAAGTACTTCTTATTTCAACACGTCGCAGTACTTTTGAATTTTCAAAACTGTTATCACAACGCAAGTTCCAACTTGAGAGCAGGAAGAACAAGAGTATACGTTGAGCACATGTACCTCTGTGGGAATGTGTGTGGAAGGTGTATACACAAGTCTATCTCTATATATAATTATGTACACACATATAAAAACTAAACACACGACACTGGAATTACGTTCGTACGTTGGTCTTTGCCTTTACGAAGAGGAGCTCAGCGGGAATTCTGCTCCCTCTTTTCTCCACCTGAAGATAAATTTCTCTTTAAAGACCCCCTCTGACGCTCCATCTCCTTAGCTGACCGTGTGTGGCAGGCCCACTGGACAAACAGCAGTGGGTCCTGCCAGGTTTCACTGCCCTTACTGGCTGCCATTTTGGATTCGTTTCTGAGAAGTTCCAAGATTCATTGCAACCACTTGTTTGAGCACTGCTTTGTGGAGGAATTCACACCCCAGACGGCCCTTTAGCTCACCTAGGACATGCCCAACAGCAGCCTGGAGGAAGTCAGCGCCAGCTTGGAGGGCGGGGTTTACTGTTTTTTGGCCAGAGTTGCTGTTCACTGCCTGGCTTTTTCTCAGGCTCGGGGTTGGTGAGTCTGTGTCTATTTGGAATACAGGCCAAGTGGGTGACATCACTTAGTGAGAAGAGAGAGTTCTCTTCAGAGATTTTACAGGTGCTCAGACTTAGCCCTTCGCAGAAATGAGTCAAAAATGGCAAAGGTCTGGGCAGAAGAGACCCCACCGCAGCCCTACTCTCAGGCAACGACATCAGCAAAAGATTGCGCACCCAACTGCACCGCGCCAGTGGGGCAAAGCACATCAAGAAGTCAGCTTTTCCAAAACAGCACTCAACATTATTAGCAACCGAGACCTGAGGACATGGGTCTTCAAGGTGGTGGTTCTGCAGACAACACTCCCTGAGGCCACACAAGGAGTCTCTTTGCTCTTCCCTTAGATTCAGCCCAGATATGTGTGCTGAACGCTGGGCCGGGTGGTTAAAACATTTTCAGAAGTACACACGGTGCCCCAAGTCTACGAACCAACCACGCATCAACATGACCCACAGTTGCCAACAGCACCCCGTCCTTCCTTCCAGGGACCTCTTGCTCTGCCAATCACTAGCGAGCCACAGAGAACACCAGGGTGCCTGTGGCAAGTGCCCTGCCCTGCCCCGCCTTCAAGGCTTCTCAGGGAGGGGAAGGGAGAACAGACATAACTGCAGTGGGGCCTGGGGCCGGGCTCCCTGATGTCCAGGAGACCTTAATGTCAGCTCGGGCCATACCTGGTGTCCATTCTGGCCACGGAAGGAGGACACGGTCAGAGCTGCCTCCTCAGAAGCTGTTTTGTTCAGTGTTTGATTTAACCAGGCAGGACCTGTTTGGTGGGACCTGGTTGGTCAGGGCAGGATGGCCCAGGATTGGAGCCTAATTAGGTTGCTCAGTTAATGTTTTAGTTTATTGGGCTGGGGGGTGGGAGGAGGGCAGAGTCAATGAACAGTTGAAAGAGGACAGGAAGGAGGAGGTGTGTGGAAAAGGTTCTCTGTAAGTTTACAAATATACAAAAACAAAAAAGCACATCTTTCAAATAAAAATGACTACATTTTTATCTGGCAAAAAGTTGTATACACATGATTTAAATTTTTTTTTTTAAATTTTAACCGTTTTTGGCAATCTTAATAAAGTACAATATATTACAACCAAACCAAAAAATAGTTGTTTGAGTAACAGCTGTTAAGAGTGACGTGATCCCTGATGCCCAGCCTCCCTCCCCACCCCACCCTACTCCTAGAGACAGAGAGAAAAGAAAAATCCTCCCATCTGGATAAGCTTGTTTCCCACCCCCCCCTTAGGAAGCTAACCAATAGGAAGCAACACAACAAGCGAGTAGTGTCGGAGGAAGCCTTCAGGTCAGGCTGCATTAGCAGGAGCAGCCGCCTTCGCTGGCTGGGGGCTCCTGGGGTTTGTCCAGCTTGATGTCGATCACTGCAGGGGGCTGGGCTAAGGAAGAGGACTCTCACAGAGAAGCTGCCACCCGGCCTCACGCCCTCCCCGTGCACCCCTCGGCCGCCCTGCTCAGCCCCTCTTCCCCTCCACAAACACCTGGCTCTGCTTGGCCTGGGACGGGGGGGAGGATGCAGGGCTCCAGCTCCCACCCTTCCTAGCCCACCCCAAAGTGCACTGGAGGTAGAGAGCCTGGATCCCACATCTGGAAGCACAGGGCTCCTTGGGCCTCGCCCTAGCCTGCCGCAGCAGCATGGACCCCTCAAGCCCTCCGGTCAGTGTGTGTCACTTAGACTCGAGGATGCCACGTCCCTGCGGAAGGGCCTCAGCACAGCCCCCTCTCCAGCCTTTAATCGGTGCCCAGGGACTGTAGGCTGGAGAAGCACCCATCAGAACTACCGGAGCAGTGGGTTCAAACTGCACAGACGGGCTCTTCCCTCTGCCCTCAGCAGGTTGGAAACTATCATGCCAGGCCGATCACAGCTGAGCACCAGGCCCTCCACATCACACAGAATGACTGACTCTTCCTGGCTCCGGGGCCGGGGCCAGCTGTGGGACTGCACTGGGGTCGGGGGGAGGGGTGGGAGCTGTTGCTGGCATCCTAGGGATGTTTTTGTGGCCCCTGTTTAAGGACTATGGGAGAGATTCTTCTGGCTTTAAGCACAGTCGGCCCTGGGTGCCCACAGGCTCTGCATCTGTGGGTGGATTCAACTAATTGTGAATAAAAAATATTTGGGAAAAAATGTTGCTGACGTGTGCAGTTAAGACTACAACGCTTGCATCTGAACTGAACATGTACATTATTTTTTGTCATTGTTTCCTAAACAATACAGTTAACAACTATTCACATAGCATTTACATTGCATTAGATAGTACAAGTAGTTTGGAGATGATGTAAAGTATATGGGAGGATGTGCATAGGTTTATGCAAATACTACGCCACGTTATTGAAGGGACTTGAGCATCGTGGAGCTTGATATCCAGGAGGTGGGGGGCGGGGGGGGGGGAATCCTAGAACCAATCCCCTGTAGATACAGAGGGATGACTGTACTAGAAAAAGCCACGCTTCTCCTAAAGATCAGTTTCCCTCCTTACCATTTGTTGGCCATTCAGCCATGGCATATATTTTGAGTATGACGTCATCTTTCTTGTCCTTGTTTTCCTACCTTTATTTTACCTGTGCCCTGCTTTTCTCGTGTGTGTGTGTGTGTGTGTGTGTGTGTACACATATACATTTTTATCTTGTGTGTGTGTGTGTATCTATATCAATATATCTATATCAACATATCTATTAACACATTTTTCATAACAGAGCAGAGTATAAATAAACAAGTACATCTATATATATATAAAAGCCTAATATGCAAAGTGTCCCCTCGGGAGTTTGACCGACCGGGAGTTCGATCACTCACTATGACGTGCGCTGACCACCAGGGAGCAGCGCGGAACGAAGGGAGGCCCCAGCCAGCAGCCACTAGGGACCCTACTTGTGCACGAATTTCGTGCACTTGGCCTCTAGTAGATAATAAATAACTACTTTCTTCCTCATTGGGCAAATCAGACAATCTCTCTGAACCTCAATGTCAGCTTCTGGTGTTGCCTGTGGTGTGGGGTGGACCATGTGAGTGGCGTGTGACCCTGTCTTGGGAGCAGTGGGGAGTGCAGGGGCTGTGCAGGGCTGGGCCGAGGAAGCAGGCAGGATGTGGGAGGAGGCATCTGTTGGGGGGCTGCCTCGTGTGGAGTAGGCTGAACCGTGTTGAATCATATGTGAGTGTAAAGAGAGAAACCCTCCCTGCAGTGGCGACTCTACTTACACCGTGAAAAGCAGATCGGTGTCCACTGTAAATAAGGGCAGCATCACTATGTCTCACTCCCCGCCCCTCCCACCACTCCATGCACATCCCTCTGGTATCCCACCCTGTTTGGGAGGTGACAGCTTAGGTGGTTCGAGCTGGATGGGTCTTAAAGACCTTGGCGCTCAGCCTCGTCCCTGCTCAGAGCCCCACACCATATCCATCCGCGGGAAGCTGGGCTGGAGGCAAGGCCCGTGCTCATCCACTGCTCTGAAGTGCTAAGAGGATAACTAGATGGGTAAATGGCTTTGCCAGCACATCTCTCAATCACTCGTCAAGGAAAAAGGATACTCCCTTCTTTACTTTTCTCCTGAACATTCTCCATTCCAGGCAGAGCCGACGCCACACGTCGAAAGAGCTGGAGACAGGGGGAGATGCAGCATGAGCCCCCCACACCCCTCTTTCCCTCCTGCTCCCACTGTGTCTCCACCCTCTTGCCTCTACTCACCCTGCCCTTGGGCTTCACTGTCCTGTCTGACCCACTGACTGTCCTGGAGGGCAGGGGCTGCATCGACTTCTCTCTCCCCCACCCCCGGTGCCTCTCACAGCGTTGGGCCTCGGCAGGCCTCTCACCCAGCAGGCTGCCCAGGGGTCACGAGGAGCTGAGCTTGGGTCATGGTGTCTGAAAGGGACCTATCTCAGTGCAGATAATGACTTAGACCAGGGGTGGGCAACCTCTGGCACACGTGCCAAACATGGCACGCCAGTAACTTTTGCTGGCATGCAAAACCCTCTTTTATAATCTTCCATTTACAATTTTTTTCTTAATATCAACTTTTTTATTTTTCAGATAAATTCAGTGTAGGTGCATCTTAGATAAATAAATAATTTTACATAACAAGTTATCTTAAAGACCATAGACATGGATTGACAAGAGAGGGGAAGAGCAATTTCTGTGCCTCTGCCTTCACTCTCCCTGCCTTCCTAGATCCAGCCAGTGTTTTGGTTTCATCCACATACGCTTGTGAATCTTTGTTCTCAGTGATGAATTTTGTTAAGTCTCGTAATAGGAGTAGCCTGACGGATAAAAGTAGTAGCTCGTGCATATCTCTGAAGGTCACGAAATATAAACCTGATGTAAAATCTCTGTCATCAGTGATGCAGCAGCAAAAGTGCCACTGATAATATCAAACGAAGTCATAAAGTTTTCTGTTGGACTATCAGTGTACATGTATACATTAAAAAATAAATGTATTTTTCATCATCATATACTATGTTTTTGTCGCTTGAATGAATTTTATTTCTTCAAGGTTCTTCACATACATACACCTTAAGAGATATCAAGTAGGCATAACATGTTCTCAAAAAATTAGGGTTGGCACGCAGAATTTTGAGTCAGAGATTTTGCTGGTTTTGGCACGTACTCACAAAAAGGTTGCCCACCCCTGACCTAGACCCTGGGAGACAGCCCTTAGGAGGGCTTCTGTCCCGCTGCCCACGTAGGGACCAGGTGTGGGGAACCAACTTCCCTCCTGCCCTTGAGACAAATGAGCCCCTCAGGGAGTCCTGCACGTTCACGGGCGTCGAGGCAGCTGGGCACTGGAAGCCAGGGCCACCCAGTCACAGCAGAGAGACTTTTCTGAGAGAAGAACACAGGAGTGTGAACGTGGTATGGTGGGTTTGTTTGGGTATGGGTGTGTGATGTGCATACTGTGTGGAGTATGTGTGGTGTGGTGTGTGGTGTCTGTGTGTGTGTGCATTTGTGTAAGTGTGTGGGGGAGTGTGTGCGGTGTGGATGTGCACATGTGGGGTTTCTGTGTGTGTAAGTGCATGGGGAGAAATGTGTGGGGTGTATGTGTGCTGGGGCGGGGTGCACAGGAGTGTCAGGTAGGAGGTGACAGTAAGTACGGAGCGGAAGTACAAGGCACCAGAAGATTCTGAATGCTCCCCTTCTCCCCACGGACACCACCTGCAGGAACTCGGTGGGCTCTGGGCTTACAGCTTCTCTGAGGACAGGGTGAGTCTTAGTCCGGGGTTCAGCCGGAGCCCAGCCTTATCGGAGCACCAGGCTGGGTGAGGGCCCCGTGGAGCACCCAGGGCCAAAGGCAGTGAGGGCCTGAGTGGTGCAGCCACTGGCCTGCCTGGCAGGGTGTGGGCCCTGTGGGTGCTGCAGAAAGGGCTCCGAGTGGGGCAGGCAGGATCGGGCGAGGGTGCAGAGGGCCTGGGTCGCTCCTCCGAGCTTTCCTTTGTGGCCCTGACCCAGGCAGCCCTGCTCTGAACGTCAAAATGGTCACAGCTTCTACCAATGGCCAAGCTGACAGTTAGAAGGCAGCTCTTGGGGGTCACACGTGGGTCTCTGAGAGCAGATATGATCAGGGTTAGGGTCCAGGAGTCTGTACTGCATGGGGCCCCTCTGAACCACACAGGGTCTGAACTGACCACACTGAACTCCTGCTCAGACCATTGTGGGGCTGCAGACCATTCTAGGAAGGGAGGCATCAGTGTCTCCCTGACCCTGACCGCTGCCTGCCCTCTGCGCCCCGCCCCCCAGGACTTTCCATTCAGGTGCAAAGGGCAGCAGCCAGTGTCTCCTGTATGCTGCCAGGGACAGGGATGGGTAGCTCCCTCCTCCAGGAGACCCCATAGCGGCCTGGCCTTACAATGAAGGATTCTAGGAAGGGGGTGCGAATGAATGGAGACATTGTAGTCCAACTGGGGGGGGGCTGCGTCCTGGAGCTTGGGGCTCCCACTCTGTCTCTGCTCCTCTGCCACCTTCCCCACGGCCACTGGCTCTGTCCACGTGGCGTGAATCTTCACCGCACCCAGGTCAATGCTGCATGGGCAGCTTGTCTAGTGTTCCCCGAGCACCAATGGGGACAGTGGGCGGAAGTGACACCCCAGCCAAGCCATGCTCCTCACTTGGTGTCCCCTCCCCAGGCCACAGGCACCCCTCCTGCCCCGCCTTCACTCATGCTGTTCCCCTTGCCCGGATATCCTCCCTCCTCGTCACCTCTCCAAGTCCTCTCCTTCTCAGAGGCAGAGGCTCCTAACCTTCTGCGAACCACAGACCCCTCTGGCAGTCTGGTGACACCTACACACGCCTTCTAAGTGTGTGACATCAATTACACAGGAGCATAAAGGAAGCCACTTAGTATTGACATACACTTCTAAGATCTTTAAAGACACAAACTAGTGACAAAGCATGAACGTGTAAAACAGCAAGAGCTGGCAGTGTGTCTAATAACCACCGTGATACTGAAGCAGTGAGGGGTGTCAGGTTCAAGATACCGTAACACACTGCAAGGCGATAAGAACACAGCTGTGATCCCTGAGTGATAAAGCCACAGGGCTGCTGCTGGGACAGGCTTGCTGCCTACACTCGTCGCTGAAGGTAACAACACTACAGAGCACTCAGAAGTTAGTGCCGACAAAGCCGTGCTTTTCCCAACCCAAGTCCGCTGACCTGCTGCATTGCACCACGGACTCCTTGGGAATATGGACCCTCTATGGCTCCTCTGATGATTCTGCTTCACCAGGCCTGTCCCCTCCTGAGAGCTCCAGCACATCCCAGGTGGGCTCCTTTCGCCAAGCCTGCCTGACCCTGCAACCCCTGAGCTCTGCCAAGCACAAGGCATGAACCCCTGCACCCTCATCCCCAGCTGCTAGGGAAACGGTGCTTCTTTCAGCCCCCCGGAAGCTGGTGACTGGACGCTCACACATGCTCCAGGGCCTTGTGGCTGGCTGCTGTATGGCGCCTCATGATGACGTTCTCCGGACACCCCCTGAGGGCCAGTGCTCCTTCCTTCGCGCATGCGTTACCACCTCTGGGTAAGCTTTTCCCCAGGAGGTGGGTTTATGGGCACCCTAAACCTAGTCACTAGCCCATTGGGGAGAGACAGGGCTGAGCCCGAGGCTGACCATGCCGGAAGCCACACGTGGGCCCTATGGCCAAGCTGGGCCAGGGATCAGCACCAGGTGCATCCTACCTGCTTCACGTTGTAGCCGGTCTTCGCACTGGTCTCGATGAACATGACGCTCAGCTCTTTGGCGCGCTGCTCCCCCTCCTCGATGGTTATCTGCCTGCAGATGAGGGAAGGGGAACATCAGTTGGGTAGAGAGCAGCTCCTGGGAGAGGTGGAGGGAACAGCCTGAGAGGAGGGGCCCACCCAGCAGGGCGGAGGAGCTGACCAGGATGAAGGGGACACAGGGCACAACAGCCCCTTCTCTCCTCCTTCTGTAGTATCTTCCCCTTGGGACGCAGGCCCTGTGGCAGGTGGGTGGGGCTGTCCCATAGCTGCCTTTCCCAACAGCGGCCACGGCCAGAGACTACATGTGTAAAGTGCTGCAGGCCACATACCGCCTCTCTGGGTGGTGTCGTCAGTCCTGTTTCCCGAATGAGAACACGGAGGTTAAAGGGCCTGCTCCAAGTCGCCTACTTAGCAAAGGAGCTAGGCTTCGAGCCCCATTTTCTTCACGTCAGGAGGAGGATTTTAACAAAACAGTCTCTAATTCAGATTATTCCTTAAATGGTTAGAGTATATTTCAGGAAGCCCACAATGCATGACCTTTAACCAAGCTGGGTCCCCTGAGATAAGTAGACAAACGTATGTAAGTCAACCCTGTGCCCTAGAGCAGCCTCTTCAGAGTGTCATATCCAGACACAGCGCCAGACCCGAACTTCTGAGGTTAACACGTGGGACCAGGACCTCCAGACCCACACCCACACCGGTGCGGGCATGTCCCGGGGCAGAGACACAGCACAAGCAGAAGTCGGCAGGAGCCTGCAGCTGTGTTGCTGGTTGTGGTCAGTTCCCAGACCATGCACTGCTGGGCTGGGCCAGGTGCACGGGGCTCCATGAAGACCATGCACAGAGGAGCACCCTGGAACTGCCCCTGCCAGCAGTGCGAGGTGGGGCCTCAGAGATGACGAGGGCAGGGGTCTACCAGGGGCTTTCAAAGCCTCCAGCAACCTGCCGGTACCTTTCCAAGATGCATGGGAAGAGCACAGGCAGAAAGGGTGCTCGCTACCCAGGCACCCCAGAACTCCTTGTCCAGGAGGAGTTGCGGAGGCCTGGAGGGTGGGCCCAGCCTGCCAGCCCCTGATCCTACCTCTTGTCAGCCAGGTCCGTCTTGTTGCCCACCAGCATGATGATAACGTCGCTGCCCCTCTCCGTCCTGACGTCATCGATCCACTTAGAGGTCTGCTGGAAGGAGTTGAGGTCTGGAAGTGGAAAGCGGGGATAGAACTGGGAGTGAGATACAGCCCCCACCGGGAGAGGGGAAAGGTGGGAAGGGGCAGCAGGCATACCAGACCCCGGGAGGGGCTGGAGCACAGGCCACACAGGCCAGTGGGTCTGGGCCTTCCACAGGAGGCCCAGGTGGGTTTGTGGAGCTGCTGCCCCAAGGCCCTGGAGAGCCCCTGGCATTGCTGAGTCACTCTCTGGCGGAGAGAATTTACCCCGCCTGGAAGGTGACAGGGTCATGATTTGCTATGTGGACTAGCGGGAGCCCGGTGAGGGGCTGGGATGCCAGCTGACAAAGCCACGGCTGCTGGGGAAAACTTGCCCAGGGACCAGTGTCTTCTCCCACCTTGACACACAAGCACAGAAGTTGCTCTGCAGGGGTCTTTCTGGCAGCCAAGGCCAACAAGGGTGCAGAGGGGCCGGGAGCAGGGCCAACCTGCACAACCATGACTGGCGCAGGAGGGCGGGGAAGTGGAAAACACGCTGTGTTCACAGGCAACTAACCCCCCAGTGGCAGGCACCTGCCTTCCTGCATTCAGACAATAAGAGTGGGCATGTGTATAGACACACACACACATGCTGCAAACTGGCTGGGGCTCCACTCGGGCCCCGGAGCCCCTGGGAGCCAGGACCCACACTCACTAGTGATGTCGTACACCACGACGGCCACCGTGGAGTCCCGGATGTAGCTGGGGATCAGGCTGCGGAACCTCTCCTGGCCCGCTGTGTCCCAGAGCTGCAGTCGCACCTGTGGCAGGGAGGGCAGGGGGTCAGCAGGGGCAGCCAGGTCCTCATGGTAGGAGTGGGGAGTGGGGAGTGGGCGAGGTCCTGCTTCTGTGATGCTGGCACTACCAGCTCTGGGGCAGGCATGGGCTCTCAGGGGTGCCCAGCCAAGGGTCCAGGTGATAGGTCCAAAGGAGCACTCCCTGTCCTCCCCGTTCTAAAGTCAGGCACTCACCGTACGATCCTCCAAGTACATGGTTTTTGACAAGAAGTCAATTCCAATGGTTGCCTGTTAGAGAAAAGCACAGACAGGTCAAAACTGAAAAGTCTTGGGCAAAGGGGCAAAGCTCAGTGATCCAGGTGGTGACACCCATGCCAAATGCCAGGTGGGTCCTGCTCTGTTGTCCCTGGTTCCCACTTTCTCAACAGTGAGCCTTCTCGTCCCTCTCAGAGGAAGTGAGTTTGAGCTAAATCAAGATGAGGCCAGGGTTTGTTTTGTTTGTTTGTTTGTTGAGTGATATAAAAGGGCAGGGGTGAGAAAACTGGGTGAGAAGGTTTCCCCAGGAACAAGGACAGAAAGGGCCAGCTTTGGAAGAATGAACGTCATCTTGAGACTTAAGATGACTGAGGGAAAAAACAAAAAAAATCTACCTTAAAGTTTAAATATGGTAAGTAACCCTTCCAAAAATATTAGCTGCCCATAATTGAATTGCCTATTAAAACTCAACACCGTTCAAAGGAAGGTAAGAGAATCCAAGAATCCCTACAACAATAAAAAAAAGGATTAGACATTGTAAGGAAGCAGGAAATTCAAGCCACAATCAAAACAACAACTCAATAGAAACAGACCCCAGATAACCCAGATATTGGATTAGCAGACAGGACTTTAAAATAACTGATATAAATGTTAAAATATAAAGGAAAAGGTGAATATGATGGGCAAATTTCAAGAAATATAAGAAAATGCTAAAAGGAAAAAAATGAAATCTTAACACTAAAAAATACAATACCTAAAATAAAAATACATCGAATTTAAGTAGGAAAGGTCAGTGAACTGAAGAGAGGCCAAAAGAAATTGTTCAAACTGAAGCACAGAGAGAAAAAAGATGTAATAAAAGTGAAGACAGGATCAAGAGCTTCTAGGACAATATCAAGTGACCTGACATTACATGCAATTAGGCTCTTATAAAAAGAATAGAAACAAAATCAGCCAAAAAATATTTTTAAAAATAACAGTCAAAAATTTTCCCGATTAGAAACACCAACCCACAGTACCAAGAAGCTCAGTGAACCTAAAACAGGATAAATACAAAGAAAACAGCACCCACGCATATCATAGTCAAGTTGCTAAAAACCAAAGATAAAGAAAAAGCCTTACCAGCAGCCAGAAATAGAAAACACATTATATACAAGGAAACAATGACAAGAATGATAGCTGATTTCTCGTCAGAACTATATAGGACAGAAGACAATGGAACAAATCTTTAAAGTTCCAAAAGAAACAACAAGCATCATGCCAACCTAGAATTCTATAGCCAGTGAAAACTTTAATGATGAAGGCAAAACAAAAACATTTTCAGATAAGGGAAAGCTGTGATAGTGTGTAACCAATGGGCCCTCATTACAGGACATGCTTTAGGCTGAAGGGAAATTTTAAAGATGGAAATTTAAATCTTTAAAGAAGGAACACGAGCACCAGAAATGGTAAATCTATGGGTTTTATTTAAAGAACATGTGACTTGTCCTTGATCACCTCCTGCTTCCATGCATAGAATTCTCTCCTCTATTTTGCTCCTGCCACATCCTCAGCAAAAATTACTCTCAGAAGATGATCTAAAATCCTATTTTACAATAGCAGGAATAAATCACTTCAATTCCTTCCTTGGTTTTACACTCTAATATAACAATAACCGCTGTAACAATGACTAAACATCGGAGTACTGATCATTTGCCAGCTACTGTGCTAAGTGCTGTACATGCTTTATTTAATCCTGATAACCTATGTTAGGGGTTATGTTCATTAGTATTCATATGTCACTGGTAAGAAAACTGAGTACAAGAGTGCTTTCCCAACGTCAACAGCTGGAAGTGGCAGAGCCAGGATTTAAAAAGTACAGTATTTGCACAGTTGTCTACATGTCCCTGGCTTTATCCCTACATCCTTCCAGGCTCTAAGTACTTCTTTGCTCCTGTTCAAAGCTAGCCTCTCCTTTTTTCTTGAATATGAATTTTACTCCCTATGTCTAGTAATTTTTACTTATATCCTACACATTGTGATTAAGATTATGGATTTCTGTTTGTTCCTTTGGAAGAGCATTGGTTGAACTGTGACCAGGTGTTTCTGGGAAAGGCTGCATCTAGCCCAAGCATGCCAAACTTGTGGCCCTCGAGCAGCATGCCTCATTTATTTGGCCCGTGTTAGCCTTTGAGTTTGACATGCTTGTTCTATCTAGCCCCTAGTGGAGAGCCATAAAGCACACTGGCATAGTAAAGGCTCTGAAACGTCCTTCTCTGAAGAAACATGAACAATTTCATGTAACCCAACGTTTCCCAAGCTTCTTTGCCCTGGGAATCTCTGTGCTTATAATTCCTCCTAACATCCTAGTGTTTCCAGAACTTCAGGAAAGGCTGACCCTCAAAGGGGTGGGTTCTAAAGGAGACCACATCCCTCTTCTAGCTTGCCTTAGAGCAGCGGTTCTCAACCTGTGGGTCGCGACCCCTTTGGGGGTCGAACGACCCTTTCACAGGGGTCGCCTAAGACCATCGGAAAACACATATATAATTACATATTGGTTTTGTGATTAATCACTATGCTTTAATTATGTTCAATTTGTAACAATGAAATTGGGGGGCACCACAACATGAGGAACTGTATTAAAAGGTCGCGGCATTAGGAAGGTTGAGAATCACTGCCTTAGAGTCTTGGTCAAAGCATTCGTTCTTTGTACTTCATTTCCACTTATAAGGTATGGAGTAAATTATTATTATTATTACTTTTTAAATATATTTTTATTGATTTCAGAGAGGGAGAGAGAGATAGAAACATCAATGATGAGAGAGAATCACTGATTGGCTGCCTCCTGCATGCCCCCCACTGGGGATCAAGCCCGAAACCCGGGCATATGCCCTTGACCGGAATTGAACCTGGGACCCTTAAGTCCACAGGCCGATGCTCTATGCACTGAGCCAAACCAGCCAGGGCTGGAGTACATTATTCTTGCTGGTAACTAGGCCACAGGGATGTAAAGAGGGTATCAGGACAAATGAACAGCAGGCTTGACTTTGGGGACTCTCCCGCCAGTCCACGGCCATCACGATCCCCTCCCCTCCTGAGCGGTGCTGCAGGAGCCTCCTGGAATGCCCTCTGGGGAGGCTGGGCTGCACTCTGCTGTGATTGGGTCGCCCCAAACCTGGCAATGCTTATTTATTCCTTTAATATCATCTTGCTGGCAAACGGTACTGCTTATGAAAAATGGCAGGCACTTCATTTTATACAAAACACGAGGAACATCACAAGCCCAGATTTCATAGCCACATCCGCATTTATCTTCTAAAGGTGGTATTAAGCAGTGTCAACGGGGGCTCAGACACACAGTGCAGAGACCGTACATCACACGCCTTCCTCTGCACAAAACCTTCCACTGCCTAGCGGATCCCCGAGGGAAGAGATGTTCCCTGCGGCACTTGTTGAAATCTTCTTTGCTATGTGCATTTATTATGAAATATATTTTGCATCCACATTCTGACAAGACACAGTAATAAAGTCGGCAGCGGAAATTTGCATGGTCATTTGCATAAATTGACTCAAGACTCTCTTCTCAGGAAGAGAAGTCATGAAAAGGAGTGTATGTGTGTCTTTTTGTAGCCCTGGCCAGGCCTTGGCCCATGGCTGGGGAAGCATCCCTAAGTGGCAGAAAGCAGCTGGGCCTGACAAGCCCTCCACAATGGAGCTGCTGTTTGTGCTCCACACCACCAACCATTAGATGAGAGTATCAGGGTAAAGTCATGCAAATTAGCATGCAAATGAGGTTGGCAAAACTTAAGCATTCAGACTGGCAAGCGGGTGCTGTGGGGAAGGAGACAGCAATCGCTGGAAAACATGCTGGGCTGGGTCTGTCCTTGCCAGCAGCTATGTGCTCTGGGGAAGGGGATGCCGGGTACGAGGCCACAGCGCAGGTACCTCAGCTTCAAAGTCTACACCAGCGGTTCTCAACCTGTGGGTCGAGACCCCTTTGGCGGTCCAACGACCCTTTCACAGGGGTCGCCTAAGACCGCTCTTTTATTTCCTGACTGTGGTCTGAAACATCAACCAAACAATATGCACCTTCCAACTTTAAATAAGGGGTTATTTTATGGTTGGGTCACAACATGAGGAACTGTATTTAAAGGGCCAGAAGGTTGAGAACCACTGGTCTACACAGTCCATACCAGGGGTCGGCAAACTGCGGCTCGCGAGCCACATGTGGCTCTTTGGCCCCTTGAGTGTGGCCACGAAGTTCTATTTCCTGGCTGTGGTCTGAAACATCAACCAAACAATATGCACCTTCCAACTTTAAATAAGGGGTTACATTTCATCAAAACCAGCCAATCTGCTCACGGATCCCTGAGCAGTCTCCTGAAGGGTCAGATAAAGATCCAAGTGCATGAACCGTCTTTAATAATTAGGGCAAAAGATGCTCCAGGTGGTGGACTTTGAGGTTGTCTAAGAGCTATCTAAGTGTAGCCTACAAAGTGAATTAGGAAGAATTACTACAATATGGGACAGAGAATTGCATCATAGGTCCATTCAACTTATGAAATGTAGCTACTGGGGACTCACCAGTAGCTACTGGCAGGCCCTGGGGAGATGCCACCCATTACCCGCTGGCAACCTCTTACTCCCTTGCTTGCCTAGAGACTGTAAAAGCGAAATTCTGCTTTCCCAGCCTCCCCAGAGGTTAAGGGTGATAATGTGACCCAATTCTGGCCAATAAGACATAAGCCACAGTCTGCTCGGAGGGAGAGGGCATTCTAGGGTAGCTCTTGCTTTCTTTTCTTTCTTCCTTTTTTTTTAAAATAGGTTTTTATTGATTTTAGAGAGAGAGAGAGAGGAAGGGAGAAGGAGAGATAGAAACATCAGTGAGAAGCATCAACATCATTTAGCTGCCTCCTGCACACCCTCTGCTGAGGACAGGGGATCGAGCCTGCAACCCTGGGCATGTGCTCTGACTGGGAATCAAACCAGGAACCTCCTGGTCCCTGGAGGACCTCCTAGTCTATGGGTCAGTGCTCAACCACTGAGCCACACCAGGCAGCTCTTGATTTCTTTTACTGCCTTGTATGCAGATGTGCCATCTGGAGCAGCAACAGCAAGCCTGCGTGAAGACGAGAACCCACACTGCAAGAAGGCGGAACAGCATGAGAGCAAGGGCCTGGGGTCTGACGGCATCACTGCACAGCTGTGCCACCTCAGGTCTCACCACAACTTCCTGCATCTGGGAAACCAAAGCCTTTCTTTGTTTAAGCCACTTTGTCAGCTTTCTGTACGAGGTGACCATATTCCTAATTTATATATGCTCATCAAAAGAGAGGGAGAGAAAGGCAGCAGAGAGGAGGGAGGACAAGAAAAGGTGTCAGAGCAAGCGCAAGTCTGGACCAGGTTAATGTCTATAGGGAGCACTTGGATGACTGGCAGTGCCCTAGTGGGTCTAAGGGCAGGGTCATCTCGCCAAGCTGACCAGCATTCAGGGGTATTTCAGCCCTGGACCCGTTGCCCCTTGTCTACCTGTACCTCCTCTTCAAGCTGAAGCACCAGGCACCTCCCCACACCCATCAGGGAAACCCCTCTTTCCTGGTTGTCTCTCCACTGCTGTGAGCTCTGCGAGGGCTCATTCATCTCCTTACAGTGGCCCATTGACAGAAAGATGCTCAGCATCTTATTTCCGAAGGCCCCATCCTTTCCTGTTCCCTGGCCCCAGCAGGGGAGGCCAGTATGCATGAGTGTGTGCATGAGTGTGTGTTCAAGGAGGATATTCGAGTTGACCCATACCCAGGTCCCCTTTCCTCACCGATCCCCTCTTCAGGCCCACTTCAGGCCCACCAGCAAAGGCAATGTGGGGGCATCTTAGGTGTGGGGCTTGGCTGCCCACACCTGCCTGAGTCTGGCTGGACAAGGAGCAGTAGAACTTGGTGCCTCAGAAAGAGTTTAGAGCATCGAACTCCACACAGGACAAAGCACCCCTGTCCACACACTGTGATTCCTGTCAAATGCCCCGCCCAGAGCCCCTAGGATGTGCTGCTGTGCCCAGCTGGAGCCCAGCTCCTCCGAAAGGCATCCCCGCACTGCAGGGTTGAATCCTTAGGGTGGAGACAGACACTGGTCTGGGGGCTGCAGAGCAGAGGGATGGGCCACAGAGTCAATGACCGGGCCTCAGTGAACCTAACTGCTTTATTAAATCAGCTCACAGTGTTACACAAAGAAACATCTGATTGTTTTGCAAAACCTTGTGAGAACAGAGAGACATGCTGCCGAGACAGGGTCCTGGGGAAATGGCTTCCCTGGGTCAGATGCAGCAGGTGAGGGGCTGGAGGGGCCTAGGGGCCTGGAGGGGCCTGGGGGCCTGGAGGGGTCCAGGCTGGGAGGTGAGGTGAGGGCAGACCAATCCGAGGCCTAGGCCAGAGAGTCTGGTCCCAAGTGGGATCAGACTGAGAGGTGCTAGGGCCCAGCATTGGGCTGAAGAGTATCCCCCAAAATTCTGTCCACCTGGAACCTCAGAATGTGACCTTTCTGGGAAAAGGATCTTTGTGGATGTAATTAGTTAAGGGTCTTATGATGAAAATCATCCTGGATTCAGGGTGGGCCCCTAAATCCAATGACTGGTGTCCTCATGAGAAGAGAAGAGGATGCACAGAGACACCAAGTGAAGGCCACATGGAGATGGAGGCGGGCATTAGGGCTACGCAGCCCCACACCAAGGAACGCCCGCAGCCCCGGAAGCTGCACGTGGCAAGGATCCTCTCCCAGAGCCTCTGCAGGGAGCGTGGCTCTGCCACAACTTGACTACAGACTTCTAGCCTCCAGAACTGTGGAAGGATCATTCCTGTTGTTTTAAGCCACCCTGTCTGTGGTAATTTGCTGTGGCAGCCCCAGGAAGCTAATACAGACCCAGGAGCTGGAGAGGAAAGCCTCGGGCAGCACAGGCAGATTGCCAGGGGTGAGAGCGCCTCAGGCAACCGCTCCGCCTGCGAGGGCTCCGTGGACTCAGCTTCTGTCCCCTTCCCTTGGCTCCCGGGGTCCCCAGGAGTGCCCCAATGCAGGTAAAGCTCCGAGTTCCTCCAGAAATGCTTCTCCACTCCGGGAGCAGCGAGGCAGTTCCAGCAGGCCGGGCCCCTCTCCTGGGACAGCCCAATCGGCTAGGGGCGGGCGGTCCAGGGATGGGCCAGTGGCTCCAGCCTTGGCTATAAGTTCATCGCAATCACCTCTGAGATTTAAAAAATACTAATGACTGAGCCGGCCTGTGAATCTCCTGGCCATACCCCCTGTAAGTGCAGCCAAGCGAGAGGACCCATGAGGGACCCATGAGAAAACCTAGAGTTCACTGCCTCCAAATCCTCCCTCCCACTCCCAGTGGCCACCTGCAGAGGCCTGAGGCCGCCACATGGCTCTAGCGCAGGTTTCAAGCAGGTGGCCCAAGGACCAGGCCTGCAGGTGTGTTTTGTTGGCCTATGAGAGGGGAAGGGGCCTGGCCACACAGGAGTCAAGTCTCATCACAGCACAGGTACAAGAAGGTTTCTCCCATCGCAAATTTTGAAAATAACTTCTTAGTTGGGGGCTTATACAAGAGATTTGTGGAGCTATGACTCTCACCAGGAGGCTTGTCAATTTTATTTTTTTGCTGCTTCTAGTGAGTGGATCAGATGGGGTGACGGGTGGGGTGGCAGAGGCTGGGGATGCATGTGCCAAGAGGAGAACAAGATGCATGTGTGTCGAGGGGAGGAGGCAGCAGCAGATCTGCTCCCCAGGGGCCCACAGGCTGTCAAGGTGGCATCTCCCCAGGGCCTGCCAGGTGGACTGCGCCCCTGAGAGGTCTGACAGGGGAACCCGGCTCTGCACAGCCAGGTCCTCATGGGTCCTCATGCCAGCCCCTCGGGGCCTCAGCATGTTCAGCCCCAGGCAGAGGGAGAACTGACTGCCACCCAGATGAGGCTGACCCTCCCGCCCGCCTGCCCTCCACGCAAGGCTGAGGGTGGGGTCAGATTCTATTGTCTCCTACTTTCTCTCCAAGCAAGTAAGCACTTGACAAACATCTGTTGTCAGAATGAGTGGAGGGAGGGGGCAGGAGGCAGAGCCAGAGGCACACAGGAAGGATGGGAGGGAGGGCGAGGTGACTGGTTCTGGGAACTGTCTGGGCACCTCAGCTAATGGAGGTGGGCTGGCGGCAGGCTCTGCGGGGCGGTCCTGGCTGATGGGCAGGATGTCCGTGGGGGGAGCTGGGAGTAGTCACCGTGCTGGGGACAACCAGGAACATCCCTCAGAGCCCTTGGGGAGCTTGTCTACTTCCCAAATGTCTCTGCCACTGAGTTAAGAAAAGCAAACAAAATAACACTTCCCCCTTCCCATCTCCAGAGAATTCATTAAGATGAGCCTGTGTATGCACGGAATTGGAGCCCTGGCCTCCTGGCCTAATTACCATTTTAAAGGGTATCGGGAAAGAAACTCTACCTGCTGGGAAAACAAGTCAGCAAAGAAGGCAGTGGAGGGCACTTGCTCACCCCCCCCCCCCCCCCCCCCCCCCCCCGCTTTCTCCCCTCTCACCACAGGGACGTGGGGCCTCCGGCCTCTCCGTCTGGGGGGGCTAAAACCAAGGCAGAGAGTGTCTCTCGGAGCCACATTGACACCAACAGGTGTTTGACATCAGCTGTGGCCAGGCCCGGTGCTGGGCCCACGAAGAGTGGTGGATCCGGGGGTCGTGGCCCCAGCCACGCCCAGAGCCCATCCAGGAGCCAGAGCACAGGGGAGCTCCTGTGGAGTCAGGAGGCTAAGAGAGCCCAGGACAACGTGATAAGGCAGAGGGTGCCATGGAGGGGGCGGAACACAGGCAAACGTGCTCTGAGCTCTGATGAGTCAGAAGAACATTTCACAGCAGAGAAGGCAGGGCGTTCCGGCAGAGGTGATACCCTGAGCCAAGGAGTAGGGCAGGGGCAGTGTCACAGTGTCACTGTGTGGGGAGCAGCAAGCGAGCGGGCCTCGGGATAAGCAGTGAGCAAGCGGATACTGGAGGGAGGTGGGCTGAGATTTTGAGGGACTCAAACAACATGGGGAGGAGTTGATCCATGCCAATGAGGACACCGCAAAGGTCACTGCCACCATCCACCACTGGCAAGAACCCCAAGCAGCCAAGCATCTCACTGTAGTCAATGGGACACCAACAAGAGGCATTATAAGTATCCTGGTAATTCAAAAACTTCAAATAGAATGTTCTCTCTCTCTCTCTCTCTCTCTCTCTCTCTCTCTCTCACACACACACACACACACACACACACACACACACACACACACTCTGAATACTAGGTCAGACTCCAGAACTGCAGTCTGTTGGGATGGAATCCCAAATGCAGGTCAGTGTGGTAGAACTCCCCTGTGGGGCGGCCGGGCCTCTGCTAAGGCTGTATCGGTGCAAAGCCCGGGCCTGGAAAGCACACGACGAAGGCAGTGAGGCTGAGATCACCCTCCCAAAGCCGGTGCCCAGGGCTGTGCCTATCACCCAGGGCCCCTCCCCCAGAGCCTCGTGTTCTGACCCTTCCATCAAGTCTACTAGTTCCCCGGCATTTCAGACGACTGCAGAGGAAAAGCAGGAAATTCGAGAGAGAGGCAGAGAGAGGGCTGTATCTGGGGCGAAGACGATGACTAGTCCAGAGGAAGACCCAGACTGAAGAGAAGACCCGGAACTGCAATGGGCAGTGAGCTGTGCTCCGTATCCTCGGTCAGTCCAGGAAGGCAGAGGGGCCCTTACCCGGCCGTCCTCAGTGTGCTCTATATTTCCCCTGTGAGGACTCAGTGACAAAAAGATCCCATGGCCAGAACACCTGGGAGATCCTGCACACTACCCCCTACTTTCAGCACAAAACCACACGTTGATGCAGTCAAGGCCCTGAGAAGTCCTGCAGTAGTAAGTTCATTTCCTTTTGCTCATCAGTGTTCCCTAAATATACACAAGTACTACACCCTCCTGCCTGCCTTCTTCTCAAATAAAACCTACTAACACCCCTTGGAACTGGTACCTCACAGAACCCATTGGTGTAGAAAAATGCATTTTATTTGTCTCTATTTTGAGGAAGAAAATATTTTTTTCCTTAAAAATAACTGAAATGATTAAATTTGGTGCCTTTTGCAAAGAGCTATAATTGTAAGGAAAATTCACTTAATTTGCACAAACCTCTCAATCACCCATGGTGCCAGGAAAGTGAAATGTGACTGACCCTCTTTGGGCTACCTAGAGCCACATCTGGGCCATTGGTTGACCCCAGACCACGGTGAGAGTGAGGAGCCAGGGGTCACTCCATCCAGCCTCCTGCCCATGTAGAGCAGTACAAGCCCATCACATCAACCTCTCCAGGGAAGAGAGTGCCTCAGCAACTCTGTGTGTGTGTGTGTTTGTGTGCGCGCGCGTGTGTGCATGCCTGAGTGTGTGCACACACATGCATGAGGTCCAGCAAATATAACCATGCTCAAGGAACAAGTTCTCCTACTGCTCTTTCACCTCCATTATTTTGCATCTTGTCCATCCTCCTCCAGGTGACAACCCACCCAAGTAACTAAACCCTGTAATGGTTAGACCTGCCCATGGGCAGCAAGGTGACACAGACTGAAACGTGTCCTTTCTCTCCTGGAAAACATTTCCTTTGCCAAGGTTTGGACCTTCAGAAGGGCTCAGGGTCATTACTGGGCTGGGGCCAGGGCATAGACGGGAGGCTCCTTCAAGGCAAAACCAACGCCCTGGGCCCTGGGAACATCCTATTCTCATCTCAGGACCAGCCAGCCCCAGAGAGAGACCAGCATAGTCTCCAGGCAACTGTCCTGGCTACAGACACCATGGGTGATGGGGAACAGGGGCTCCCAGGACCTCACCTGGTACGTGTTGTCGAAGCTGTCGTACATGAACCTCGTGATCAGAGACGTCTTTCCGACTGTAAAACAAGAAGAGAGGGGGTCAGCCACGGCATCCGAGCTAGGTTCCTCTAAACACATTTCACATGAAGACAACGGATAACAGAAGCCCAAAGGAAAGATGAGATGAGGAAACAGAAGTGAAAGGCAGACCCTGGGAGAGGGACCCAGAGCAAGGCAGCCGAGTCTACACCGGCTGGGCTGCAGGGGAGTTCTTGCCAGGCACCGAGAAGGAGGCCCGTCCCTGCCCTGTGGATTCTCACCACCCAACTCCAACATCTTCCTTGGCCCACAAGAGTGTAACTGACGCCAGAGCCATATATGAAGAATTGGAGCAAGTGCGTGCAAGACTGATGCTCCTCTCACACTGGCCTACGTTCTCCCGGAAACATTGCCTTGTCATTGGTCACAGGCTGCGGTGCGGGCATGCTGTTCGGTTCTCATTCATTCAGCCTGCAGACTGCTGAGGAAGTGGCTTTCTAAGGAACCAGGCAGCAGGGGGCGTAAATGAGACATTGCCCAGTGTCTCTCAGAGGCAGGACTATTTTTTGGAAGAGTGTGCCTGACTGTCCAGCTCCTTGCAGGACGGTTAGCATCCCTGGGTCTCGCTGGGTAAGTTCCAGCAGGATCACAATGACAACCCTGGATTCCCCCTCTTCACCCGCCCTCATGTGCAAATGCCCTGAGAACCACTGCTAAGGCTAAGAGAACCAGGAAGTCTCTTAGGAATCCCAGAAGTGCTGCTTATCTCCCTAACTGCAGGGTTTGGCTTCTGACCCAACCCTGTGCAGGTCTCCTGGAGCCTGGCAGCGGCAGAAATACCTACTGTAGCATTTCTATCATCTGGGAGGGGAGGGGAGGACGGGGAGGAAGGAGCATCTGTTAGGTCAGGCCCAGCATGGAATGCTTCTCTACACTGTTCCACCAAGTCTGCTATGGCCCAGGGAGGCTCAGAAGGGACTGGCACAGCTGAGCTTGGCTCACAGTCCCCTCTGCTCTGGCTGCCAGGAACACACAACCCTGGTGGGAAAGCAGGAGACCAGCACCCAAGAGTTCTCCAATCTGCCTCTCTCCGATTCTCGGACGGGATGTCCACAGGCTCCACCTGGCGGGGTAGCTTGTCACTGCCTGAATGGAGCAGGTGACCCACGGGGCTCCTCTGGGCAAGGTCCTTCTCTGAGGCCTCAGTGGTACAACATCTAACAGACAAGGGCAGCCACCTCCTGTCAGCCTACAGCTGGAAAGGAAAGACAACAGTCTTCTAGCCAGAAGGAACATCTGTTGGACTGTGTTTGGGACAAATTTAGGTGCCTCCATCTTTGACCCAGAATGGGTCAACTGGATCCAAATCCTAGCTGGGGTACTGTTTAGCTCCATCATTCTGAGGTGGTCCCTGCCCCTCTGGACCTCAATGCCTCATTTGGACATAACATCAGAGACTTCAAAGGGCAGTAGTAGAAATGAAATCCTATATAATAAAGAGGTAATATGCAAATTGACCATCATGCCCTCACAAGATGGCACGCCCACATCAGGGGCGAGGCCGGCTGCTCTGCGCGCCTGCCGCTGGAGTCCTCTCAGCCCTGTCAGGGGCCTCGGGTCCTCCTGCACACCCCACTGACTGAGTCTCAGGAAAGCAGGGCCGGCCGAGGTGCAGGCAATCCTCGGGTGGTGGCTGCCCAGCTGCCCAGGGCTGGCCTGAGGCTCAGGTAACTAGGGTCGGCAAGGTTTGTGCTGCCAGCAGTGGCAGCAGCAGAAGTGTGATGGGGGCATCACCTTCCCCTGATCACTGGGTCGCCTCCTGCCCCTGAGGGCTCCCGGACTGTGAGAGAGGGGCAGGCGGGCTGAAGGACCCCCGCTCCAGTGCATGAATTTTCATGCACCAGGCCTCTATTAACATAACAAAAGTGCCAGGCACACAGGAAATGCTTAGCACTGAAAGGAGGTAGGTAGCAGGTAACAGCTGATACCACCACCACTACTGAATTCACCTTGCCCGCCATGTCTCTTCATCTGGCTGTTCCTGATCATTCTTCTTTATAATAAAACTGGTACCTTATAACCGTTCTGGTGAATTATGGAGCCTGAGGAGGGTCATGGGAGCCCTTGGCTTTGCAGCCAGTTGGTCAGAGTGTGGTGTCCTTGGGAACCCCACGTGCGGCTGGCAGTCTTATTGGGGACTATGCCCTTAAACTGGAGAGTCTGACACCAACTCTGGGTGGGCAGTGCCAGGAAGGACTGCAGTACCCCAGCTGGTGTCAGAAGAGCCACATTTCTGGAAGAACCTCTCTGGGGTGAGCAGTAATGCACCCAGGGTCTCTTCTAATTGCAACTGAAAACTGTCCTTTGAAAAGCTATTGATGGGCATTTAATCTGTAAAGTCCTTTCCAATTGCTTTAAATCTCCTCTTAAATTTCATATGAAGGTGGGAAGTGGGGGCTCCCCACCCAGAACGGCCTGGCTGGAGATTGCTAAGGGGACCCCAGCATAAATCGTGGAGCAACATTGAGCCAGAGAGAGGCAGACAAATGGGAGGGAGCACAGCTTCCTCCTTTTCCAAAAGACAGTGGAAAGTTACAGCCTCCTCCTCGGGAAGAGAGGCATGGCAGGGCCCTCTGGTAACTTCCCTGGGCTGTGACACTTCCACATCTTACTCCCGGGGACAAGGGACAAGCATCAGGGAGCAGGGTGAGAAGGTGGGGAGATTCCTTTCTCTCAGGTTGTTCCCCGGGGCAGCTGAGCAGACAGGCAGGAAAGACAGTGGAAACACAAAGTGGAACAGGAGGTTCGTGGAGTAGCTGAAAACTCAGAGATCCCCACAGGGTCTCCAATGCTGAGCCGCTCCTTCTCGGGACAACAGCCACTGGCAGTGGATTTGTACTGGCTCACAGGGTAGAAGGAGAAAATCCCAAGAAAACAAGTTGTTTATTGGGACTGTCAGGAGGAACAGGTGTGGGGGCCTGGCCACAGCCAGTATTTTCTGAACATTCCCACGATAACCATCACAGGCTACACGTGTGTTTATAGAGCCTGTTCCAGGCGCACGCCAGGGGCCGTGCCAGGAGGATTTACACGACAGGAGTAAACAGAGCAGACGGGACACCTGCTGCCGGAAGCTGCAGGATTCCACGCCCGCAGCTACGCTGTGCTGAGCCCTCAGCACCGACCCGTGCGGTCCTCCACTCTGAAGCGGGTATTCGTGTCACCCCCACTTTCTACAAGGGGCAATGAGTTGACAGCCTCGTGGCCAGGGCCAGAGCTGAGTGAGGCCAGGATGAGGGGCCTGACCGGGAACGAAGCTCTGATTTCTGACCCTTCTTAGCATCTTTGAGTCAAACTGGGGTTCAGGGTCCTGCCGGGTCATTATTGTCACCGCTGTGGCTGTCCCGGAGGCCTGGGAACAGCCCCTGCCAAGCCCACACACCTCTTCCTTGGGACCAGCTGCAGGTGAGGGCCTCTCCCCACTCGGAAGTGCTTGACCCAAATCAGGAGGTCAGACACTGGAAACTGAGGTGCCCTGTGGGGCCCAGGAGGGCTTACAAAGCGAGGGTGGGCAGGTTTGAACACCGGGGGCCCAGCACCCCAACCAAGTCCTGGGCTGGATGACCGGATCATCACTGATTAGCTGCAAAAGGGAATCTCTTTCTATCCCTCTAGGCCAGTGGTTGGCAAACTGCGGCTTGGCAAACCGCGGCTCGCGAGCCACATGCGGCTCTTTGGCCCCTTGAGTGTGGCTCTTCCACAAAATACTGACTTCTGCGCATGGGCCACTAAGTTTCAATCGCACTGTACGTGCGCGCCCGCACGTGGTATTTTGTGGAAGAGCCACACTCAAGGAGCCAAAGAGCCGTATGTGGCTTGCGAGCCGCAGTTTGCCGACCACGGCTCTAGGCTTGTTTTCCTCATTTCTCAGGGCAGAAGTCCTCCTCCTCCCTGCCTCAGAGCTTCCCCATGACCAGCCAATCCTCTTTCCCAGGCTGCCCAGATAACGGGGCTCAGACCCTTTATGAACCTGTCAGCTCGGCTACCTGCTTGGACCTGTCCGAGGGCTCTTCCTCCCTGCGGCATGTATCTGCACTCTCCGCTGCAGGCGCAGGGCTGGTGTGTCCTGATCCAGCCCCCATCGAACAAGTCTGCCTGCAGGGCCACCACCCTGCCCCTGAGCCAGGGCTCCAGGGCAGAACTCAGGGATGTTCAGGGACTGCAGCTCGCAGAGGAAAGCCTGGGCCACGCTGTCTGACACGAATGCAGGAAGGCATTCTCCACACCGTGTCTGGGAGGCTTCCTAGGGCCCCGAGATGGAGCTGATGAAAAGGGGCCCCTTGCACACCGCTGCCCAGACTCCACCCTGGCATCACATAAAGAGGCTGAGCTGGTAAAAGGGCTGTCCTGTGCCAAGCTCCTCTCCCCTCTGAAGGGCTGCTGCCCCTTCCTCACCCCATACCTGAGCAGGAGGTACTGGAACCCGGATATGGTGAGCTTGCACAGCCCATCTACCTGGCCACTTCCCCAGGCTCACCACAAAGAGCAGGAGGAGGCTGGAGCCATCACCTGACTGGCCACTACCACTGGCCTATAGCCAAGGGGGGATCCGAGAGGGGCAGTGACTTTCAACCGTGCAGATAGGGACAGGCGCATGGGAGGGGCAGGAGACACTCCCCTGAGGTCCCTCCTGCCTCCCTGCCCCCCAGCCACTGCAGCCTCTGAGAGAGTGGTCCTTCCCACAGGGCTCTGTTCTCAAGGTCACACTGGGCTCTGTTCTCAAGGTCACACTGTCCCGAATCCAGCTAACAACAGTCTGAGACACCAGTACGGCCAAGCTGAGCTTTTTCTGAAGGCAAAGATTCCACTCTACTGCCAGGATTTTATTAAAAACAAGCAGCCAAATCATTTGAGCTTTTTTTTTAAAATCTCGGCTCTTGGCTTCGCAATATTCCTGTAGTTTAGTACCACCTGATTAAGCGGAGAGATGCATTTTCCTTTCAACCAAACGAGGGTCAGACGATTCCTTACGGAGTATTTACCAGGAACCTCTAGAAAGAAGGAATAGGAACTCGAACTCCTACAGGGCTTTCTCTTAGAGCCAGACAAGAAAGCCGGTGCTTTCCTTAGGGCCCCTCATTCGATCCTCGTCACGATCCCATGAGTGAGTTATTATCCCCCCAGGTCACAGAGCTGGTCAGCAGTGGAGCTGGCACACAAACCCAGATCTGACGCCAAAGTCCACGCCTCACGCATGACTGCCACATGAAACTAAAACCCACCCAGGGCTCCGGGCCTTGGCTTGTGCCCAGGCCATAGGTGTCGCTGAGTGGCCCATGAGCCTCCAGATTCCCACGCTGACACTGTCTCCCTCTTTGAAGGACCCCTCTCGGCCCTGCCATCTCCAGAGCAGGTGTGGGTGTGGGTGTGGGTGTGGGTGGAGAGATTGCCCTGCCGGCCAGAAACGTAGGCGAATGTGAGGCAGGGCACAAGAAGTTAGCTGGAGACTTCGTAGAGGGTCTGCCAAGGCCTGGCAGAGTGAGCACCACCCACGAGGTGGCCGCCTTGCCCAGCCCAGCCAGAACCTGGGCCCACAATCTGCTCTCAGCCACCCGTTCCCATTGACCACCCACGCCAGCTCCGGGACACTGCTGGACAGACAGGGGGGTCCCGCCTGGTCCTCCTCAGGGTCACAGAACTGGCCCAGAATGGGAGGCAGAAAAGACCTGGTGGAACCCACTGCCATTTCCAGGCCACCATGGTGGGCTGCCCCCCTCTTAGATGCCTGGGAAAGAGTCTCTGAATCTTGGCCCATAGCCCCCCTTAAGCCAGCTCTAGGTCAGAGAGCGTCTGTAGTTGTCAGGAGGTGGCCCTGGAAAAGGCAAACCTGCTCTCAGGCCAGCAACCCGCTCTTAGCCTGGGCTGGCCGACTCGGTTATCCATCCCATCAGCGCAGTTTGCAGAATACAGCCAGGAAACGCTGTGAGTGCTGGGAGGGGCCTGCTCCGAGGGCCTCCGTCCTTGCCCTGCAGCTGAGAGGGAGGCCAGGACCTCCCTGGCCCAGCTTCCCTGCTCCACAGGGGCCTCCGGGGAGGATGCACCATGCCCTGCAAACCTTTGCCCCAAAGCCCCCCCCATTACCACAGCCCCCAGGCCCTGAGGTAATAAGACACCAGCCACATCTACTACCTGAGCCTTGTTTTCTTTTGTTCTGTTTTCAGAAAATAGAAAATCCAACCCCAACCTTGCGGCAAGGTGAGCAAACCTGGGGGTCTGGGGCCGGGCTCCCCCCTCCACACCCACCCTGCCACCAGCGCGCAGAAAGGTGGCTCCAGACCAGGGCTCTGCCAGCTCCTACCCGGGTCCTGAGGGGCCGACTGGCTCACCGTAGGCTAAATGAGGAAACACGTGAAAAATCCCATTTCAAACGGTTCCCCCAAAGACTCCGACGGTAATTAAGAAATATGCAAAGCTCTTCATTGGACACTTTAATTAAGTGTGTTAATTCCCTTTGCCAGAGGATGCTCAGCCACCTGGGCCTCACTGAGGAGGGAGGAGGGAGGAGAGGAGGAAGGATGGGAAGGGGGTTGGCAGGACAGAGGTGGGCTGGGCTGACCCAGACCCTTTCTCCTGCTCCAGTTGGGAGACGGACCCATTGCTGACCCTCACGCTGCCCCATTGTCCTCCACCCGCCCCATGTCCTCTGACCAAGCCCAGTGACCCCAGGAAAGCCTGCCCTGAGTCCGGGCTAGGGGGTATCATCCACTAGCCTCACAATGCCCTCCCCCACCTGCTGGAAAAGAGGAAGCCTGGGGTGCAGGAGGAAGGACTGGCCCTATATGTGTCCCTGGCTGGCTATGGGCCATGGACCTGTCCAGTCCCCGCTCAGGGTCTCAGCTTCCCATTAGAGTAAGAAGGAACAGGGCGAGTGGGTCCTAAGAACCCCATCAGCATAACAGCCCATGCTTCAATCATGTACAAAGGGTGGGGACAGAAAAGGAAAAGGGAAAATAAAATAAAATCCCGCGTGACCCAGGAAAGCTGGGACTCCAGGTGGGGAGTTTTCCTTGTGCAAACCCACAGGGTCCTCCATGCCATCATTCCTCCAGAACACCTTAACTCAGCCCTGTTGTTTCGGGAACAATGATGGCCTGCCAGGGCTGCACATGGTACCCGGGGCTGGGGCCGTGGAGGTTCAGCCCCAGTCTCCCTTCCTGACCCACCTCCTGCTGCCTTCCCCAGAGGTTTCACGTTTGGCAGAAAGAGGCGAGTTCCAAGGAAGCAGGTGGCCAGCAGGGTTGGGCTCGGAGAAACCCCAGGCTCAGAGGCCACACCAGCACCGCTGGTTGCCGCAGGGGAGGTTTGGCTATGTCTCCTGATGGCGTGCTCTCGTCTTAGCTTTTCTTCCTTTCCTCTCTAGCTTCCCCCCACTTTCCAAAGCCCCCAGGCCCAGCCTGTAGTCTGGTTTGACCTCAGCCCCTACCTCTCCCAGGACCCCATGAGCTTTCCGGACACTGCAAACCACCCCTGCCCAACCCAGTGCACAGAAAGGCGGCCCCAGACCAGGGCTCTGCCAGCTCCTACCTGAGTCCTGAGGGGCCGACTGGCTCACCATGGGCTAAACGAGGAAACATGTGAGAAATCCCAACCCACACGAGGAGCTTCTAATTAAGCAAGTCTACACCTGACCTGAGGTTTCCTCTTCTCCCTAATCATTACTCTATATATTAATTGTCTACACAGATCAGCTGGATAGAAAGAATAGATTTCTCTTATGTACAATTCAGAATTTTGAGACAGATATAAGGCCAAGGAGACGTAAACTAAAAAGAGAAGGCAGGAGCAAAAACTTTACAGAAATACATCTTGTAACATCTTACTCAAGTCACTGCAGTCAGACTAAGAAGCTGCCCGATCTCCCTGGCAGTCATGGGATGATGTCAAAGCAAAAAATACATGACCAGCCCGGCTGCTATGGCTCAGCGGTTGAGCATCGACCCAGGAACCAAGGGTTCACTGGTTCGATTCCTCGATTCCTGGTCAGGGCACATGACAGTGTTGCAGGCTTGATCACCATTGGGAGTGTGTGCAGGAGGCAGCCGATCGATGACCTCTGTCATCAATGTTTTCTATCTCTCTATCCCTCTCCCTTCCTCTTTCTCTAAAAAACAATAAAAACATTTTAAAAAATACATAACCAACTGCAATAGAGTACTTGTGAGGTAAAACCAAACTGGTTGCTGAGCTTTTTATAAGAGTTGAATAGCAGAAAGTTCTTGAGAAGAGTCTAGAGTGCAGAAACCATGTGGCCACTTACAGGGCAAATGTACATGTTTATGCAATTGAATGAACATCACTGATGAAAATCAAGGATGCTAAGATCCCCTGTCCGAGCCAACGTTCGCAGTCATGGGCCCAGACCGATGTGCCTTACAAATAATTAAACGAAAAACCAAGGTCCCAAGATTTCAGCTTCTGATCGAGATGAAGTAATAGGGACCAGATTTATCCTCTCATATGACAGAACCAAAAGACAGACACAATATATGAAATAATGATTTTCAAGACACTGGCCATCAGGCACTGAAGGTCATTACCTCTGAGAGGCATGAAACAAATGAGGTGAGCCCCACAGCTAACCCCCAAATTATTGCTTTGAGAAACTCTCAGGCTACAGCATAGGGAGGGGGGAGGCAGCTGGAACCTGATGGACTTCCTGAAATGAGGAGATAGAGCTGAGAGTCTGGAGTTCACAAGACAGAGTCCCAGAGAGGAGGGAGATGCACAGAGAGAGAACTCCAGAGGTCTGCAAAGGGGCTCCTCCGAGTGTCCAGCTGAGGACTGCTTAGTACATGTGTGTAAGGAAACCTACTCAAGACGGGGGAAAGAACCACTCAAATGGGTTAAAGGAAGCAGTGCCTGGAATCCACACGGGGCCTGGGGGAGTGCCTGTTCCCGCCTGTTCCGCCTGTTTCCAGAGTGGAAATCTGGGGACACCCGGGAGAGGAGTCAAAAGGGCCGTGCCTCCATAGTGGGTCATAATTAGCCCCACACTGAACACCAACCTGGTCTCAACTAACAAATCTTAAGAATGTTTACAGGAATACAAAAACAACCCAGTAACATGGCAAAAGTCACAATGTCTAGCATCCAATAAGAAAATTATCAGGTAGCCCTAGCCAGTTTGATTCAGTGGATAGAGCCTCAACCTGTGCACTGAAGGGTCCCAGGTTTGATTCCAGTCAAGAGCACGTGCCTAGATTGTGGGCTGGATCCCCAGTAGGGAGCATGCAGGAGGCAGCCAATTCATGATTTTCTCTCACCATGGATGTTTCTATCTCTCTCTTCCTCTCCCTTCCTCTCTGAAATCAGTAAAAGTATATTTTTAAAAAAATTATCAGGTATGTTAAGAAACAATAAAGTATACCCCTAAAGAGGGGGAGAACACAATCAATTGAAACCAACCCCAAACTGACACAGATGTTAGAATTAGCAACGACATTAAAAAAACAACAACAACACGCAACTTATTCTAACTGCATGTCATTATGTTCAAAAAGCACTAGGCATTTGTTCTCTGAGGTGCAGAGGGTGAGAGGCTACTGAGAAACACGAGGGAAAGATGTTGTTTTTCTGACTTTTTATTGTTTTCTGTGAAAGCTTTTTCCTGCATGAAATCTTAGAAGCCAATGCAATTTCAGACCATGTTAATTTAAAACAGAGATATGGAGAATATTGTTAGAATTAGCAACGACATTAAAAAAACAACAACAACACGCAACTTATTCTAACTGCATGTCATTATGTTCAAAAAGCACTAGGCATTTGTTCTCTGAGGTGCAGAGGGTGAGAGGCTACTGAGAAACACGAGGGAAAGATGTTGTTTTTCTGACTTTTTATTGTTTTCTGTGAAAGCTTTTTCCTGCATGAAATCTTAGAAGCCAATGCAATTTCAGACCATGTTAATTTAAAACAGAGATATGGAGAATATTAAAAAGCACACGACAAACTTCTACAGGTAAAAACTACAATGGGCAGGGTAAAAATACACGGATGAGATTAACAATAGATTAGACATTACAGATGAAAGTACCAGTGAACATGAAACATGCAGGAAAAGGATAAAAATAAATAATTGGAACAACAGTGAGTTGTGGGATGATGTCAAATAGCCTGATGTACATGTAATTGAAGTCCTCAAAGGATTGGAGGATGGGGATGGTGACAGCAAAATATATTTGAAGAAATAATTACTGGAAATATTCTAAATTTGCCCTGACCGGTTTGGCTCAGTGGATAGAGCGTTGGCCTGCGGACTGAAAAGAAACCAAACAAGGCACATCATATGCAAATTGCACAGAATCAACAATATGGAGAAAGTCACAAAAGTAGCCAGGGGGAAAGAAGATACCTTCAGTACAGGGAAACAAAGAAGACAGCAATTTCTCCTCAGAAACAATGCAAGCAAGATGACAAAGGAGCCATTTACAAACTACTGAAAGAAAAAACCATTAATCTAGAATTCAATAACTTTCAGATATATAACATCTTTCAAAAACAAAGAAGAAATACTTTTCAAACATCCAATGCTGACAGAATTTATCACCAGCAGTCACTCACAACAAGAAATGTTACAAGATGTCCTTTAGGAAACTGAAATGACACCAGATGGAAATGTGGATTTACACAAAGGAATGAGGAACACAGGACATGGTCACTACATGGATAAATACGTAAGATTTCTTTCATATTGTTAAAATCTCCTTATAACTGACTGTTTAAACAAAAATTACTACACTATGTTGGACCACAGACCCAAGAAAACAGAGAACAAAAATCTTGTTACCTTGACAGAAACTATACAGACTAGAAGAAAAGGAAATGACATCTTTGAAGGAGTAGAAGAAAAATATTGTCAACACGGAATTCTATACCCAGCAAAAACCTTTCAAAAATGAAGGTAAAATAAAGAAAATCAAATGCTGAGATAATTCATTCTAACAGACCTGCAACACAAGAAAGGAAGTCTTTTGGCAGAAGGACAGACCTGCACACTCACACTACAGCCAACATAGTCAGGACATACATTCAAAATCTGATAGACCTGGCTCTGCCACTTATTTCCTGTGTGATTTCCTGTGTGATCTTGGGTTAGTTACTATCCTCTGAGGTGCAGCTTCCTTATATTAACAACGAGAGGCCTGGTGCCTTGTGCCTAGGGTAGGGTCTCTAGGCCTGGCTGGTGATCAGGGCTGATCTGCAGGGCGACCGGCGGGGTGATGGGGAGGGGCGTGGGGGCCCGCTGGCACCCACCTTGGCTGGCCTTGCTCTGCCTGCTTGCCGGCCCTGCCCCCCACCGCCTCTGCAGGTCATGGCCTGAGGGGGGGGGGCAGCTCCTGTGTTGAGCATCTGCCCCCTGGTGATCAGTGCGCATCACAGCGACCAGTCATTACGCCGTTCATTTCGCCGTGTGGTTTATTTGCATATTAGGGTTTTATTGTATAGGATGGGAGCAGAAATGACTACCTCACAGCAGTGTTATGAATCCTCTGAGAACAGTAAAAAGTTAACATTCTGGGTGAAAGGCATATGGGAAGTCTTGGTACTGTTCTTGCAATTTTCTATAAGCCTAAAGTTATGTCAAAATAATGCTGATTTGAAAAATTATGCACACACATGTACACATCCATTTCTCTCAGATTACTGGCACATTCAGGAAATATTGTGCTGACTAGTTAGACATTCTGGTCAACATGACATTTTCCTAAGGAACTAGACTATAACTATACTTGGCATCAAATTAATCTTCACAGTGAGGCAGGATCTAGCTGGGTACAGGGGAACTGCTGTGAGCACTTCTAACCACAGACCAGGAGATGGAGCAAGTCCAGATAGATCAGCTCAGCGGGCAGAACCCATGTGTAACCACCATGTGTGCATGTTCACTGATACGTGCAAACACACTCACACACACACACACACACACACACACACACACACACACACAGACATGCTCAACGAAACAGGCACCAGAAGCCCTGGTGTATGGAAACCCCTGGTGTCTTAGCTGTGAAACTGAGAACCTTACAAATACAACATCTTACAAGAAGCCTTAGGGCTTCAGGGCTTCTTGAAAACCACCTGAGATCTGACTACACAGCTTATGTGGGCTGCAGAGCTCCTCCCACCCAGTCAATCCACCCACTGTCTGGACCCTCTCTGTCTCACGGAGTCATCTCAAACACTTGTCAGCTTCAAGAAGGGGCAAGGTCTACCTTCCAGATTCCACACCAGCACTAGCACCAGCACCAGCACCCGCTAGCTTTGAGGACTAGCCACCCTCCAACATCATCTCAGAAAAGGAATTTCTGCCCAGAGCATACACCATTACCCTCTGGCCTGGCTTTCCTGGATAGCGAGATCGGTGAGCAGAATGTAGTCCATTTCAATTGGTTTGGAGCTCAGCCCAGTTCCAGCCAGACCCTACACATGCCAATCACATCCATGTGTCTGAGTGGCTGCCTGGGTGCTGTGAAGAATTAATTCATAATGAGTATATGTATGTTTGAGAGAAATGTAAGTATGCTTAATTCCTATCACCAGCTGATCTTTTGACAAGGTCAGTACGAATGCAATTTGGCAATTTACTTAACTGACAGGAACTCTTGGCCCATCCACAGCATGGTGTTTGGTAAAGTAATATATATGCTCATGTTTATCCTTTTCTTGCCAAGGAAACTGCTGGTGGCATTGATGTGAAAAGCCTCACGTACAGGGGCAGTGAGAATGGGGAGGAAAAGTGTTGAGAGGCATGGCTTGTGTTTCCTAGATTGTTAGTTGAGGTCCAGTCAGAGGGGCTTTGTGACAATGGAACCACAGCTCCCATCCCTGGGGGCACAGCTGTGGCCAAGTTCACTCAGGAAGGTGGAAGGTGGCCTCCAGATTGTAGGCTGCTGTAGGCAGAGCATCATCCCAGATGCCACCCCCTCTCAGAGGAACCCCTGGGCTGGACAGCCTTGGGTGCTGACTCTGAGTTCTCCATGAGCCTAGGGAGCTGTTCCTGGCACTTTTGCTGGCCCAGCTTCACTCCTGTCCTCACACAGCCTGCACAGTGCTGTTCACCTTGCTGCTTTGACAAGGAGAAATTGGGTGCAATCCCAGGCCCTGCGCCTCCACAGTCAGCTGGTGAGAAGAATGGACATGTAGACTTCCCCATTCTCAATAGACAGAAGCCTCCTCCTGCCCTCAGGACAGACTCAAAGTCACCTGCTCAGGACTGACTCAAAGAGTAGGGACAGGCTTCCAGGTAATGTTTAGTGTTGTGTTCTGGGATGGAAAAGGCACTCTAGATTCCAAGGACCACCCAGCAGGGAACTGTGTCTCCACCCCTGTTGGACCAGAAATGACTGCTGGTCAGGCTTTGGGGTGACCAGAGGGCCAGGCCATGGGAATGGAGTTAGGGGAACTGGGTTAATACCCAAGTCTGCCCCTGGGTGGATGCCTGGGTAACCAAGACAGGGAGATAGCCAGGCTCACCTGTTTCCATCCCACAAGCCCATCTCAAAAGCAGCAGCACAGATGGCATAAGCCATCAGAGCTTGGAGCTGATCTTGTCCAAGCTGCTCACTGAACTGAGAAGTTGTGAAGGTGGAGAAGAGGGGCCACTTGCCCAAGATCACACAGCCCCAGGGTCATGGCCAGACAGTACCTCTCCTGGTGCACAGCCAAGAGCTCCACCTCAGAGGTTTCTCTGAGTCCAAGTGTGCCCAGGACAAGAAGACCCTGCCTCCTGAAGTCCCAGTGGAAACACAACACGGGAGGAGCCAAGGAAGAGCAAAGAATAAACAGTACCAAGGACAGAAGGCTGGCTTCCAGAAAGATCTCAGATCAGAGTAGCCTCAGAATGCCAAGTCATGGCAAGAAGGTACCTAGAAAATGTGACAAGAAAAATCAAAGGTGCAGAAGCAGGAGGGTTTGCTCAAGGCCACATGAAGGGAGAGCAGTAGCAGAGTGGGAACCAGAACCCAGCTGCCAGGGGCTTCCCTCGTGCCTGCTGTGGGTGGCCCCAGCCAGCTTGTAACTGGGAGCAGGTCACAGCCCCTCCTGGATGCTCCAACTCCTCGTCTGCGAAATGAGGGCATCTCTAAGGCATTCCCTCCCTCAAACATCTTCACCCCATCTGTATCGGTTATCTGTGCTGTGTAACAAACACCACAACCTTAGTAGCTCAAAGCAACATACATGACCTTGTCACAGTTTCTGTGGGGCAGGAGTATGGGCACAGCTTATCTGGGTCCTCTGCTCAGGGTCTCACAAGGGTGCAATCATGGTATCAGCTGGGCTATGTTTCTTTCCAGAGCTCAGGATCCACTTCCAAACTCCTGAGGTTGCTGACAGAATTTAGTTCCTTGTGGCTGGAGGACTGAGGTCCCCATTTTCTCGGGGGCTGTTCTTTTTTCCTAGGGGCCATCCACAGTTCCTTGCCACGTGGCCCCCTCACAGACCCTCTCACACTTGGCAGGTACATCCCATCACCTTTACGATACCATATTGGCTAGAAGCATGTCTCAGAATCCAAGTGCATTCAAGGGGAGGGGACCATGCAAGGATGTGTCACTGGGGGTCACCTTAGGTCATGTCTACCACACCATCACACATTCACAGGTTCCTAAGAGATGCTGTCTCTACTCCTCACTCAGCCTCCACCCCCTTTCCTGTATTGGTGAGGTAGCTAATCACCTCACAGGTCTCTCTGTCTTAAGACTGAAGCTACCAGCTGGCCTGGATGGAGGCTGTGGGTGGGCAGGGGCTGACCCCTGTGGTGCCTGCTTCACTGAGTATTTCTGCACACTGCCCAGCCAGTTCTCCCGCATCACACCCAGGCCTCCCCCAAGCGGAGGTGGATGGATGAGCCAACACTGCTGTCCACACCAGAACCTGGCCTTATTTGGCCCTTGTGCTGCATGGTGGAGGTAGGAGAGGAGCCAAGTTCTTTTGGACCAACATCTGGGGTTCTGCCCTCTTCTGATGTAGGTGGGGGAGGAGCAGGGTGGATAGGCTGGCTGGGCACCTTTTCAGGCCTGCATTTCATATTCTGGCCTGGACAGAAGCCTGCAGTGTTTTGGCTGGATATGGAGGAATGGAGGGGGAGACTTAATGAGTTAGAATCAGGGGAGAATGTCTGGATCTTGGTGGTACACGTAGGATCTGTTAATATCCTAAAAATAAGTGGCTAATTTGGTAACAGTCTTTTTTTTTCTCCCTGAAAAGAAATCCTTCCCAGAGGTTCTAAACACAGAGAGCAGAACCAAACAAAAATCTCCTGCCCCCAACACTACACCCTACTCACAGCAGCCCACCCTGGGAACTGCTGGAGCTGGGAACTGCTGGGGAGTGAGACAGCTCAGTCTGCTCACTGATGCCCCATGTTGGCAGGACTGGGGGAGTGAAGCTGATGGGTGTCCTTCCTGATCCCCAGGGCAAGGTGAGGATCCTTCTCCCCACTCCTCCTGTTCTCCTGGCTGCAGGTTATCTGCCATCATTATAGCAGCAGCCCCGCTGCTCACCTCGTCCTCCACACAAAACAGAATTGGCCCAATATGCATTAATGCCTCCGTGGGAAACGTCAGCATTCTATTCCATTTGGTCAGAACCCAGGGGTGGACAGCGCCACTAGAGCAGCAAACCACCCTGGCTTTTTCAAAGCCCCAGGTCATGGTCATAGACAGGCTGTAGCTCGTCGCTAAGCCTGTCTGTGTCTGGTGGCAGCACCTTCCTCCTCCATCTCCGTGATTTCACAGCTCCCTTCCCCCCACACCCGTTTTTCTCTCCTAGCCCTCTCCCTTCATTGGAAGAGGAAATCAACAAGAAACAGTTGTTCTAAATGCTTCCCTTTACCCTCTCAGTCTGTGCAGTGTTTATTCCCCGCTCAGCAACAGGTCAGCCTCTCTCAGAATTAGCCACCCCCAGAGAGACCTGTCTCTGCTGCAGAGGCCACAGGCGCAACTCTCCAGTCCCAAACCAGGAATGGGTTTTGTGTTTTTTTTTTGGTTCTGCCTCTGCCTCAGGGGTAGGAGCAATGGGGGACCAGCAGGTGTTCCCACAGGTCAAAGCTGAACTGAGCTGCTTGTGGCCAGCTTCCAGGCCAGCCCTTCTCCAGGCCAGCAATCCTGGCAGGGAGACACCCTTGCTGAGCACCCAGCCGAGGCGACAGCTCTCCTTACCCGCCCTGACCTCAGAGACAATTACGCTGGCACTGCGCAAAGGGCCATGGGTGGTGACGGAAACATGCTGTGGCCACTGATGATGCATAATAGGATATTGTCCACCCACCAGGCCCCCTGGCAAAGGAGTGCAGGTGGCACTCGGTAACCTCCACGGGCCCTGCCTGTACAGAAGGCAGGAGGAGCAAGGAGCAGGGGTCACCAGGGCTTTGGAGGCTGGGGTTTCAGGCCTCGAGAACAGACCATGAGCTGGCCTGCAGGCAGGGAACTGCACCAACTGGCCTGAACAGGCTGCCTGCTCCGGGCTAGGGCTGGGTTCAGGATGGCAGCCCCACCCCCACTCTGGCTCCATGGCTCTTGCCCTTTCGCTTTTTGTGCAGCCAGTTTAAGGTTGGGTTTCTGTCTCCAAGGCAGAGAGGTGCGCTCTCCCCTACACATCACTGCCTCCCTCGAGTCCTGAGGGACCCCTGAGCTTGCTGGGAAGCTGGAAGCTGGTAGAGAAGAGCAAGGGAATCCCTGGGAGAAAGCAAAGAAAGCGAGTCAAGTGTCCCTGGAAGAGGAACCTAGCAAGGGAGGGGGAGCTCACACGCCCGCCTGCGCCTGCCGGATGGCAAGAGAGTGGAGGGAGTTCTCACACTCAGTCACCAGAGGGATCTGGGGAAGCTCCCGCACCCAATGACCATGGGGCAGAGGGAGCTCACAGACTCAATGACCAGAGGGTGGGGAGCACAGATGTCTAATAGCCAGCTCCTCACGGGGTAGTCTGTTCTGCCCTGGGCAGGTGGCAGAAGGGGGGAGTCTGGGAGGGCTGCCAGCGTCCTGGAGCACCCCCTTGGCAGGACGAAGCAGTCAGGGAACCCAGGGCGTGTGGAGGCAGGAAGGACAGAGGAGCTCAAGGTGGCCAGTTTTGGTACATCTGAGGATGGTGTGACCTTGCAGGGAAAAACCAAGCTCTTCCTCGACAAGCCTTCATTGTTCCTGCGTCCTCACTCTACAGAAAAGCATCAGGGAACCAGACATCCCCAGCGGGGCTGAACTTCAAGCCAGAGGAGAAACCCTGGCTTACCCTCTCACGAGCCCTCCTCTCATTTTATCCTCAGAATGTCCCCAGCCTTGTCTGGTTCAGGCCGCCTGGATCTCCTGTCTCCAATCGGACCCCACCCCACCTTCTTCTTCTAATCCATGATCATGTCCCTCCTTAATCCAAACCCCAGTGCCTGGAGGGAAGACCCTGACTCCTGCCTGTGGAAGCGAGGTTCTCTGGGGCCTGACTTCGCCTACTTGTCCAAGTTCAGCTCCTGCTCCCACCACGCTATGCCCACCTAGGCCACAGCCCAGCCACCTTGCACCACACACTCCGTTCCCCGGAATCCCCAAGCCCTTCACAACCTTCGGCCTTGACACAGCCTGGCCCTCTACTTTCCATGCCCACCTTTGTCTGCCCAAGAAGTCCCGCTCACTGTGCACAACCTCCTCCGGGAAGCCTTCCCTGACAACCCCAGCAGACCCCGCCCACAGCCTTGCTGGGTACTGAACATTGTCTGGCTGGGACTTATGACCTGCTTACCTCGCCAGCTGCTGTTCTAATCACATGCCTCAAAGCCTTCGCCCCTGCAGTCCACCTGGGCTGTGCTCCCGGGGAAGTACCAGAGCTGTGAGCATGAGGTGCTCTTCCGTGAGCAGCTGTGGGGGTTCCACTGAGCGGGGCAGAGTGAGTCTGTCCCACTTCCTGCCGGGATGGGCAGCAGGGAAAACACCCACCAGGGAGTCAGAGACCCAGGTGCCCTTCCCGGCTCAGCAGTAAGCACTCTGGGTCCTGCACGCCATGTGAAAGCCTTCACCTCTCAGAGCCTCATGGTCTTCATTTATAAAAGGGGACATGCAGCTCTTCCTGTCAGATCACACGGATGTGCGCCTTGCAGCTCATGACACAAAACTGACAGATCAATGATTCTCAAAACCTCGCAGCCCTACCTCTCTTCCCCTCATCCATCTACAGAGGGGGGCTGCTGTCACTATTTCATTAACAAAATTACCTATCACCTGAGCGTTTACCACGTGCCATGCAGTGAAATATTTAGTCTTCGTGAAACCCCAACAAGGCAATAATCACCCCAGTGTCTGGTGAGGAAAATGAGCACAGAGTGGTCCTGTTCCATCTCAACACCATCCAGACATGGGGAGCGGGAGGGCTAGGGAGGAAGCCGGGCCTGAGGAGGATGGAGTGAGAGATGGGATTGGAGTAGGAGCTAGGGCGGGGTCAGTAAGTTGGCTCATCTGGTGGAAACACTGCAAACCTCTCTAGGTGCTGGCCCTTTCCCTGCCTTCCCTGCTTACACCCAGCTGCCTGGCTGCAGAACGAAGTGTCCTAGAGATGGAGTACCTGGGAGCTGTCACATGCTCTGTCCTCATCATAGGTCCCCTCTGTACAGAATAAATGCCTGCCAGCAGGAAGGGCAGGACAGCTCCATCCCTGTTGCCTGGAAACCGAGCCAAATACATCCTCAGATGGATGAGCCAGAGTACCCTGGGGGCACACGAGGGAGAGCTGGGCCCAGGGAGGTGGGCCAAGACTGCCTCCCAGGAGAAGAGGGTGCAGGCTGGAAAGAACCCTGCACTGGGGCCTGCTGGCAGAAGATCCAGGGGTAAAATAGCCGACGGACACCCTGATCCCACACCCTCATCCCTGCAGCCCCTCTAACCCCTCTGACCAGCAGTGCCATCTCTCCAGGATGGGAGTGCTACTGGCTTGGCATCATGTTCTAAGGTGGCACTGAATTATGAGCAAGAGTTAGAGATCCATTGGCTGGAGTGGTCACTCAGTCCTGCAACCTCTGGGGACACATCGAGAAAGCCAGAGATGGGATAGGGCTTGTCCAACCACACAACTGGCTGGCGGCTGACCGGGGCCAGAATCAGGGTCTCCAGGGCCCTGGCTGCTCCAGGCCTGGGGGGAGGATGAGGCCAGCCACTTACTTTGGTTAGTTCTTCCCTTTTTAGTACTTAGTTCTCAGCTGAAATCTGGGTAGTGTCTTTCCTCTATGCCAGTGGTTCCCAAACTTATTTGGCCTACCGCCCCCTTTCCAGAAAAAATATTATTCAGCCCCTGGAAATTAATTTTTTTAAATTTTAATAACAGTTATTCATCGCCCCCAAATGCACCTGTGGCCATCACCGCCCCCCCTGGATTGCTGCAGCGCCCACCGGGGGGCGGTAGCGCCCACTTTGGGAATCACTGCTCTATGCAGTGGGCCGAGCGCTGACTTGGGAGATTTAGCTACCTCCAGATAAGCCGTTCATTCGGTGTAAGGATGGAGTGCCTGCTATGCAATCCACAACTCCCGCTCCATTAGACTTCCATATGGAGACTCAGCCTTCTTCCTATATCCCTCCCCTCTTTCCTCCCGGCTCTGGGCTCCAGTGCCCCCCACCAGCCTAGGGGAATCAAAGGACTTCCGCCCACCCCCATGCTGTGATCTGCTGGCTCCTCCTCGGCTAAGAGCTTGATGAACTCCCTAAGAGGCATTTATAAGTGACCACAAGTCCATAAGGCTGCCGTGGCCCTCTGTCCCATCTTCCCCCGCCCTGGCCTGGGCCTGCTTTAGAGGCACAAAGTGGAGGGAAAGGCCCTTCCTGGTACTAACAAGCCAGATCACTGTGTTTCTCATAGTGACCTGGGTTTGAATCCTAATCCTGCCACGCTAGCAGTGAGACCCTGGGCATGACCAGCTCTCACTGATCCTCCGCCCCCTGACCTGCAAAATGGGTGAATCCACGTCTATTGCAGGGTGCCCCGTGCAGGGCTGCGGGCAGTGTTCCTAAGTGCCATCTGAGGTTAACGGGAGGAGGGATACGGGAACCCAGGAGGGTCGGCTCCATTTTGTCAGGAAGGACAGACAGACTCACTCAGAACCCCTCCCATCCATCCTCCTTCCAAGGCCCTAAAATGACCATCCTTCCCAGGTGTAGAGGGGACTGAGCCACTCCCCAGCTGAGGATCTTCCACCAGTTCCCCATTTTCTTCAGAACCAAGTGCCAGCTCATGGCCGACCCAGCCTCTGTGACTCACCCTCACCTCCTCTCCAGCCACAGGGGAAGCTGGGTGAGCTGGTTACCTCAATAGTGGAAGCCCCGTCCTCTGGGGAAACCCCACTAAGTAACATGCCCATCACCCACAAGTGCTGGAAGAAACCTGTGGTCTCCAGCACAGAAGGCACACAACTGAGGTCTCCCTCTCCCTCCCTGTCCCAGACACTACTGCTCCCCTTCCCCACCCCTCTGTCCAGGCACCTGTCCAGGCTGCCAGTCTCTGAATGTATTTCCGGGAAGAAGCCTTTGCTTAAAGGTTCTTTTCTACTCATGGGCGAGGTATAATCTGCTTCCTCCTGGACCCAGCCTGTCCTTTGGGTATGTCACCACCTGGGAACAGGTGTTACCTGTCCCAGAACACGTGGTTGGGTCACCACTGGTCTTGTTACCAAGAGACCAGAATAAATATAATTTTCTACTAAAAAGAAATAATTTTACTAAATTGGTAAAGTATTCATAGCATTGAACATTTATTTTTTTAAAGATCTCACTTAGCCCTAACCAGTTTGGCTCAGTGGATAGAGCGCTGGCCTGCGGACTGAAAGGTCTCAGGTTCGATTCTGGTCAAGGGCATGTACCTTGGTTGCGGGCACATTCCCAGTGGGGGGTGTGCAGGAGGCAGCTGATCGATGTTTCTCTCTCATCGATGTTTCTAACTCTCTATCCCTCTCCCTTCCTCTCTGTGGAAATCAATAAAATATATTTTTTTTTAAAAAAAGATCTCACTTAGTTTAAGGGAAAAATTATAAAAATAATAAAGGAAATTGGAAATTTCAAGCCCCAAGAAACAGTAAAGAACCTCTCTTAGGAGTTATAAATCTAGCCCTGCCCAGGGCCCACCTTTTTCCTGCAGCCTGTCTTTTAGCTCTAACCAAATCTGCCCATATCAGGGCATGGCCAGTACTTCCTCCTGGCAACCTCTCCCACCTTCTCTTCTCTGGTGAGAATTAGAATAGGATGACAGACTGAAGGACAGTGGAGAAAATGCCCAGCAGTTTGACAGTAGTCCACCCTGATGATTACGAATTTTCTATTCTACCGAACCTTTTCTCATCTTCCTCAATGGTTCTGTCCAACAATTTTTCTACATTATTTACATTAAGACCAACAGTCCTGCACATGCAATGGTTCATTCATTCAGCAACAGTGGAAGAGATGGGGTGGGGATGGGACACAGGTGATAGCCCCCCAAAGGCCTGCCCCAGGTGAGTTTGCAATGCCAGGGAGACACCTATAAGGATAAATGTTCATGGGCTGATTTTAGGAATGTACTAAGTCACAAAAGGACAACGACGTTATTTTGTTATATTTTAATGGGATTCATTGTAATATGGGGGCTGCAAAAGATGGTAATTACTATTACATCTGCACAATCAGAACATAGTCTACCCATTTCTATTTCTCTTCTCGTGAGTTCTGTTGTCTCTCATTAGCATTGAGACGCAACTTTTCTCTTCCACCAAGTACAGGTGAATTCTCATCTTGGTGTCTGACTCTCTCACGTCGCACACACCTCTCTCAGCAAAGGAAGCAAAGGTTCTGGGTCTGTACTCAACATCCAAGGTTCCCTCTCTCATTCCAGACACGGAGGACGAGAGAGAGGTTGGGAGGAGAGAAGGCAAGGCTGAGAAGCCCAAGGTGCAGGACAGTTTGGTGATCGACCCCAGACCTCACAGTGAGCTCTGCTGGCATCAGGCTTGGGTGCGTCCCTGCCTTCCCACCTCTGGTGGCCTTACTGCCTCCTCATGGGTCTTCAGAGATGGTGGTGGGGATGGGGGCGCCCTGAGAATGAGATGAACCGTGTGAGTCGGGCATGACCAAGACTAAACGGTCTAATTGTCTGGGAAAGATTCTAAGCGTCACTGGTAAGTCTTCTGGCTTGTGTCAGGATGAAAAAGCCTGTTTCAAAGCCGCCTTGACTCCCTTCCCCCTTTTTTAAAAAAAATGTTTTGTGTGTGTGTGTTTTTTTTAATTGATTTCAAGGAGAGGAAGGGAAAGGGAGAGAGAGAAACATCAGTGATGAGAATCAGTTTGGCTGCCTCTAGCACGCCCCCTAATGGGGATCGAGTCCAAAACACCAGACATGTGCCCTGACCTGGAATCATGACCTCCTGGTTGATGGGTCGATGCCCAACCACTGTGCCACACCAGCCAGGTGACTCCCTTCACTATTAATCTGTTGATGGGCCAGCAGCAAATCTCACACAGCAGGATAACCTCATCATTTCCAAACTGAGATCATTAACCGCCTGAAGATGGGGAGGGGGACTGACAACTAAACCCTCGTCCTCTTAACCTTCTGAACTTTGCCCTTAAGGGGCTTCAAATTCAGTTAGGGTTTTTGTACTTAGGGAAAAAGCTAAGAAACATTTTTTAAAATCCCGAGTAACTGAGATAACAGAAGTCACAGAGCAGCATGTGATTGTTTTTTTAAATTGCTCAGGAAAAAACAAACATGGTGAGTGCCCAGGGGAGCCAGCCAGTCTGGGGAGTCAGTGGAGAGAAAAAACTTCTGGTATGGATTTCAGGCACAACCACCAGACCAGCAAAGGGTGGTTGTGGGTGGTGTGGGTGGCAGGAGGGCAGGGTTCAGGCTAAGCTGGGGAGGGTGAGCCCTCCAGACGGGGGGGGGGGGGGGGGGTAGAGGGGGCCAATGAAGGCTCCTTACCCTGGAGGACTGGGACCGAAGTGGGGGAAAAGGCTCTTCCTGGTACTAACAAGCCAGACCCCTGAGAGTCGCCCTTGTCCTCCTGCTCCCCCACCCCACACACTTTCTCCCCAGCAGGGAGAAGGACAGACAGACAAGGCTCCCGGGAGAGGGGGCGACCCCTGGAGGACCTACTCCCTGCACTTGGCCTACAGGAGCACCAGCCGGCTGCCTGTAGAAGCATCTCCTCTATGTGCTTCCAGAGCAGCTGTCGTGGCTCTCACAGGCCTTTACGGTAATTATCCCCACAACTGTCTGCACTCCCCAGTGGACCATAAGGTCCATGAGGCGGGGAGACACTCAACGATCTGATTAAATAAATAAATGGGTGATGGAAGGAGGGAGGGCGGAAGAGGGAGGTAGGGAAGGGAGAGAGGGGGCAGTGAACAAGTGCCGTAAGGACCACGGGGCAGCCGCACACAGGGTCACAGTGCGACACAACTCTAGGGACACCACTCAGGTTGTGCTCAACGTGGATGGCACCTGCAGCAGCACCACTGGCAGGGGCAGGGCAGGGAGGTGGCTGGTCAGAGGGAGGGGCTGGCCTGCCGGCCTCCACCTGGGAAAGTGGCTGGAACTTGTTGTGTCCATCCATCTTCCTGCTGCTGGAGGAGTCCCAGGGAAGGAAGCTCGGAAGAGGCCACAGCCCATCCGATACATTCACATCCCTCCTCCTCGCTACACACACCGACATGAACCTCAGCCCCCTTAGAATGCCATCAGAACTGAGGAGGAAGATGTGTCCCCCAGACCCACTCTCCTTCCTGAGATACCTGCCCGTGCCTGTCTTCTCGGCTGCCACCACATACCCCCGTCGGGACTGGTGTGCGTCTCCCGGCTGTCCCCCACCACTGCCATCAGCAGGGGCATGGCCAGCAGCCCAGAGAGTCATCGAAGTCCCAGCAGAATTGCACAGCCTTCCCAGTGCAAGGACACCCCTTATCCTGGGTCGACAGCACCCTCCCCACAATGCTACCCACTGCCAGGCTGACCCTGCCAGCCTGCATTCCACGGTCAAGTGGACAGAGGTCATTCTGCTGCCAGGAGCAGGGGCTCTATCACCGGCTGGAGGTGTTCTCTCGTGAGTGGCTCTTCAAGGGCTTCCCACTCAAACCAGGTCCCTGGCATCTCTGGAAGCCTGATGCTTCTCCTCATCACCAGGCTCCAGGCTGGACACCCCTCTTTGGAATCCAGCTGTCCTCACACACTTGCCGGGCACAGGAAATCAGAAAAGACCACATCTCTCCAGATCCCTCCCTTGGCCCCTTCTCAGGGGACTCAGTCATTCAGGGAAGCCCAGCTACGAAGTCTCGGGTGTGGAGAAGGTGAGGGAACCTCCGAGGTCACACATGGAGGGAGGGAGAGCTGGTGATGGGGCGGGAGGGGGGGGAGTGAGGGCCAGAGCTCAGGGTCTCCCTCCACTGCAGAGGCTGCACGGGATGCTGGCACAAAGGACCAACACAGGCAAAACTGTGTTCAGCTGAGATGGCAGCAGTGGCTGCAGGGGCAACTCCCCAGTCCCACCGCACTCAGAGATGCACATTCCCCTGCCCAGCTCAGGGACCCCGAAAGCTCTGTAAAACCCAAGGTAACCCACTGATGACACACCCATGTTGGAGGAAGCTTTTCAGAGCCTAGGACTCCCTGCTGGGAGGGGCCAGAGTGGCCAATAGCCAATCCCACTGATAGCAGAGACTAACATCCATAATGACCATGTTCCAAGGACCCACAAACCCTGCCCCCAATCAACTAGCCCTGTATTCCCACCCAACCCAGCCCCAAGCCTGACCAGGTAGTGGCAACCCTCACCCTCTCTTAGGAAGACTCCCCAGCTCTGGGCTTCCTCAATTCAAGGTCATCTCATTTCCCCAATGACATGTTAGTGACTGAGAACAGGAGAAGTGTTAATGACCCACAATGGGATTCTGGGTAAGCCCTCCCCATCCCTGGGGCCCAGACATCCCACCTAACACTCCAGGAGGTGGGAGCTCCATCTCTGAGGCCAGAACTCTAATTTCTGTGATTTCAGCAGCAAAAAGGGATCTGCAGGACTCAGCAGGGGCCTCAGCCCATCAGGGATGCTGAGGGAGCCCTGAGTTTCCACTCAAACTCACCCGAGACATTGTCCTCTGCAAAGCCCTGGCCTTTTACTAAAACATGCTCAGACTTGGAATAAACAAATGTTCATTGAGAAAACCTCCGAGGTCCTGGCCCTTCGAGGGGCACTAGGGAAACATTCAGGAGTAAGAGGACTGCCCTCGAGTAACCATTCCACAGAAAGAGAAACGGAGGCTCAGCGACACCTCAAAATCTGCTCTAGGAGCTGAAGCTCGGAATTCCCTGCAGAGTTCTCTCCCAGGGCTCCGGGCCCAGTGAGGCCAGCACTGGGGTGGGGAGACCCTGAAATCCCTCCAGGCCTGGGGAAAAGTGGAACTGAAACCGGAATCTACTAAGATCAGAAACTCAGAGTCCAGGCCACAGGGCTGGCTGGCTGAGTTGTCCTTGTTCTGAAATGCCCATCCCCACGCTAGGGCCTGACCACCGTCTGATACCCTTCCCCCTTACCATCCATCCCAGGTAAGGGGCCGCAGACAGGAGACTGCCATGTGACCCCCACAACCCACAGGTACACACACCACAGTAACAGTGTTCCCTGAGCCCACCAGGTCCTCCCAAGGTTGCCTGCATCTTGGCCTTTGGCACAGAAAGACACAAACCCGGTGAACTGGTCAGGTCCGTAGAGCCAGAGCGGGCAGTCCTGCCCCCAGGGGCTGCCTTCTCCCTGAGAAGAGCTGGGCAGGGCCTGCAGCTCCAGGGTGAGAGGCCTCCGGAGGGATGTTCTGAGAACCACTCCTTCCTACAGGTGTCACCCGGGCCCATGCTCTTCAATCCCGTCTTCCCACCTTGGGACCCACCTGGGTTTCAAAGATGCTTTCCCAAGGGAGGCTGCTAGCAGCAGGGAAGCCGAGAATCTCCCCTCTCCCCGCCCCTGGCCGGCTGCCACGGTGACCTCCCCTCCCCCAAGAAGGGCGGTGAGCTCGGAGGTGGGGGTGGGAAGAACCGCCGCCAGCGCTCTCGGGAGGGGTGCGGGGAAGCTGGGCAGGGCGTGTCGCCGATCCTTTCTCTGTCCAGCGCCAGGCTTCACCGCCGCCTCCGGGTGAGAGGCACCCCTGCACCATCCCCCAAATCGGCTTCACGTTGGGGAATCCTTGCTGCCATCGCCCAGACCCCGGAGCCCTAAAGAGGCTAACACATGCCGGTGAAGGGCAGCGGGTCTAGAACCTTCTGTGTCCAGGGGAGTAGCCAGGGGACATAAGCCGGGAGAAGGAGGCGCCCCACGGCCCAGATTCGCTCCTTCGAGAGGAAGCAGGTGTCCGTTTATACCCCCGTCCCCCGCCCTTTGCCTCTGGGCCTGGACGCATGGGTGCGGGCAGGGTCCGCGGGGAACCCCTCCGGTGCATTGCGCGGGGGTCGGCAGACGCCAAACCCACCTCTTTCCCCGAAGAGGGGCGTCTGTCCTCTTCCCGACCCCCGCCAGCGCCCCGCCACCTGCCCGGTCGCCCGCAGCCGCTGCCGCAATGCGAGCCAGCCAGCGAGCCAGCGAGCCCGGCGCCTGCACGCCTCGGTCTGCGCCGCCGAGCGAGCCTCCGCCCTCCCGCCCCGCTGCCCTGCACCTGCACCTGCACCTGCACCGCACCCCTAGCCCCCACCCCAGATCCCACTGTCCCCCCATCTCTGGCCCCAGCGTTTTCTATCCTTGGTCCCTCCCCTGCCCGGCCCCGCCCGAGCCGCCCCGACCTCCAAAGCCCATCCCTCCCTCTACTCGGGCGTGGAGGGGCCTCTCCCTGCCGGGGCCGGGGTCCCAAAGGGGTGGGCGATTTGGCGGCGGGGGACGACGGCGCCACGCCGAGAGGCTAAGCGGGGTACTTACCGCTCTGCTCCCCCAGGAACACCAACTTGAATTTTCTCAGTGGGTTCCCAAAATCTCCCCCTGCGGACATGGTGCTGGCAGCTGGGGCCGGGAGAGAAGGAGGAGGAGAAGCGAAGGAGCCGGGAGGGGAGAGGAGGAGGGCGCGGGGAGGCGGCCGGCGGTGCGGGAGCCGGAGGGGGAAGGGCTGGCTGCGCGGGTCCCTGCCTCCCCAGCTGCGTCCCGGCCCCGGCCTGCGGCTGCGTGTCCGGCGGCGGCGAAGGAGGAGGAGGAGGAGGAAGGCTGGGCTGGGCTGGGCTGGGCTGGGCGGGCGGCGCTCGCTGCGGTGTGAGAGGCGCGCTCTGGCTGCCCGAGGCGCGGCGCGGACGGCGAGGCGCGAGCGGAGCGGGGCGCAGGGACGGCGCGGGGCGGAGGAGCGCTCTCCCGGCCGCGCGGCTCCGTCTCCTCCCGCCCCCTCCTCCGCCGGCGCCTGCGCTCTGCGCGCTCCCCGGCCTCTGATGTCATGCGGGGCTCGCGGCTCTGCGGGGCTGGGGGCGTCGGTCCGCCCACCCGGAGTCCGCACCCGGGCGGGAGAGAACCGCCTCGCCCTGCCTCCCTCCGGCAGACCCCGAGTCGGGCCGTCTCCCGTTGCCCCTCTGCGCCTGTCTTCACCACTCTACCCCTCCTTTGAATCCAGAAGAATGACATGAAATTGTCAGGGGACATTTGCTCCTGGTCTTTAAACCAAATGCCAGTCCCTTCCTCCCCCTCGCGCGACGCCGATGCATAGCGCAGCCACCCGAGAGGGCGGAAAGGAAAGGAGGTGGGGGGTGAGCCAGGGTGTGGTGGGCTGTGTGTGTGCGCGGAGGGCTCTGCTGTCACCCCGTGTGGTCTCTGCCCCCCACCCCCCACCCCTTCTCTAGGTCCAGATCCCTCCTCTGGGCGCCTCCGTGGGCCATAGGTGTCCCAGCAGACCCTACCCGCCAGAGAGGAGGCACCCGTAATGGGCGCATTTTATCCTAAATCAGCTGCCCTATGGCAGAGAAAGAGCAATGACGCCCTAGATATCTGCATGGCCATCGCGAGGACAGTGCCCTGGATTCCTTGACCCCGGGGCCGCCGGTTGACAACACCACTCCTTGCCCTAACAACTAGGTGTATGGAGAGTGAGCTGCCAGAGGTCAGGGCTGCAACCTCCCATTCGCCTGTGTTTACCTGACCCATTAAGGCACAGAGAGCAAGGAGAGTAGAAGCTCTCCCAGGCATTCAGATTCATGGAGGCTTTACAAAACTGCCTTCTTACTGTCCTACCGCCAGGTGGTCTAAGTTTTTTAAAAAGGGCCGTTCATTTTCACTGCTATATAGTGTTCCATTGTGTGACTATATCAGTCTATTTATCCATTTATTGTAGAGGGACATTTCAGAGGTTTCCAATGTTTGGTTATTACAGATACTGCTGTTATGAAAATTCTTGTACGTGTTTGTTTGTTTTTGTAAATATAACAAGCACCAGTGGAAGGTGAGAGTTCGAATGTTTCACATCCTTGTCCACATTTAATATTGCAAGTCTTTTAATTTTAGATATTCTGGTGGATTTGTAGTGACTTCTCACAGCAGTTTTAATTTGCATATTTGAAACCTAGGATTTAGAGGACCTGTTCTCTTTCTCTAAGAAGGCCTTGTATTTGTTTATGCCAGGCTCTCGGAAATTCTAGCAAACTGGTATTTTTAAGAATCCAGTTTCAGAGACTGAGATAATTTGTGGCTGGACTGAAATCTCTGTGAGAGCAGGTCTACTTGCAGCTCAGACTTACGATACTACAGGTATTTGGGTCCTCATCCCAACATGAGCCCTAGACTCTATAACTTTTTACCTCACGCCTTTGAAACAGACTAAAACACTGCTTAGCTCTGAGCTGACTTGTCCGGAATTAATAAATGCCCCCGGGGCAGAAGTCGTCCAAATGTGCAGCACGCTTTTCTGGATTCCCATTTTCTCCAAGATCCAGGTCCACTCCTTGACTACTGTGTTCTCTCTCCAATACCTTCAAGTATATTTTTAAAAACTGTATCTAGTTTTTCTTGGTGTTCTGAATGAGTTACTTATTCTCCCATCGAAAGAAGCACTGGGTTCTTTTTTATTATTATTGCTTCTTGTTCCTTCTTCATTTTATTCAATATTCTCTCTTATATCTGTGAATATATTTGTTATATCGTTTATACTTATTTTTACACTCCTGATCTGTGCCTTGTGTTTAGTTGATTGCATATATTTCATGGTGGTTTTACTCCTCAGGTCTCTACTGATTTTGGCTAGTAAGCTCGTTTCCCTTGTGGTTTATCAGTCGCCCAGTCTGCTAACGTGTCAGGGCTACAGTGAAGGTCTGTTTTTGTCCCTCCTGGTGATTGTGAAGGAAGGGGTGGGGATGAGCCCCAGGATGGAGAGCCTCAGGTCCTCCAGAATTGCTATTCAACATCCCTTTTGCTTTCATTTCACAGAGAAAATTCTCTAGTCTGGGATTCCTCTTTAAATCTTTGGGGGAGGAGGGGCGGGGTGGAAAGAAGCACTTAAAGTAGATAAGATCTTTAGAATGGCCAGCCACCATTCATGAGCAGATCATCGGCTGTCCTTGAAGTGCTCATCTGCCATCCATGAGGGATTGGAGGAAATGGCATGGAAGAATAAGTGCCTGGGCAGCTGGTCAGCCTGCATTTGTTTTTTACCAGAATCTCAACCCAGCATGGCTCTGAGATGGCTCTGGCATTCCTGAGCAGCCAAGCTTTCGCCACTGATTTCTTTCTGCCAGTGGCTGAGGCCACCAGTCACCTTCCCTGGGATATTGTGGGAGAGAAGCATAAACAGAACTTAAAATCTCTCCCTTTCCCTATCTTCCCACCTCTGTACCTGCCTCCTCCACCTCAGATTCCTCCTAACTTGTCATGGGTTCACCCCAGCGTGAGCTTCCTCAGGGGTTAGTCATAGTTTTATATTAACTCCTCCATCTCGTTTCTGCAGTTTCTCTATCATTGAGTTGTTTGTTTTTTTCTTCTTTTTTTTTAGGCAGCCAGAGACAGGCTGTGGTAAGATTTGGAAACATTTAACAGTGAAATAATATTAATACAAACATTTGACAAACTAAAATGTAAACACGGTGTGCCTTTAAATATTAATATCACAATATGTGAAGATGTGGGGGAGGGGAAAGGAAGGTTCTGGATGTAATGTCCTGATCTTTCACATCAGGGAGTTAAATGATAACGCCTACATGTAGAACGTAAAAATGATTACTATAAACTCAATGTGTTTTGTTTCCTCCAAAGTATTTTTGTAATTATAGAAGGATCTTTAAAAATAAAATCTCTTGAGGCTAATAAACATTTATTTGAAATTTTACTATTCTTTCAGATTCCTTTGGATTTCTTTTTCAAGTTTTATATACAAATAAAATGAAATGCAATAACATTACAAATAGTATATATAAAACAATCACATATTTATCAAAATATTTCAATACACCTGTTTTGCCTTTCTGGAACACAAGCATGAAAAGATTCTAGAATGATACCCCTTTAACTGCTAATTATTTATGAGCAGTGGCATTTGAATTTTTTAACCTCTAGGAGTGCTTGAATAATTTATAGTAAGTATGCATTCCTTTTATAAAAGTCATACTGGTTTTCCTTCATAAAAGAGGGAAATTTAAAAAAATTAATTCTCTGCTTGCTGTAATCTTGTCATCATTACCTTGAGTAGTTTATTGGCAGGCATGCTCTCTAAACTTCCACAGTTTAACTCTAGGCTTACTGTTAATTCTCTTTGGAATGTAATCCTTAGAAACAGCAATGCTTGTTTTATTTTGTATGTTTGTTAGAGGAAAAGTGTAGTTATCAAGATGCTCGTTATAAAGAAAAAAAAGAATGTTCATTTAGAGTTGCAAACTCCATTTATGATAGGAAATTAAGTTTGCTCACAACCCCTGGACAAGTAGTCATTGCCTATGTCTCCTCTGACCATGTTATAATTAATCTGAGAGTGTATAAACTAAGTAGAGTCTTTGGAGAATAAGACATTTAATCATAAGCTTTCTTCCTTGAAAAAAAAATGTATGCAAGCCCTGGCTGGGTGGCTCAGTTGGTTGGAGTGGGTTCAATTCTAGATCAGGGCACATACCTAGGATGTGGGTTCAATCCCCAGTTGGTAGGGGAGGCAACCAGTTGATGTTTCTCTCTCACATCAATGTCTCTCTCTCTCTCTTTCCCCCTGCTCTCTCTCTCAAAATGAATAAAAAAAATACCCTCGGGTGAGGATTTAAAAACAAACACAGCCCTTTTCTTCTTTTCCTGGTCCCCCAGTCCTACACTGGTCCTTTCCAACATTCACCTGGGTTTCTCGTGGCTTAGCTTGACTCTTAAAGGGTGTGTGTATGTATGAAAACTCAAATACCTACAGAGGCTAAGCAGTGACCTGGGGACCTTAGCAGCCCTAAGGGTATAGGGACCATCTGAAGGGGAGGTCTCTATCAGCTCCAGTCCCTTGTTATCAGGCTGGAGTGCTGGCCCAGGGTTTTCAGGAGAAAATCCACGATGCAAACTCTCCCAATGTTTGTACTGAATTTAAGACTATAAATGTCATGTGGGCCAATTAGAACCCTTGCTCTGGGCCCAGGAACAGACGGTCTGTCTTGTAAACAGCACATTCTGGTGCAGGGACCAGCTTCAGTACACCAGCACATACTCCGGGCAGCATGCAGCCTGGCCACCAGGACGTTCTGGGATGTTCCCACTGCTTGCTGGTCCTGCCCTTGGCTCTGGACCCGCTAGCAGTGGTTCTCAACCTTCTGGCCCTTTAAATACAGTTCCTCATGTTGTGACCCAACTATAAAATTATTTTCGTTGCTACTTCATAACTGTAATGTTGCTACTGTTATGAATCGTAATGTAAATATCTGATATGCAGGATGGTCTTAGGCGACCCCTGTGAAAGGGTCGTTGGAACGCCAAAGGGGTCGCGACCCACAGGTTGAGAACCGCTGCGCTAGAGCATCCCAGCTCTGATCTCCAGTGCCAGTTCTCCCTGCTCAGTGGCCATGATGGCAAGAAGGAGGCCTCCCTCCCTACCTTTGCCAGCCAGACTCCCTTTCTCAAGTATACATGCCCCATTGGCCTTTTAAACCCAGAAATCTGGCTGCACCTTGCCTCTGTTAAAAGTCTGTCCGTGGCTCCCATCATGCACAGGCATTACCCCAGTTACTAAAGGAGGTGTGCATGGTACGCCCTCCCTCCCAGCACACTTCACCTCCATCCATTTGCAACTGTGTGCACGACCTCCCTCCCGTTTTTCGTGCAAACATACATCAAGCTTTCTCATCTCTGAGTCTTCACTCCAGCAGTCCCCTCTGCCCAGAACACCTTCGCTCTAAGGCCCCTGATTAACAAACTTGCCCCTGCTGCCCCTGATCCCCAATCTCTTAGGGAACCAGCCTTTATCACCTTGGTGACGCCATCACATGCCCCCACTTACCCCTGCATAGCCATGCAGGTATCCATCGGTCTGTCTGCACTTCTCCTTCCCGGCGCGATTGCACCTGGGATGGGTAACCACACAACGGGTGTGCCTTGTTGGCTATCTGTCTTCCTTCCCAAATTGTAAATTCCAAGGGGGAAGGGATTCTATTTGTCTTGTTCACCCCACAAGCCTGGTGCCCAGCACTTGCCCAGTGCCTGAGTCTATGACAGGATGGGCACTTGGACACTCCGGGATACAGACATATAGTAGGTCTCTCGCTGAAGACCGCTCCTAACCCAGGGTCAGGCTCCAGAAGATGCTCTGGGAACTGGAGGAAGAAGGATCGGAGGCTACCTGAGCCCCCTGTAAGGACGGAATGATGACCTCACACTGTGGTCTGGGTGACCACCCTGCCCACGGCGGGTCGAACGGCGTGGGGGAAGCGGTGTGTGCTCGCTGGCACTCTAATGTGTTTATTACATGTTTGTCCTGTAAATACAGACAAACAGACTAACGGGTGCTTTGTCACGGGGGAGGGAGAGTGGAAAATCTTTCAAGATCATGTCCGGTGAGCAGGAGCGGGTGAGCTCAGACTCCCAACCCTGGGGTGGCTAGAAGAGGGGTGTGTGGGAGTGGAGTCGGCGCGGGGGGAAGCTCCGCAGGACCTAGCGCGCCGGGCGGGGAAGCTGGATTGTCGGAGGCTTGGGGCCGGGTAGCCTGGGTGGGAGGTGGGGTGGGGTGGGGGGGACAACACTGTAGGATCGGACGCAGAGCCGGTCTCCCCGGCGCCCCTTCGCCCGCAGGCGTGGCACCTCCTCCTCCACCTTCCTCTCATTGCGGGGTTCCTGCCGATGAGGCGGCGCCCCCTGGTGGCCGACTGCCACTCTGCCTCCTTCTCCTTGGAAATGAGAGAAAAGGAGCCAAAGGTTCCTGGCCTGTGAAATGGTGTGATCACTGCATCTCATAGGGCTTTGGTGACAATCAAAGGCACAAACGTATGGAAAGCACTGAGGACAGTGTCTGAGCGCTCAGCACGCCTGAGCTATTGAGGGGCTTCAGGAGCCCTTCCGGAAACTCCGTGAGTTTGGGGAGGGGGCTCGGGTCCAATAGTCAGACAGGGACAGTGTGAAACCTGCCTGGGTCCTTCCCCTTTGTGGACCAAGGCAGAGCTTCTGCCTCATCCTCATCTCCCAGGCGGTGAGGGGTACCGAGGACCAAGTTTTAAGCAAATGTTGCCTCCCCGCCGCGACCCCCCCCCCTCTAAGGCCACGTTTATGGATTTGGTGTCCATAAAAAGGGATGCCTGGTGTATGGCACGTGGATGGGCCACAGAGCCAAGAGAAGGGGGTGAGCAACACACCTGGGGGCCTGAATAGATGCCCCTTTAAGTTAGTTGCTCCACTCTTCCTGATGCTGAGCCTCCTGACTTCCAGCTGCAAGCCTGGGGTTCCAGTGCCAAATGTGGGGAGAGAGGAGGTGGGAGGGAAGGGAAGGGATAGAGCAGCTTTCACTCCACCCTGGCCTTGGAGCATGGGATCGCCTGGGCCAAGAGGGAGGTTCCTGCAAGCATGTGAGGTGGAGGCTCCCTGCGAGTGTGCAGGGAGGACAGAGGACAGCTCCTCCAGGGTACAGCACGGCACACTCAGGGTTCCTCCCAGGGAAGGCTCCAGGAGGGCACCCTGAGCCTCCTGGGACTCACTGTTTGGGCTCTGAGCTGTTCTCCAAGCCCTGAGTGGGAAGAGGTAGCCATGGATTGACCCAGGAGCAGGACCAGGCTGGCCCTCCTTTTGCTGGCCTCATGTAAGCCAGCCCTCAAGACCCTGTAGGAGCCTCTGAGCCTGGACCTAACTGCCTCTCCAGGCCTCACCTTCGCGGGCAGTGAATTCTCAGAACTTGCGCAGGTTTTCCTGTTGCCTTACTTCTGCCTGGAATGTTTCTCTCTCTCTCCGTCTCCCTTCCTCTCTGAATTCAATTACATATCTATCTGCATCAATATGAAAGGGAGGGACCTCAGGATCCAAGCGGTCTGGATTACTGAGCCGCCATGTGGAGGCCACTGCCCTGGAGAGTCACCTGGACTCGCAGTGGACTTCAGTTGAGCAAGATACGGACCCTCTGTTGTGTTATGTGACAGATGAGTGAGGTTTGTTTCCATAGCAAGGCCAAGCCTATCTGAGTTACCCTTAAAGGAGTTTGCTAAATGGATGGCATTGTGAACTGTAAAGATCTATGCACATTTCAGTTATTGTTGTCAAGGAGCAGCAGGTGCCTGGAGGGCAAGGACTTCAGCAAGACAGGGTGAGCCCTGTATCCTGTGGCCACACGGCAGGAGTGGGAATGGGCCGGTAAAGAGTGGATGAATGGGCAGGGTGTGTCCTGAGAGAAAAACTTGCTCTCACTTAGGATTTGCCAAGGGCCTGCCCAGGACCTGTTTACATATTTAATCTCTGAGGAAGGTTATAATGATTCTGGTGTTCTTGGTAGGAGATAGACATTTCTCCCAGGTATTTAGTTCCTGTGATTATAAAAGATAGGAGTTCTCTCTCTCTTTTCTCTCTCTCTCTCACACACACACTCTGCCAATCTCTTTGGGAATCTGTAATATAATATTTTAATATCAATTTGATACCGACTGGATTCAGTCCCAGCTTAAATGCATCTCTCCATCTCTGAGGCTGGCTGGGAAAAAGATATCACAATGTGGCTTTGTTTCCTAAGCAAGAAGCTGCGAACCCATCACCAGGTGGGAGTGTTCCCCTGAAGGTCCCTGTGCAGATCCTCAGGGCCTTTTCTCCGGGCAGCCTTTACTCTTTGTCCCCCTTTCTCTGCAACTCTCCTTTAACTCACGGTGCTGTAGGGTTAGGTGACCCTGGTTAGTGAACAGTCGTAATGATCTGGCTACTTGAAGAAGTAAGAAGGTGGGTAAATGAGCTATTACCTGGCTCTCCCCACCTCCATCCCAAGGGCCTGTGAACTTCAGTGGGAATAGAGGGGCCTCCTCGAAAGTTCAGGATGACTCAGTAGGGGAGACAGAGCTGGTGCTGGAGCTGGACCAGACAGAGCTGGACAGCCTGGTCTGAGTTCAGGTCTGACCAGTTACTATTTGCACGAAGTTGGCCACAATGGTTACTGCCTTGATTTCAGAGTCCTCTTCAAATGGGGCCTTAAGATCGGTCTGGTCTCCATTGTGGGGCTATGGTGAGGACCACCCTAGACAAAGAATAATTTAGGGAGATATGGCATTCAATTCTCACTGCATTTTCCTCTTTTTGCCAAGAGTGTTCAAGGAAGGATGGGATAAAAATGTTCCTGCAGACCCTTCCTTTCCTGGCTTCTTCGTTCAGCCCTGAGGGACTGGGAGAGGAGTGGAGCGGAGGGGTGGGCTGCCTAGGACTGGCCAGGGAGGACGGCATTGGTGGTGTGTGCACTGGGAGGTGGTTCTAGGCTGGAATCCGGTCTCTGCAGCGTCTCTAGGCTCAGGGGAGAAGCAGGGGAGGGGGCCTCAGACTGGGAAAGAACCAAAGACCGACAGTGGCAGGACCCAACAGCCCACAGATGGCTCTGGGAGCCAGCCCCAAGGACGGCTGGCATTGACTTGGCAGCCAGCCAGCAGGATGAGTGAGGGTTTGGAGTCAGACATAACTGATTTAAAGAAATAACTGTGACCCATTTTGTACTCTCAAGCTTGGAGAGTGAGAATCCCACTCTCAGTACTGGTAAGAGCCCAATACAATAAGTGTGAGCTCTTGGACTGTGTTACATGCCCACTAGCTCCTGACTGCAGCCCTTCAGGAAATCAGATTTGTTGGTACCCCTTCACCTTGTCATCCCTCACTCCCATTTGAGCTCACCAAAGACCTGTCAGATTTCTCAGTGGCCTAAGCACACGTGGGCATCCCCAAAGCGGGGCTGCACTGTGGACCCACCACAAAGGGTTTCACAACCACCCACATCAGCCTGACACAAGGATCCAGTTAAAGTGCCACTCCTGGGTCCCCCTCAGACGCCCATAAATAGACTCTGAGGATGGGTGGAGGAGGTTAGAAATCTGCATTTTAACAGCATCCTCTCTGAGAGTCTGGCACTCAAGGAAGTGTGTTAAGCTTTGCTGTAGAAGTGGAATGAAGTGACACCATTATATTCCCTGCTGGCAGTTGGGAGGAAAGATCTGGGAGTGGTAGTATTGGCTGCGACCAAGTGATCAATGATGATTATGATATTAATTCTGTTTTATATTATGGACTTAGCTGTTCATGACAAATCCACTTCTGGAAATTAACTCAAAGGCCGGGATCAGGCCTTCTGAGAGCCCAGCACTATGGGCCTTGGACAGTTAGTTACCTGCAGGATGTCACTGAAGGAGCAAGAAGCACCTGCTGCCTGCTTTGTTCCAGGCTGATGGGTTGAGAGTTACATTATTTCTGATCCCCATGACCACAGACCCCTGAGGGTCCTCTGGCCAGAAGGTGCAGGTTCTCTGACAGATACACACGACAGACAGTACAAATTCATGACCAACTTACGTCAATAGCAAAATTATAATATATTAATAGCAACATCACCATAGAATAAAGGCTTGGGAGGGTGACTGATCTTCCAGAATCTGAAGGTTGGCTTTCGCTGTTCATGAACTCAGCGGATGGCAGTGCCTTCAGAACTTAAATTGCGGCAAGAAAGACCAGGGTTAGTTGCAGGGACTCATTTTCCAAGCAGGACCACTTTAAATGCTGAACCTGGCCCCCGAGGTTGCGTGGAGCCTCCCTTCCTGAGTGAGGTCTTTGGAAATAAGGCTGGTGGCTTTGGAAATAAGGCTGCTGTGATCGTGGCTTTCACCGAGTTCAGTCTCCTGGCAGTTTGGCCATTGACACAATTTTCTGGCCTTTGCAGAGGTCGCTTCTGATATGTTCCTGGAGGAGTCTTCCATGAGGAGTGGCCATGACCAGTGCCCAGCCGCCCCGGAGGACACGGTGCAGCCAGGCCTCTGCCTGGCAAATGGCCAGGCGCAGGGTCAGTCAGGACCATGGACGGCCAAGATCCTGTTGACAATCTCCGGATTTTTGCTGTGCCTTCCCCGTTCCCCCCGCTGCACACTCTGGGAGGAGGCCCTCGTGTCGATGGAGAGAGGGCAGGTGGGATCTCAGTGAAGCTCGGTGGAGAACCCTGTACTAGCACCGCCCTGCATGAAGTCCAACACATATATTTGTGGATGGAAGGCCTCCTTTGTTGGCTCTAACGCTGAACCTCTACCGCACGGCTGCAGTATCGACTCAGGCCATAGAGGGCGCCACCTCTGGAGGCAGTGAGATGAGGCGAGAAAAAGTGTGTGAAACTGCAAATGTCCACCTCGCCAGCCTCTGTTTTGTGGGCTGCAGCTCACCACCCAGCTTGGCAGCTTTGGACCTTCCCTCAGCTTTGTCACCGGCTTTGCTGACATCCTGGGCTGCCTCTCTTTATTCTACGGCATCTGAAGTTCGGACAGGGAAGCCCGTGGGAAGCTGCCTCATCTGCTCCCAGGGAAACGGGCAGAGGGTCGTCCCAACCCTCTGAGATGAGGGGTCTTGTCCCCACACTGTGGGGGGTGGGGGGCTGGGCAGCAGGACCATTTCACAGCCTTCCTCGGGTCTTCACTGTGGTGTGGCTTTCGTAGTTTGAAATATCCCCCCAGAAAGACAGAGACAAACAGGCCCGGGCCCAGGTACAGAAGGGCCTAGAATTAATGTGGACAGTATCTGGATGACCTATCCTCGGGTGGCTTGGTCCCTGCTCTAGTGCCTGAGTGTGGTAACTGGAGGGGACCAGTTGGCTGAACTTCCCAACATGGCAGCTCCCCAATGGCCTCTGGGGGCAGGAAGGAGGGTCTGAGAGCAGGGGAGCCGGCCCCTCTTGTGTTCTGTGCTGATGCTGAACCCAGATGCAAAGGGGACTACAGCCAGGCTCCCCCATCCCCTAGCCCACCCAGCCCACTCCCTCCTTTCTCTGGATAGATACCCCTTTTTTCTCTCCACTTAGGACCCCCCATTCCCTCCCCACAGGACTGGTCAGGGCTGCCTCGGAGGCACCCTCTCTGGAGGACCCAGCACTGAGGGGCACGTGGGCATGTGGGTCCCTCCCAAGGAGCCAGTGAAGACCCCGCCCTGCAGCTCTGTGCCCACCCAGCCCAGGAGCACAGTAAGCCTGAGTGGGAGCCTTTGGGAGGAGGCAGGGAAGGCAAATGGTGACTGGGGTTGTTTTCTTATTTAAAAAACAAAAAGGAAATGACATATGAACATTAGTAAATACAGGCAGGCATGGAAGGGCAGGTCCACGCTCTGGAGCCGGAGGTGCCAGGCCAAGGGCCAAGGCTCAGATGAGGCGCTCAGATGAGGCCCGCGGCCTTCTCCTGCACGTTGTACTCCTTGTTCTTCTTCACCCGCCAGCTGATGAAGAAGAGCAGCAGCGTGCCCAGCACCTTGTAGCCCACCTGCAGGCCCAGGTACCTGTGGGCAGGAGGACACAGGACGGGTGAGGGGCTGTGGAGGCTCTGTAGTCTGCGCCCCAGGGCCATCAGGAAAAGCAGCGTCATTCTCACAGTGGCCCAGGGAATGTGTCCTCACGACTCAGGGAAGGATCTGTTACCACCTAGGTCAGTGGTTCTCAACCTCCTGGCCCTTTAAATACAGTTCCTCATGTTGTGACCCAACCATAAAATTATTTTCGTTGCTACTTCATAACTGTAATGTTGCTACTATTATGAATCGTAATGTAAATATCTGATATGCAGGATGGTCTTAGGCGACCCCTGTGAAAGGGTCGTTCGACCGCCAAAGGGGTCGCGACCCACAGGTTGAGAACCGCTGACCTAGGTGTTGACCATTTTCCCCATTCAAACTTCCCTATGAGTAGGCTGAGCCTCATCCAGTGGCCCTGTCCTTGCACCGCCGCCCCCTAGAGGGCCAAAGGAACACTGCAGCCCAGCCAGCCCTGAGGGTCCTGTCCTCCCAGCAAGCCAGAAGAAGGGCACCGTCTCACTGCCCTCCTGGTCCACCGTCCACCCTCTCCTGGCCTTCTGTTTCACTCGACACCGTTCCCAGGCCCCCCAGCCCCCTCAAGCCCACTCTCCTCCCTGTTTCTGGTCTGTGTGATGATGGCAGCAGGTGAGGTGGCTGGAAGGGGTACAGAACTCAGTGGCACTGTAGCTGGGCTCAGACCCGCGGAGGCAGGTTGGACCCTCCTGCCCTTGACCTCTTCTAGCACCACTTTGTGAGCAGTGACAGGCTGGCCTGGCATCACCATTCCAGTCACAGCCTCTCCCTTGGACTCCAACCATCCCCTTTCCCTTGGACACACTTCTTTCTGCTGCTGTCCCTCCCAAGGGCCTTGGGGATCCCAGGTTGGGGGGTCACATCAGAGTAGCCCCAAGTCTTGTTACTTGGTTGGCTCTCTGCAAGCCCTGAGATGCCCATCACCGGTGGCCCCTGCTCCCTGACTATGGCAGCTCCCCTCTGGTCTTCTCCCTCGGAAGCCTGACAGCCCCCACAACAGCCACCAGAACTGATGACGGCCCTTTGCTCGGGCCTGGGGCCTGGCCTCCTTGACACACGACGTGCTGGCCCTCACCTGTCTCGGAGAGCGTCGTTGTTGTAGTAGGCGCAGGCCCCTCGCCGCCCTGAGCACTGCAAGTTCCACCGGATGCAGGAGTAGTCGATGGTGAGGCCGTAGAGGGCTGGAGAGGGCAGCCAGGCTGGCATCAACAGGAAGAGAGTTCAGAGAGCTCAGGTCACATGGAGCTGCCGGCAGAGATGCCTGGCAGGGTGGGGAGCCAGCCCTCCCCACCCCACACCCCTGTATGTTACAGGTGTGAGTACAGCTCTAGGAATCACTGTAACCTTGGGAAGCAGAGTAGCTTTCTGTGAAGCTGGTTCATGCTTCAGCATCTGAGCACCTCACCCAGTCTCAGTCCGTGAGGGCCCTGCAAAGGCTCCCACTCAGCCAGCCCAGGTCACACCCCAACACTCCCCAGAATGATAATGATAATGGAAGGCGCTGCAGGGCCAAGTGCCGACCTGGCTCCCGGGTAAGAATGCACAGAGGCTCTGTGAAGCTCAGCATTTGAGGCCAGAAAGTACCCTCGATAGTAACTGAAGTCCCTCTGCTGCAGTTGCCATACTCCCCCCTGCAGTGCTCACCCGCTAGGTCCTACCAGTGGTTCTCAACCTCCCTAACGCCGCGACCCTTTAATACAGTTCCTCATGTTGTGGTGACCCTCAACCATAAAATTATTTTCGTTGCTACTTCATAACTGTAATGTTGCTACTGTTATGAATCGTAATGTAAATATCTGATATGCTGTATGTGTTTTCCGATGGTCGCGAACCGCTGTACCAGTTGAACCTGGTCCCTTTCCTTCCTTAGCCTGCAAGGCTCTCCGTATTAGTGCCTCGTTTACCTAGTGCCCGGATGTGCTGAGAAGGGACAGTTCAGCGTATACAGTCTGGGGATCAGCCTGCAGTGTGGGGTGAGACCCACGCATGTCCCTGCTCCGGTCCGTGCACCAGGGAGGGCTGGTGTGTGCCCTGCTCCCGAAGGCAGCTCGCCCTCCGGTGGGCACTATTGATCACATGTGCACGGCCCCATTTCTCTGCGGGCTCTGGGCTGCTCGCACTGGATCCCGCATGCACTGAGGAACATTTGTGAATGGCAGTGGGAGTGAATTTTGTGAAACGGGAGGGAAACCAGGGCTGAGCTCAGCTGCCATTCTGGCTGGGACAGAAATGCAAGGTTGTGTTCTGATGGTGAGTTCTCAGAGAGAGGTTATTAAAAAAAATACCCGCTTTCAATTCTCTATTAGGTATGCTCAGTTGTGTCTGCTTTTCCCTTTTCTTACATAATTTAGTTGGGAATGAACGCCATAGATGAACTCTTTCTTAACCACAAGTACCAAGGAAACTGCCCATATAGTGTTTTGGCATTTGGGGTTGTATTGATCATGCACAGCTTCTCTCTACAACAGAGATGAGAGAGGACTTCCCCATCCCCGCCCTGCACCCCATTGGCCTCAGATGTCCCCGGGGCCATGCCTCCAGAAGGGGGTGTCTCAGACACTTACCCAGCAGGCGCATTAGCAAGAACTGTACCCCAATGGCAAACGACTTTTCATCCTGGTTCACCACGCTGAAAAGGAAAACAGGACATGAGCGGAGGACTCTGGCCGTGCCTCCCCTCAGTCAGGGGCAGCCAGCCTCCGTCAGAGCCTGTCCTCATGCAGCCCGATGAGCCACTGGCAGACTGGATCCCCCGCAGCCCATGCTTCTGTCCTTTGTATCAATGCTTCTCAAAGCTGGATCGCTGGACCAGCAGCATCAGCATCCCCTGGGAACTTGTTAGAAATTCATATTCTCAGGCCCCACCCCAGACCTAAGAATCAGACGCCATGGAGGGGGGGCCCTCTCCTCATCATGGCCACCCACAGATCTTTCTCGGGGTTAGAGCGTCTACTGTGGTCCATCTGACTTGGGGTGCAAGAAGGGAACCCCTATAAGGGCCTCAGGTGAAAGTGGCGGTCCTTGGAATGCACTGGATGGGGAGTGGTGGAAAAGAGGGGGACGATGGTGTTAGGAGAAGCAATATACAGTGAGCTCTGAGAATCCCTACACGTTCTTAAGGACCTACACACACTCCTGACTGCTCTTGTCCCGGACCACGTCTCAGGGTCATGGTTGCAAGGCGCAACCTTGAAGCACGAGGTAAAACCTCCTAGACCCGTGGTCGGCAAACCATGGCTTGTGAGCCACATGCGGCTCTTTGGCCCCTTGAGTGTGGCTCTTCCACAAAATACCACGTACGGGTGCGCATGTACAGTGCAACTGAAACTTTGTGGCCCATGCGCAGAAGTCAGTATTTTGTGGAAGAGCCACACTCAAGGGGCCAAAGAGCCGCATGTGGCTCGCGAGCCGCGGTTTGCCGACCCGCAGTTTGCCGACCAGTGCCCTAGACCAAGAGCAGGCTTGGTCTATAGAAGCGGTGGCTCTCCCAAGAGCAGCGTTCCTCAGCTGTGACATAAACCCACTGCATGTGACACATACACCTGGGCCCCTCCATGTCACCCCCTAGGACTTGAGGGGCAAGGATGGATGATGCAGCATGAGGTCCATGCTGCTTGCTGTGCTATGAGTAGCAAAGTCCTTTCCCTTTGACCCGGAGTCTCCTGTCTTCTGCCAGCATCCTTGAAACAGTAGCAGAAACAGGAGCTCGGTAGTTGGCAAGCGAACTTGTAAAGAGGGCAAAACCCCAGATCCTGACAAGTGGCTGCTTCTGCTTCTTCCTTAGCTCCTAGGCTTTTGGGGAAAATAGGTCATTGGTACCTCGCTAGCTGTTATTATTATTATTATTATTATTATTATTATTATTAGGTTAATAGTGATAATTAGCCAATATGCAGAGCACCTTGTATTTACAAAGGAATTTACCATATAATCCTGACACCAATCCTTTGAGGTCAACATCATTAACCTCCTTCCATACATGAGTCAGCGAAGTTGGCAACATCCAAGGACATCCAACCAGTGTATGGCAGAGCTGGGCCTTGGGCCCTGGACCCCAGTATGTAAATCCCCTGGTTTTCCCTCTCTGCTTGTGAGGCAGGTGAGGAAGGCAGGCCGGGGTGGGTTAGGTGAACTTGGTTGGAAAGTTTTCTCCTTTGCAGAGAGTGAGGTGAGGAAAGGGTCATTCCCCGTCAAAACCTCAGAGACATTTAGCTGCCACTGTAATGGGACACCTCTGCCCTCCCCTCCTGCCTTGGCCAGCCTCCCCCTTCTGACCTGAGGACTCAGTTTTGGCTCCAGGCACACTAGACTTTTATCATTCCCATCTTTTCCCATAGCCCTCATCTATCTCTGGAACTTTCCTGATTTTCCATCCCCGATTTCATATGTCCAACTGAATTCGCCTCCCTCCTCTCAGTTCTCTCAGGATTTAAAAATAAGTGAATCTCCAGGTATTTCCACAGCGTGGAGTCAGGCAGCCTGGCTTTAGCATGTGGCTCAGCTGTTCCTGGCTCTGCCTTCCTGGGTTAGTGGTCTCCCATGTGCAGAATGGAGGTGCTCACGGAGCTGGGGGAGGAGGTGACGCAGCAAGGAGATTTGTGGGGCCCTGGCACTGTCGTGTTAGCATCATCTCCCCATTTCACCCAAAGAACATTGTAAATCATGTTCAAAGGCCTCTGAGGACCAGGAAAGGGAGGAGAGATCAGTGGTCACCTGGGCACAAAGAAAAGGCAAACGCGGGGAAGGAGAGGTGCACTCACCGCAGAACCATCATGTAGAGGGGGTTGTGGGAGATGCAGGCGATGAGGGACACGAAGGAGATGAGGAAGATGGACGGGAGCAGGAAGTGGGCGCAGGGGATGGGGCACGATCCTGACTTTGCTGAAGCAGATCCCCCGGTCACACAACTGCAGTTCAAATAGATCTTGAAAAAGGAGAGGAAAAAAGAGAAAACGTCATTACTTTGCTTGCACACACATCAAACACCTGCACCAGCTCTTGCCAGACAGTCCCTCAGGTTTCAACCCCTCTGCCTTCTGGGTCCCCTGAGGAGCTGGGTGGGGCTGGATTCAGAGGCTAGAGAGGTCAGCTGAGGGTTTCAAGGTGCCCCATGGACCCCACCCCTGACCCCTGTCCAGTGTGGGCTGGGCTCCTCCAGCAGGTGCACCTGCATCCGTATATGCAGGATTCCACTGCCAGGCAAGGCCCACCTGGCTTGGGACCAGGGACTGGGAGGGCTCTTCTCTGGGCCAGGCTACCCCATGCCCAGCAGCCGTGGCTTTGTGGGTTGCTGTTTATGCTGTGTGTGTGTTCATTGCAGGGGGGCTTAGGAAGGTATAAACAGGGGGAGACAACAAAGAACACACAATAGAATCCACTAAGCTCTTCATCTGTCAGGCCTTTGCCAGAGAGGAATTCCTCCTGTCTGTACAGGCTGGGAAGGAAGTGCCGTCTCAAGCCGGCAAGCCCATATGGTCAACACTATTGTACAACTGAGCCACTGCCCACGTGGTCTTTACTCCCCGCCTTGCAGTGTCTGACGGACTAGGCTATGACCATTTTCTTATAACTTACTATTTTTTTCTTGATATTATGCTAAGGGATGATGATTTATACTATTTGAAACTTGTCAGGATTCTTTCTGGAAGTAGGTGAGTCAGAGGTAAGTAAATGAAAACAAGGAAACCACAGAGGCCACCACAGACTCCTCCGGCTAGAAGGCAGCTGAGGGAACATCTTGTCCAAGCTCCTTGTCCCCGCTCTGCCTGAGGCTCACGCACCTCTGCCCACAGAGGTGGCCGTGGAAGCAGCCTCCCTTATCCTTAGCGAGGAGGATGGGAAGTGGGGGCTAGCCTTGCCCATGACCTCCACACAGGCTTAGGGGCAGAAGGTGCGTTCCACTCCTTAGGGGAACTGCACCTCTGGGTCCCCAGTGCTCTTAGGAAAAAGAACACCCAACTCCTAAACCTGGCCTGTCCGGTCTGGCCCCTGCCTGCTCCCTGGCCTGGCACCACCTTGGCATCTCTCATTTCTCCTACATCCAGCTCAGCCATGCCCTGGGGCTTGGTGCTTGCTGTTCCTTTAGTGCAAATACTTCACCCTCAGGTCTTTGTAGGGTTTTCTTCTGGTGGTTGAGTTCTAATGTCACCTCCTTGGGGAGGCCCTCAGGCACACTCTGTCCATTAACTCTCTTGACGGCATGAGCTACTTTCTAAAACGATCTTGTGCATTTATTCGATAGAGTTCAAACTGCATGAGAGCAGAAACCTTGTCGGATGGGTTCACCGCTAAATCCTCAGCATGCATGGTTGTGCCAGGCGTCCATTGTTTGTTGAAAAACTGAACAGATGACTCAAGTTAGTTTGCAGCTGGCTGATCCTACAAGGTCAGGAGCCCTAGCGCTTATAGGGCTGATAGGACCTAAGTGAACTACCGAATGTGGGTTACATGTGTGGAAGGCTGGTGGCCAGGAGGTACATGACCTTGAGCAGATGTGCCCCCAGACTGAGACAGGGTCCTGAGTTCTAAAGTCAGATCTGACCCTAAATAACTGCATGACTTCAGGCCAGTTGTGTGGCCACACCTGGGAGCTGAGGGGGTGAACCTAATGCCCTTGATCGCTGCTTCCAACTCTAACCTTCCAGGGCCACATCCCAGAGGACCCTGTGTCCTTGACTTATCTGGGCCTGGTCCATGTTGGCTCTCCAACAGGGCCAGGACGCAGGACCCAAAGACGCCCATTAGGACCCGCCAGGATGAGATTGGGAGGTCTCCGCTGAAGGAGTGCTCCGGCTGGTTTCTACTCAGAGCCTCAGGAATGTGCATTTGTTGAATATCGGCCAATCTTTAATTGACTTTAGGCTGCAGGCATCTGATCATGACCTTAGGGAAGGGGAGGTAAAGAGAGGGTGGGTGTGGCCTGGAGGCCAGGATGGGGCAATGAGGATGGTGTGGGTGGTGCCCTGCCCATCCCAGAGCCCAGGTGCAGTATGAGGGCACACACTGAGCTCAGGGACTCGGTGGGGCTCCTCCTGCCCTTACCCGTTGCTTGGAGGCTACGGTGCTGACGTTGATGTGCCTGCAGCCAGCGTGGCACGGGGAGAGGTACTCTACCCCATTGTCTCCACAGACCGGGTGGAAGATGGAGTTCGGGCACGAGCAGTCCCTGCGGCAGGCAGGAGGCTGCGGGTGTATAGAACTTGATGTGCTGCCAGGAAAACAGGAAACAGGGACTCAAACAAAGCAAGGCCAGAGAAACATCTCTCCACTCCGGCCCAGCGTGAGTGCCCGCCTGGCTGGTGCGCTATGCCCCTCGGTGCGTCTGGGGCCAGCAACACCATGAATTACACCTGTTGGGGCCGACAGTGAATGGGCTGCTGGTCGGTGCTCATGACACCTCTCTGTTTCTTCTGCTTATTAGAAGCCCATCACCACCAGCTGCGAGTCAGAAAGGTTCCGCTAGCAAACCCTCCCTCCCCAACCCCCCCCACTGCAGAAACGCTCAAGACAAACAACCAAGCAGGACTCTGATGGGAGAGAGCGCAGATGCTGCACAAAAGTCACAGGCAACGTTTCCCTTCCCTTCTCCTCCACCTGGGCTCAGGCGGGGGGACAGGTGGGGCTCCTTGAAGCAATCTGGGGTCTACCTGGTTCCTGTCCCTTGGTCTATGTCAGCGGTTCTCAACCTGTAGGTTGTGACCCCTTTGGGGGTCGAACGACCCTTTCACAGGGGTCGCCTAAGACCATCGGAAAACACATATATAATTACATATTGTTTTTGTGATTCATCACTATGCTTTAATTATGTTCAATTTGTAACAATGAAATTGGGGGGCACCACAACATGAGGAACTGTATTAAAGGGTCGCAGCATTAGGAAGGTTGAGAACCACTGGTCTATGTAGATTTTGCCCTCCATCCTCCTGAGCCTCAAACAAGGAGATTTCACTGGATGATCTCACCATTCCCGCCATTCCTCCTACCCGATATTCATGATCTTCTTTAGGGAGGGCTGGGATAGGGTTGACAAACCACAGTCCAGAGCTTTGCTCAAATAATTATACTAACGATGTTAACATGAACGGGGCCTCTCTTATGCGCCAGGCACTGTGCCCAGGGGTTTGTCACGCACGTCATCACAATAATTCTATAATTATTATGCTCCTTTTATGGGTAAAAACACTGAAGATTTGAAGATTAGATAAGTAACTTTCCCCAACTAGTAAGGGCTGCGTCAGAGCGGATGACAAAACCCGCTAACTCCCAGTGAAGACACCCAAAGGCCCAGGGCCTTCTCAGCTTCTTTCAATCCACAGTCAGACCAATACAAACCAGAGGTTTCCCATCCTGAGTAACCACACCCCTGCTCTCCTTCCCCCACCAAAGACAGACGAGGTTATTTCAAAGAGAGAGACAGAGAAAGCACCAAGGCTGAAAGGTACGGCGTCTCCCAATGTTGTAACCTCATTGGGCAAAATTTAAAAGAAGAGGTGCTTGAAAGGTAGCACCCAGGAAAAAGCTAAAAGCTCCCTTCACAAGCCTCTAAAGTTCCTTCTGAACCTGAAGCCAGACTTAAAACTTAGGACCATGTTGCTTTATGCAAACGGACAGGTATACGTCACCTGCCCTCATTTTAAAAGTCTGCCCTCACTTTCATTGTTCTTTTCCGTATCTTTCCAAGTCTCCTTCTCTCATCTTTCTTCAGCAGCTCAGTGAGACTCTACTTCTGGCTGGCACCGAGCTGATGCCAAACATAGCTTATTTCTTGGTTCCTGAGGCTCACAGCCCTACAGAGTCACCCTGAAACCAAACTAATTAGTTTTTGGTGTTTCTTAAAAAAACAGAATCTTAACCTGACTACTGGTGGCCCCGTAGGACCCTCTGACTTCTTATAATTCCGCATTGTATTCAAGAACCTGATTTTCTAAGTATCCGCATAAGAGATTAGGTCAAGGAGTGATAGAGAGAAGAGAGCTGAGAAGGCAGAAAGGAAGAGGTATGGCAGCCAGACCCAGGCTCTGGCCTTTAGCAAAGGGTATCGTCTCACCCCTCATTCCCGTTACCTAGGTGGGTAGACCTCCGCCACGACTGGGGTGGAGCATCCCATGAAGAAGAGAGGGGCACATAGGATAATGGAGATGGTCAGGATGGTGGTAGCCAGGCGGGGGATGGTTTGCAGAGAGAACACAAAACGCTTCATGAGGATTCCTCCAAACAGCATCCCCAAGGCCGCGGCGGGGAGGTTCACAGCACCTGGAGAGAGAGAGAGAGAGAAGCGGGTCTGTGTGCGCAGGCCTGGGGGTATGTGTGGGCACAGACACCGAGCACAAACAAGGGGCACAACTTCCCAAAGGAGCACTGGAGATGTCCCATGACAGTAGCAATACCTGACATTCATTGAGCATTCGCTGTGTGCCAGGCACACCCACAGAGTTACCTTGACCCAGAGGGTTACCCTGCCTGTGCAAAGAATAAAGAAAGAAGTGGGGCCTTGTGTCCAGAAGGATGTGGGTGGAATGTGCATTTATTTAGTGCCTTTCATTGCCTGACCGCTCACTGCATCCTAACTGTGACCACACAAGGTTAGCAAGGCTCTGGTGGTGCCCCCTGCCTGCTAGTCAGAGGCCTAAGCTAGAGAAGTAAAGTCACATCCAAGGGCCCCACAGGGGTCGGGGTTCGCACCCTGACCTCCTTGCCTCATCTATATAGTCCAACGCACCTGTGGACTGAGCCCAGTAATCCACTTGGATACTTGGTGGGACCACATCAGTGCTCCTCAACCTCACTGGCAAACAAACTCAATGCTGAGTCCCACCCAGAGACTCTGCTGTATTGTGGGTGGGGGTGGGGCTGGGCATCTGTATTATTTAAAGCTCCCAGGAGAGCCTGAAGTGCAGCCAGAGCCCAGAATCCCTGGGTCACATACTCCCTACCAAGCAAATGTATTCAAGTCCCTGAGAAGAAGGAACAGAACCAGGAGCATTTTACCTGAAATTGATGCTCTCTCTTTCCCCTGCTGCCCCTACTGTGTCAGGCCTCCAGCCCCCGCCCCCACCCACTCCTGCCTGGAATGACAGGGTCTCAGCAATTTGTTCAGAGCACTCTAGATTGCCAAGCAAGAAAACTGTCCTTAAACGTCTTTGTCTTGGGCAAGTCCTCCTCTGGCTCCTGTCTGTGTCTGGTCTGACCGGGACTCACCGATGAGGAAGTTGGCATAGGCCGTGGAGGCACCATACTGCTTCTCCAGGAACTTGTTGAGGAATGTGGAGAGGCCGGCGATGACGGAGGAGAAGGTGCACTGAGCCAGGACCACGAGCATGAAAAGAGGGTTCATGAGGAGCCTCAGGAAGATGTGGGGAAACCCTGCAAACAGACCACCATCAGGGGCCAGGCCTTCATGGGCCACAGTCGTCAGGGTACTGGGAGCCCGGCCACTGCCCTTCCTCCTCCCTCCAGACCATGCTCCTGTCTTCCTCAGGGCAGAGTCTGAGGCACTGAGGAGTTCATTGGCCCGGCCAGGGACACACAGCCTCTCAGACCCCCCACTCAACATACTCATGGGTAAAATAAAATAAGAATATGGCCTGCCAGTGTGGCCCAGTTGGTTGAGCTTCGTTCCATGCATCAGGAGGTCATTGGTTTGATTCCCGGACAGGGCACATGCCCGGGTTGCAGGTGTGATCTCTAATAGGGGGCGTGCACAAGGCAGCCAATTGATGTTTCTCTCTCATCAATGTTTCTCTCTCTCTCTCTCTCTCTCTCTCTCTCTCTCTCTCTCTCTCTCTCTCTCTCTCTCTTCTCTCTGAAATCAATAAAAACATATTTAAAAATAAATAAATAAATAAATAAATAAATAAAAATACGCGTCTGGAAGAAATCAAGTGTCGGGTAGATAGAAATAAGACTAACAGTGGGGACATTTACCTCCATGTAAAGGGAGGAGAGAGAAAAACATGGGGTGGAGCTAGCTCTGCTTGAATCTGTGTCTCCTAGCAGAACCCCTCCTGTGAGATGGGCCAATTATAGGCCACCTGTTCTTAATGCCCCTTATCATACACAATACCTCATGGGTTTGGGCACTCCCTGGTTGCCCCCAACCAAGCGAGCCCACCCAGGGCTTTGCCGGGTCACTTACGTTTAATGAAATCCACCAGAGAGCTTCTTGGCTTGACCGTCATCTTCATCGCCTCGTCCGTCATGGCAGGAGATGTCTGAAGGCAGCAAAGGAAATCAGTGTTAATGGCCCAGGCTCCCTGCAGATCTGAGAAGCTGCAGCAAGTTAAGCAAGTTCTAAACTTGGTCATTCCCTATCCTGGCCATTCTGGTTTTCCCAGAATCCTGGGCCCTTGACCCTCTGGTCTCAGTGGTTCAGGGCTGGGCAGCAGTGAGCTGCCCCAGGTGTGATGGGAGGGTGTCCAGAGAATGTCTCTTGAAAGAAATGCCATCTGCATTTAGTGAGCCCCGTGCTTTGGCTGCTGACCAGAATGCTGCCATGCCAATGCCTCCCAAGATGGCTCTGGGCATGTTATTTCATATATAACTTTCCCACAACTAATGCCCAAAAGGGCCTGACTGGATCTCACCCTTTGCCTGTCTGTCATGGCTACGTTTCTTCCCTGTCCTCAGATTCCAGGGGCTGTGGGCTTCTGAGACGCTCTAGTCTAGAATGTATGTTTCCAGCTCTGTTTTCCTGTCTCCTCTATGAAGTCCCTTCTTCCTTCTGGGCCCAGAGTTGAGTCCTGCTCAAAGCTCTGTCCTGGCCCTGTGCCTGAACTTTCTGTGCATACCCCCTCAGGGAACCTGCCTACCTCTTCCGAACGCATCCCAAGACTGGGCCAAGATCTCATACACCTCATTGCTGAGGTGTATGGCTCAAAACCTTGGTCTAATTGTAGCCCCTCTTCTCTTCCAATCCAGGTCACTGCTGAGTCCTTCTCAGCACCGCCTGCGAACACCTGTGCCCTTTGCTTTCTGAAGAATGTCTATGGCTGCCCTGGCCTCAGCCGTCATCCCCTGTCTCTGTACTGGCCTCATCAGATTTCCAGTCTTCCTTCCTGCCTAAATCCCATCCTCAACCTAGCCACCATGTTGCCACCTGACTGGTAGCCCCATCTCAGAACTTCATGGGATCAAAACAGGTTTTAGAACCATCAGCCCACCATCAAAGCCCATACCCAAACTTCTCATCTCTGTTTTCCATTCTCATCCTTCCCTGATTTCTTTCCCCAACAGACATGACTGAAAGATGGGTAGGAAGTCAATCTACTTAACTAAGATCTACTCCCAACCCACCCTCACACTCAAGCATTAAGACTCCCTTCTTACTCAGTCCTTCAGGCATGATGGGCCCTATGAAATGCAAAAGTCAACTGCACCAGGTCACATATTCAGCTTTTATTTTTATCCCAGTTTAGATGAGCTCAGTGTTTCCCTAACTACATCCCTGGATGCTACCATGGGAAGGGCACACTGATGGGATATCGTCTTTTGGAAATTCACCAGCACTCCTACCTCTCAAGGCCTCTGAGAAGTCCTGCATCACGAGACTCATTTAGATTTCACTCAGAACTTGCTTAACTTGCTGCAGCTTCTCAGATCTGTTTATTTTCTACCCTCACCTCCCTTTCTTAAACTCCTATACCCAGAGTTATGTGCTTTCAGAACCTTACCTCCACTCCTCTGGTCATTGTGCGAGGAAAGAAGAAAAAGGGGAAGGAGGTGAAAATCAAGAAGGCCGAGGAAATGAGCAGGCCCAGCCACCAGGCTCCAATCCATCGGGGGTCTCCAGGGCTCAAGTTAATTAACGCTGAAGAGAAAGCAAAGGACACAAGAGTTTGTTGGATGAATGCATGATCCCACCTTACTGGGAAGAGACTCTCTGATCAGGGGGATTTTCTCCCCACCATGGAGAAGAGGTAAAGCCATGAACTAGAACCTTGGTCAAGATGACATTCCCTCTCCTGGCCATTCTGGTCTTCCCAGAAAATGGAGGCCACCGCACATGAAGCAGAGCATCAGCTAATCCCAGGCTGAAGGGATCAGAACCTTGGCCTCACCTTATTTTACTCCCAATCCTTGGCAGTAACTCCCTTGAGGCTTACCATGGGCCAGACACTAGACCACATGTTCACGTCTATTATCCTGCTGGGTTCTCCCAGTAAGTCTGTGAGGGAGGGGCTATTCCACCCATTTCCAACCAATCAGGAAATTGAATCTTAGAGAGGTTAACCATGTCCTTGTCCAAGGTTAAGATTATTGATCGATTTCAAACCTATGTCTTCCTGGTGTCCAAACGTGAGCTCTAACCCACCGAAGACTCTTGCTGCCCAACTGTATTGCTCGCTAAGAAAGGAGGCCTCATAGTCCTCAGAAGCCCGAGGAAACAACATGCACAGAGCGGGCTGCCTGGCCTCCAAAGGAGATGCTTTCTCCTGGCAAGTCTCCACCCACATCTAAGAGTCTGCCATTGTGTTTCTCTTTGTAAGGGAACTACCTAGGCATGGAGGGAAGGAGAAGCAGCGGAATGGACCTCAGCCAAACAATGACAGGCATCCCTGGGCACTGTCCCTGGTGGACCGGGAGTTCAGTTGATATTCTTTTGGTCAACCAAGAGCCAGGAACCAATGCGGGCAGTGCCAGTGAAAGGGCAAAGATGACTTGACCCTGAGGCAGGAAGCTCCGCCTGGCTTTCCCCTTTGGTTTGAAGTACAGGCAGAGGACATCACGCAGATGACATCATGGTCTGATGGACCAGGAGACAGGAGTCTGTGGGTTCTGGCAGCATGGCCGGGTTTAACACCTGCCCATATTCTTTGTGGGATGGGCAGGCTCTTATCTGTGTGCCTGGCACAGGTAGAGGTGTTATTCCTGAGGGTCTGGCTCACACCTGCCTTCCAGCCACACCGTCTGGCTGGTGGGAATGATTTGAATACCACCACCAAGACAGGCAGCTGTGATGGCAACTTCCTTAGGTCTCAAGGTTTTCCCGCAGCTAACCTGAGTTGCAAACTTCCTGAAGGCAGAAAATGTGTGCTTTTTTTCAGCAGTGCACCCCGCTTCTTCCTAGAGTCCAACATGGGCTCTGGGAGGGGAGGCACACGCCATCTGCTCCGGGCTGTCTGAAAGACAGCAGGAGTGAGCACAGGAATGAGCAAGTGGCAGTGAGCATTTGCAATTGAAGCTTCACTTTCTGCCCTGATTGGCTGGGGGTGCGGTGGAGTGAGGGGTGGAGGTGGGGGGGGGCAGGGAGACTGCTTCGTGAAATTGGCAATGGGATAGGCATCATCACACACACTCACCTGTGTCCACCCTGCCATAGTCCACAAAGATCTGCAGCATGACAGAGCCCAGCAGGTACCCAAAAGCCGGTCCAAATACGGAGATGGCAAATAAGATGGCTGTGAAGGAGAGCAGGGTAAAGAGGCTGAGGGGAGCTGAGAGGGTGTGACAGCCCCAGGCTCCTTCCCTAGCGAAGGATTCCTGAGATGTCAGGCCATCTGTCCTCTGACCCTGACAAGTCCACACACCTATGGCATTTCCCCCAGGCAGTGCTAGAACCACTCAAGATCCTAAGATGTGCAAAACCAAAGATGTTTCTCCTCCAGCCAGCTGCCAGAGAGATCCACTTATCAGGAGGGTAACCGTCTCCTTGGCATTTAAAGATGCCGGCCCAGGGCAGTGCTGGAGGGCAAAGGTCTGTGCAGGGACCATGTTGGAGGTCCTGGCAGGAGTTTATGAGGCCACAGAGCCAGTGGGTGTGGTCTGTCTGGTCTGGAGTACAGGCCCTTGAGGACGCTCAACATGGCTTGTGCTAAGGGAAGGATCTGAGCAGTCAGATAGTCATCTATCTTCTTTGTATGTGCTTCTTTGGGGCCAACCTGTCCATAAGTGGGTGACGCGGAAAGACATGTGTGCCCCGGCCCCAGCCTGGAGGGCTTGACAGCACCAGTAGCTACTGCTGGTCAAGGAGCCTCCCTGTGCCTGACAGGGGTCTAAATGGTTACATACCTGACCTCATGTAACCCCACAGCTGCTCAGCACACAGATACTGTCAGCCCCATTCTGCAGGTGAGGAACCTGGGGCCCTGGGGCTCAGCCACTTGCACAGCTCCCATAGCTGATAGGTAACAGAACTGCCATTCAAACCAGGTCTGTCTGATCCCCAAACCTCTGCACTTGTTTGCTGTGTTGTGGGGCAAAGAGGGTTAAGACCTCAAATCAGCCCCTCAGAGCTTAAGTGTCAGATCAGGACCCGACCCCTCCCTGCAGCCCTCTTCGAGCCTGTGACTCACCGATGTACAGGGGCGAGTTGTTGGGCTCCGAGAAGTCGTCCACGTAGGAGATCCCAAACGGCTGAATGGGCACTGTCCCAATGCCTGCCAGCAGCTGGGCGACCACCATGAGACCCCACATGCTGCTGGTCTCCTTCCGGGTGTCCTGGGTGCTGTTGTGGCACTTACTGGGGGGCAGGTCCTGCCAATGCTTCTGACAGAGCTCGGTGTGGAGGAGGCTGCTGTTCCCTGCAATGAGAGTGCATGCCGGTCACCACCCAGTCTCCTGGCTCCACCGCTGGCCTCCGAGCCTGGCCTTTCCCCCAGGCCTTTGGGAGTGACTCTGGGAACAAAGGTGAGAGAAAGGTGAGAGGGTGGGAGAGGACTCTTCCTCTCATGGGCATCCGTTCTTTCTCCTCTATGGTCCAGGCAGGGAGCTGAGCACGGAGGGATCAATACCTTCATCCCTGGAGGAGAGGGCCACCCAGCTGGAAATGGGGGATCCAAGGTAGAAACCCAGGCTTGCCAGCCTTCAGTGCCCTGAGCTCAGCCTCAGGTTAGGATGTGGTTCTCTTCCGAAGGCAGCGTCACCCTGGCCTGGGATGTGTGCAGCTGGGTCCTCCAGGGCCCTCACTCCTGGACGAAACACTGCATCACACTGGAGAGCCTCCTGCCAAAGGCATTTAACATCCTTCTGAAACCTGGGCGGCTCCCAAGATTCGGAGACCTTGGGAAGCTGGAAGGGACTCTAAGACCCTTTAGTTCAACCCCTCCTGTTGCAGACGGAGAGCTGAGGCTGCACCTATCGGAGCCAGGCCACACCATGAGACCCTCTGTGAGGGTCCCAGTGTGGTCTGTGGGCACCCTGCCGCCTGTGGCTGTGGGGACGTGGCCAGGCCGTTTGAAATCTGGCCCACAATGAACAGTCAGCACTGTCAGCTCTCCAAGATCTTGAAGGTTCTTGAGGGCTCTTTTCCATGAGATGCATTTTCTTTCTGCCTTGTCTAGGCCAATGGCAACCACTCGCATTACTGACCTTACTCTGTGGGTTTTTTCATTTAGCACTAATGGGATTCAGTTTAATTCTCATTTGTGGTGCTCCCCGAGAGGCGAGAGCCCTGAACTAGGTGGGCCTCAAAATCCCACACAGAGGAAAACAGGGCTGTGGACTAGACCTGCCTCTCACACTGGACTCTCTCAGTGCTGTTGAGCTCGGGGCTGCTGGGGACCATGGTGCTGGGGGGAGGTCAGCCCTCCTCCTGGTGCTCTCCCCTCCCCCACATGCACATTCATCCAGCCTGGCCCCATGGTTGCCTGTCCTCTCTACTGGTGTTTGCATAGGACGCATTGGAAAACTGCTGGCCAAGGGTCCCTGACTGACCAGAAAGCAAAGGGGACAAAACTTCTGTCTGGTCAAGGGCATCCAAACTTGACACCAGCTGTGTGCAGAGAACAGAGCACCCGGAAGAACGACCAGCTCCCGGACTCTGGTTAGTGTCCCTCTGTGCCTTCTTCCTCTCACACCACACCCACTAGCCCACCTTTCCATGCAGAATTCAAACAGAAAGTGGTCCAACCTTATGGTGAGATAGGAGGCAGCCCCTTCGAATCAGGGAGGAGATGTAGTCTTATTAACACGGAAAGACGCTGTAACATCTGGTAGGTTCCCAAAAATAACTAGTGGTTTGGAAGAGTATGATCTCTATTTTAGAAAACTCATATGGACTAATAGAATTTGCAGAAAAGAACTCAGGAAGACTAAGGCTCTCTTTGTGATGGGACTGTGGTGATGGTGATTGTGTGTGTGTGTGTGTGTGTGTGTGCGTGTGTGTGTGTTTGCCTCTGTATTTCCTAATTTATCTGTAAAGAACACACGATACTTTTAAAATAAAGCAACAGTAAAAGATGCTAATTAAAAAATGTCTTCATTAGTAAATACAGCCAAAATTTAATAATGTCTTCTTCCATAACCATTGCCCTTCTTTCTGGCTTAGGCCTTAAACCCGAGCTGTGTTTCTCTGTCCCCCCACCCCGTCCGTTCCCCTGTGGGGTGTTGAGCCTTCTCCAACTTACAGGCTCTACTGTAGAGACCCCAGTTCTAGCGCCAGGATTTTGAACATCCATTTATTTACAGGCCGACTCTGCCAAGGCTGTGACGGACACTGGCTCCTGCTCACAGCAGTGACTGGGCTACTTAAGTGGCTGGTTTAAGGCAGAGCTGGCGTTCGAACCCGAATGTGACTGACTCAACGTCCACAGTGAAGTCACATCTGAAATGGTGACATTTTGCAGGGATGGAGGAGCTGGGCCAGGGGAGATCTCCCGTTCCCTAGCCACATCAGACGCAAGGCTCTCTGACCTCCGCAGCCAGCTGGGACCTGATACCTACTTCCTCCCCAACAGAGGTGTCCTGGAAAGGGGCTGGTGACTGGGATTTTTGATGAAATCTGAGACAATGAGATGAAACAAACACACAGTATAGGGAGTCAAGGAATTGGTTTTAGTGAAAGAAGCCAGACACAGAAAGACAAATAGTGTATGATCTCATGTGTATGACTCTAAACTGTGGGCTGTTGTCACCTGCAAATGTTCTGGAATGAGCTGCCTGTCTCCACTGTCTAGGTGTGTGACAGCACCTCCTCCTGCATGCTGTCAGGTAGGTTATGAGGTGCAGGGTCAGATCTACGTTAGGTGCAAGAGTGGCTTAAAGATCACCTGAAGGCAAATGGCCCGTTCCCAGGTCAGCCACGGAGGGAGCACACCCAGGCCTGTCGGCAGCGTGGATGGCGCCTGCTTCACACGTGTAACGCCTGGACCTGGGGTCTGAAAAGACACCTGGACCAGATTTCATTCACTCTCGGTTGTTCGGTTTCTTGGCCATATTTGACCGTGGGCAGGCACTCTGCTGGGGGAGAAGACATGGAGGTGACTGAGACAGGCCCAGGTGCTGACCTTACAAACCTTCAAGGTACTGAGGAGCACAGGTCATCAAAGAAGCCACCACACACACACAAAGAAGCAACCACAATATTGCCTGGTCCAATCCAAACCACAATGAGATATCACTTCACCCCCACCAGGATGGTTATTTAAAAAACCAAGAATTGGGTAAGATGTGGAGAAATTAGAGGCCTTGCACATTGCTGGTAGGAATGTAAAATGGTGCAGCCAACTGTGGAAAACAGTATGGCAGTTCCTAAAAAAAAAATAAAATAAAAAATTACCATATGATCCAGCATTTACACTTCTGGGCATAAGGCCAACAGAACTGAAAGCCGGGACTTGAGCAGATATTTGTACACCAGTGTTCATAGCAGGATTATTCACAATAGCCAAGAAGTGGCAACAACCCAAATGCCCGTCAACGGAAGAAAGTCTAAACAAAATGTGATATATGCATCCAATGAAATATTATTGAGGCTTGTAAAAACAAAGGAATTCTGACACATGCTACATACAAAGTGGATGAACCTTGACGACATCACGCTAACTGAAATAAGCCAGATACAAAGGTACAAACACTGCATGATTCCACGTACACGAGGAACCCAGAATAGGCAAATTCATAGAGACAGAAAGTAGACTGGTGGTTGCCAGGGCTGGGGGTGGGGGTGGGGAAGGAGTAGAGGGTTAGGGTTTAATGGGTACAGTTTCGGTTGGAAAAGATGAAAAAGTTCTGGAGATGGATGGCAATAATGGTTGTGCAACAGTGTGAATGTACTTCATGCTACTGAATTGTACACCTAAAAATAGTTAAAATGGCCCAGCTGGTGTGGCTCAGTGGTTGAACATCCACCTATGAACCAGGAGGTCATGGTTGGATTCCTGGTCAGGGCACATGCTGAGGTTGCGGGCTCGATCCCTAGCAGGGGGTGTACAGGAGACAGCCAATGAATGATTCTCTCTCATCATCGATGTTTCTATTTCTCTCTTCCTTTCCCTTCTTCTCTGAAATCAATAAAAAAATATATTTTTAAAAGTAAAAATAGTTAAAATGGTAAGTTTTATGTTATGCATATTTTATCACAATAAAAAAACCAGCTAGTATCACAGAGATGGGAGAGGACAGGGTGTCGGGGAGATGTGGGAGGGGCAGAAAACCCAGTGAAGTTGGGGAGAAGGTTTGGGAAAAGATTCCTGGAGAAAGTGGCCTTTGAGCTGAGAAGACTCAAAGGGAATAGCCAGAAGATCCGTGGTGAGGAGGAGAGAGGGACAGCATAAGGAGGGCTCGGAGATGTGAAAGGCACCCTCAATATCACAAAATGAAGTTCAGTGTGGTCAGCCTGAAACACAATTAGGGTGAGGCATGGCCACTCCTGGAGGGCCTGTGTGCCCTGGGAAGGGGCCTGAAAGAAAAACCCCAGATGGTGATGATCATGGGCAGCGGGGGGTGGCGGGGGGGGGGGGCAGCGTGATAAACACACTGGAAAGATTAAAGCCAGTTTCCAAGGCCCATGAATAAGGAGGGGAAATGACCCAGTCAAGAGACATTTCCATGGTAACACAGGTGATGCTGTGAATTGCAGGAGGGGCGGGGATGCTGGCCAGCTCTATGGCTGTGCAGGCTCCACAGCTGTGCACATGGTGATGCGCAGCCCAGAGCAGGTGTGTAAGATACAAAGGCCAGGCGTGTCCTAGGAGAGCAGGCACATGAGAATCAAAGGACCTGAGAATAAGTGTTGCTTTTAAGAATTCTAGTTCTTGCTTTTGCAGATTCTTATTATTGAATTCACATTTAAAAAATATATATATTTTATTGATTTTTTACAGAGAGGAAGGGAGAGGGATAGAGAGTTAGAAACATCGATGAGAGAGAAACATCGATCAGCTGCCTCCTGCATACTTCCTATTGGGGATGTGCCCGCAACCAAGGTACATGCCCTTGACTGGAATTGAACCTGGGACCTTTCAGTCCACAGGCCAACACTCTATCCACTGAGCCAAACCGGTTAGGGCTAAATTCACATTTATTAGATCATTGCTGTTGGCATCGCAGGCTAAATGTGTGTGTGTGTGTGTGTGTGTGTGTGCGCGTGTGTGTGCGTGTGTGTGACATTTAATAGTCATCGAAGATTGTGAAAATGTTGACTGGCTTATTAAGTCTTTTTTTTTTTTTTTTTGGAGAATTTTTATGAGTTTATTTGAGCCAAACTGACAACACATGCCAGCAAGCAAGAGCTCAAATGCTCCCGTCAGTCTTTTTTTTTTTCCTTATTAAGTCTTTACATGGTACACTGCATGGCTCACCAATGCCACAAAACCCTCATGAAATTTCATCTAATGAAGTGTCCAGGAGGTCCAACTCTCTAGAGATTGTTTAACTGTTATTATTTACTTTTAAAATGTCAGATTCCATACTTACTGCCTTTATTAAAAATATGTATTTTAGGCCTGGCTGGGTGACTCAGTTGGTTGGAGCATTATCCTGTATACAAAAGGTTGTGGGTTTGATTCCCAGTCAGAGCACATACCTAGTTTGCAGATTCTATCCCCAGTCTGGGTGCGACTGATCAACGTTTCTCACATCGATGTCTCTCTCTCTCTCTCTCTCTCTCTCTCTCTCTCAAATCAACTAATATCCTCAGGTATGTTTTTAAAACCAAAGGACTTCTATGCGTGCATATAAGCCTAACCAATGGACACAGACAACAGAGGGGTGAGGGGACCAGTGAGGGGGATTGGGGGGTAATGGGGGGATGAGGACACATATGTAATACCTTAATCAATAAAGACATTTTTTAAAAAAGGGTATTTAAAAAATAATTAATTGCCCCAATTAAATCCAAGTCTACTGAGTTCCTCTTTGGCTATTCTGTATCCTATATTGCCAGAAGATCTCCCAGCAAACTCTCCTCCTTACGCCAGCCGTGAATGGGGCCAAATCCATCCCACATCAGCCTCTGACACGTCAACGGGAAAGGGCTTTAATCACCCACAGAGGGCGAGGCTCCTTTCCCCTGGGAGCCCTGTCCTCGAGGAGCAGCAGCTGGCTGTCCTGGAGGCAGGTGTCCCTGGAGCCAGGAAGAGCAGGGCTCGGCAGTGGGTAGGTCCCGCTGCCTGGCTTGATGTGGGGACAGGTACAGCCATACCTAAGAGATACTGTGTGTTTGGTGCCAGACCACCAGCACTAAAATGAGTATGGCAGTAACACTCGTTGTAAGCGTTTTGCTGGTGGAGGGTCTTGCCTTTTTTTTTTTTTAAAAAATATATTTTATTGATTTTTTTACAGAGAGGAAGGGAGAGAGATAGAGAGTTAGAAACATCGATGAGAGAGAAACATCGATCAGCCGCCTCCTGCACATCTCCTATAGGGGATGTGCCCGCAACCCAGGTACATGCCCTTGACCGGAATCGAACCCGGGACCCTTGAGTCCGCAGGCCGACGCTCTATCCACTGAGCCAAACCGGTTTTGGCGGAGGGTCTTGCCTTTACTTTGTAAAAAAATGCAACATCTGTGAAGCGCAATAAAGTGAAGTGCATTAAAATGAGCTCTGCCTGGATTTATGTCAGAGGCAGACACTGGCCTTCCCAAGAACTCAGGCCTGGGACTCCCTGCAGTGGAAGGCCGTGGCCAGATCACGATGGTGAGAGCGGAGTTTTCTAGAATTTAGACCACTAACTGGGTCTTTCTCTTGAAAATAAGAGGACAGGGAGAGGTGAGTCCAAGGGCCAGAAGCAGGGGGAGAAAAAGATGTGTGTCAAGAGCCTGTCACAGAATTGGGGGGCTTGGCGTTCTTTGCCCCACTCAGCTTTCCTCGGGAGCTTGGGCCCATGTGGAGGAAGAAAGAGCAACCTCTCCCCATTTCTCAAGCATTCCTGCAAAAACCTGGGGCCCAGCTACTCTCCACTGACTTATGGAAGCTCATCACCCTCCTCCTCAGAGGGGGCTTAGCTCTGACCTTCCCACCGTGTAAACTGAGGGGAATACCAGCCTGTTCCTGCCACCAGGCTGCACAGCCCGCCTGCCCACCCAAGGCCACCTGCCTCCATCGTGGCGGGCCCTGGGGGAGGGAGGGAGGGGAGTCTGTTCATCAGCTGGATGTCAGTCTGTTGCTCATGTTCCCCGAGGCAGATTTCTGGAAGGCTCAAGTTCCTCAGAGCACATTCTTTTACCCGCAAGACACCAGAGGTCTGGCTGTGCCAGTTTTCACAGGCCTATGAAATGCTAAGTAGAAACAGGCTTGGACCTCTCCCCTCCCCCAGCTGCCCCAGCACCACCCCGGCTGCACCATGGCGTCAACCCTCTGACTCATCCTCCCACAATTTAAATATGCAGAATTTCAGTTCTGATTTCTGGACCCCTCAGGGGGTTTGGAAAGATAGGGAGGGGGTCACTTCCCTAGGATGGTCTACTTCCCTAGAATGGACTCTAGGGAGATGGGCCAGATCTGGGCAGACCATGGTCCGGCCACTCCATTGTACACGCGTTCCAGGTGTGGCCAGGCTGAGGCTGGCTGGGAGGTGTCAGGGTATAATGAGAGGTCTCTGCACGAAGTTCCAAAGATGAGGCTGAGGGAGATCCCTGGATGGGTCAAGCAACATAGGAAGGCCGTGGCAAGTGGGGCTTTCCTTTGACGTCATTCTCATCCTTCTGGTAAATAAAAGAGAGGATTCTGCCAGGAAATAGGAGGGCAGCAGTGACTTCTCCTTCAAGTCATGGTTCTTGAGAGCCACCATCATCTCCTGCGGAGAAGGGGGCTAGGCTTGTGGGTGAGCAGGGTCAAATGAGGCGGAGATTAGCAAAGCCCACAGCTCAGAAGCAATCCATGAGAACACCAGGGAAAGGCAGGGGTGCTTCCGGAGAATTTTCTGGAAGTACCGCCAAGGTGCTAAGCCCTCGGGCTTTCAGCAAACTCCTGGAACCTCATTCAGAGTGTTCCACTCTGAAGGACTTATTTCCTCATCCTTCTAAATCTGGCTACTCAACAGTTTTACCAGAAACTCTGGCAACTCCCACCAGCAGGCCTGGAACAGGCTGTCCCGACCTCACTCGCGATTTGAGACCTCGAAGTTGTTTGTAAAGTGGGTTGTATGTATGTCAGAAGCGACTGAGTTTCCAGTGGAGCTCACCAGGCCTTACTAATCCATAATGCTCCTGTAATGATATGTGTTCGCTTCCAACTAGACTAGGCCTCCACTTATAATACAATTTCTATGGGCATGTGCATTCTGAGCTTCATTTTGGAGAAGTAGGAGAACGTACCCTTCTGTACCAGCAGAAACCAACAGAGTTGGGATTGTCAGCCTTGGACACATCCTGGGGCAATGGAAGGAATTCACATTTTGAAGCCAAAGAGACCAGGTTCCAATCTTGGTTCTACTGCTCAATGGTTGGGAGCCTCTCAGAACCTCAGTGTCTTCATCTCCAAAACAGATATAATAATACCTACCTTGCAATATTGTCATTAGGATAAAAAATAATGAGCATATTATAAGTTGGGACATAGTGATCATACAATAAGCTCAATTTTCATCCAAAGAGGCCAGAAATTTCAATGGATAAGGGAGATGACAGAACCCTGGAGACGGGCAATATTACTCAGGTTTTTAAGAATCTGGGGACTGGGTCCAGAAACTAGAGACAAGTAAGATCAAGGTCACCAGCAATGGAGGCTTGGAATAAAGGAGTGGTGAGGCGCATGGGTGGCTTGAAAGAGTTCATTCACCTCTGTGCAGAAAAGAGCAAACGTGGGGTGGTGGTGGAAGGAGAGAGTTCCTCTGCTCTGCTTCCAAGACTGAGTTTCCAAAACTAGTTCTGAGGCTGAGGCTGGACATTCCTTCCCACACGGCCAATGCCTATTTGTATTGAGGTGTGCATGTGGCCAGTGAGCCGGGGGTGAGAGGGCAGTCTACTGTGCATGGTACCACAAGGCGGGACATTACACTGCTGGCAAGGGGCTCTCCCCACCCAAACCCTTGCCCCTGCACATGTGCCTGCACCCTGAGGAATCGCCAGTAGGCCAGAGGAGGCATCACCTGGCTCAGTTCATCATCGAAACTGTTTCTTAGTGGACGAGGGGAAGGAAGACATACCCGAGCGAGCAGAATGAGGCTCAGAGCCATTTTATTTTAATATTTGGAGATGTGTGCTTAATTTGCACCCCCGAATTGGAAGCGAAGCAGAACTTATTGTTCACAGATTTATTAAACTGGCTGATGTGGAACTCTTTGAAGAAGAAAAAAAAAGCAATTAGCTGAGCCAACATGAGTTCATCAAAAGCCATTCATGCCAAACCAACCTCATTTCCTTTGTTAATGGGGCTCCCAGACCAGCAGGAAGCCGTAACATGGTGTTACTTGACTGGAGGAAGTCTTTTGACAAAGCTTGTTATGATATCCTGGTAGACAAGATGCAGACACGTGCCTCAGAGTCCTCTGGGAGAACCGGCTAAAGGCATGCCCAGTGCAGGAGTTGACAGATCAGTGTGACCTAAAAGACGGGCCCAAACTGTGTACCACTCATCATTGTCATGGACTTGGGTGAAAGCGGGGAATAGCTGGTAAATTTATGAATGACACTAAGCTGATAGGAATGCCTAATAAGATAGCCCAAAGGCTAAAAATTCAAGATTAGACCCAAGACTATAAGAAGGGGCTCTGACCAAGGAGAAGGAATCTAATGGAGTCAGTTTGGGCTGCTGTACCAAAGTATCATAGACGGTGTGGCTTATAAACAACAGAAATCTATTTCTCACAGTTCTGGAGGCTGGAAGTCCCACATCAGGATGCTAGCATGGTCAGGTTCTGGTGAGAGCCTTTTGTGGATGGCAGACTACCGACTTCTTTTTGTCTCTTCATAAAACCAAAAGAGAGTGATCTGGTCTCTTCTTACAAGGGAACTAATCCCATGCAGGAGGGCCCCACCCTCATGACCTAATCACCACCCAAAAGCCCCAACTCCAAATACCACCTTGGTCCTGATGTTTCTTTGCTGTTTTTCCCCTTTTCAGATCTGAGCTGCACATACTCTCTGATGGTGGCCAATCCAAACTCTGAATCCTGAAAAGTCCTTTTTTTTTACTGAGTGAAAGAACCTGCTCCTGCTGGTCTCCTGTCTCCTGGTGGGTGGCAAACTGCCCAAATACGTCTGGTGTTCCCTTTTCAAGCCTTTGGGCCACAGGAGGCGTCTGGCCACAACTAGAAGCCTTGGCTCTACCAAGCATGGCAAGAAGAGAGGATAGTTCCTCCCTATGTCCTCTGGGGCCTTTGGGGGGCTCAAGGCCTCTTTCAGGAAGGATGGATCAATGGCTTCTTCAGAACCACATTCTCCAGAAGGGGCATGTATCCTGTTTCTGTAAGGCTATCCCCCACTCTCTCACAGTTTTCCTGGGGTGCCTAAAGCCCCTGGGATAGGTCCAGCCTTCCTTTTCCACCCTGGGTGCTGACCATCCCAAGGAGACCCTCCCCACTACCATGGGTGGGCCCAAGACACGCAGTCTGCCAGGGGTCCCAGAGAAGTGACTCTCCCCACGGGAGCAGGATGTAGGAGGCAGCTTGCTGCCTAGGTCTCCCTTCCCCACCAGACCCCAAGCAGGCCTGCCACCCAAGCCTCATTACTGAGCAGGGAAACAACTAAACAAGCCTGGAGGGGCCCATGGAGAGGCGGAGCCACACTCATGTTTCTGTTCAGACCTGAGCTGGGGACCCAGAACAAGGGGGCACGTTTCTAGGCTGCCAAGTGGGGGATTGTGATGTGCCCACAAAACCGATGTTAAGAGAAGCCTAACAGAGTCAACTGCTCTCGTATCATAGCTGTGAGGCCTTCAGTGAGGCCGCGTGCCATTGCCATGGAGACGACCAGTTCTCCTGCAGAGCCCAGCTCCTTGCCTGGCCTTTCCCTCGTGGTCGGCACAGTAGCCGAGTGTTTTCTATCATTCTCCACGCTGGTTTCTCTCCTTTCTGACACTATGCATTAAAACATGCTCTGCATCAAATCTCGTTAGGCCTTGTTTTGCACATCTGTTTGAGGCTATTTTCTCTCCGTTAATAACACCCATGTGTTTTGTCATTTTTTTTTTTACCCCTCTTGTTGTTTTCCTTTTCAGGTTCAATAGATCCAACTGGCCAGATGCCACTCTCACCCTGACCATCTTCCACCCACTTACCTCCCAACACACAAGCACACTCTCCCTTTCACCCCCATATACACCTCCACACATACCCCAACTCCTGCCACATACGCTTTCCCCGCTCACATACATCCCTGTCTCCACCCTCCACATAGCCCCCCCCCCACATACACACCCACTTCTCTCAAAAATTCCCTCCTATCTCCACCTTCTCCATCTTCACATACATCCACCTCCTCTCCATACCTGTACACCTCCTCACTACTCCACTTCCTACACATAGAAATGCCTCTTACACATACAATTACCCCAAAACACACCCACACGTCTCTGCACATATTCGCCTCACACCTCAGCTGGGTGTTCACCACTGAACAGCCCCGAACTCACTGTCCTGGAGCAGTTCCCTCATAGAAGGACCCTGCATAGCTCCCATGGTTCAGCGCAGTGGGTTCTGCTCTGGTGGTTGGGGAGCTGATTCCAGGTCCTGCATGTCCTCCACTAAGGAAGGGACACAGACACATAGGAGCCGGAGGCTTCCCCGCCGTGTACCCACCTACCACCCTCCTCTCGGGGACACCCTTGGGATGAATGAGCATGGGCAGGGGCTGGCCACTTCATGAACAAGGGACTAGAAAGTGACTCTTCCCTTTCTTTTCTTGGCTGTTCTAAAAATACAATGGACTCCCTCCCCTGCTTATCCGACAGGAAGCTCCCTGCCTGTGCACAGCCATTGTCTGCAGGCGGGCAGACTTCCCCTGGACTGGGCTGAGGGCTCTCACAGGTCACACCTAGTCCTCCTAGCCACTGGTTTCCGAAGACCCTTCCCTGATCTCCTGGGAGAACTGGTCTCTCGTTGGCCTGTTTCCCATCTACCCAAACCTCGCCAGCCTCCCAGAAGTGGCCTTAGAGGCTTTGGCTGGGTAGCTCGCCCTTTCTCCAAAGGCGCCAGCAGGACACATTTCCGGACCACACTGACATTTAGAAAATCTAAACATTCATAAATGTCTGCGTGGCCTTTTTGAAATCGGCAATTAGTTGTTAAAGGTCTCCGTGATTCCCACAATGTTCAGCCCCTCTTTAATTTTTCCCCCTAAAACACATAGTTACTCTTCATTTCCCATGGTTGTTTCTGGAGTGCTTCAGCTCTACGGCGAAGAGCTCCTCAATCAACAGGTGGTAATAATCTGGGGGTCATTCCTTATGAGCAACAGATTTCGAACACCACAACAAGGGCAGGCGGAGAGAAGTCTGCTGAACAGCGGACGCGGGCCAGGCGGGCACTTTACCTAAGCTATTTGGTTTGGATTTTCCCCTCAGAGCACCCTGCAAAGGAAGGGGTTATTGTTCCCGTTTTACAATGAGGAAACTGAGGCTCAGGAGGGGGAAGCATTGGCTTGCCAAGGAGACGTGGCAAGGAAATGGTTGAGCTGGGAATTGGATGTTGAAGATCATGCTCTTACCCATCATACCAGGTTTGTTCCACCTGAGGATCTGGGAACAGAGCAGAACAGCAGCCTAATCTTCCATAGAGTGAAATCCCATGGCCTCACCTGTGGGATCCCATAGCCTCATCCATGTCAAGGGATGGACCCTGCTCCAGGCCAGAGCAAAGGACCTACAGTGAGGACCAGGGAGAAGCTGCCTTTAGATGGCCCCAGGACACCCAGCCAGTCAGCCACGAGCTGTCCGACTCCCTCTCCACAGGAAGCAGGGGGCTTCCTCATTTGTGACCTTAGTTTACCCAGCACGATACACCACCGTGACAAGAACTATGACTTAATGGTTGCTGCACATGCCAGCTACCAGGCTAAATCCTGAACATTCACCCTCTCAGTCCTCACAGCCCAGCAAGACGGGGTCCATCTCATACAGGAAGGAACTGAGACTCAGAGCTGAGAACAAGGTGGCCAAGGCCACATCATTGGGGAACTTCAATGCCCAGATTCAGACCAGGACCACCTGAATCCAGAAGACAGTTCAGATTCATGACTCCATTCAGGGTGGTGCTTTTAATAAAATGCATTTGTTCCTGATGACCTTGCATAATTGAAAACTCAAGTTCTCAGAGGACTACATTTGAAGTAAGAGTCACATTTCAAGCTTTTCCCCTGAAGTGAACCTTTTTTTTTGTGGACATATTGGCAAAGCACACACCCATGTTGCTCTGGCACCCAGGGCACAGTCCCAACTATATTCCACAGATGTGGCTCTTGGACCAAAGTCCTCTTCATGCTGCCCCCTGGCACCAGGAAGATGTCTTCAAGGTGGCTCAACCCTGAGCACTTCCAGCTGCTGCTCTGATCCCAAAGTGGCAGGGACTGCTGTGCCCTATTGTTGCAAGTAGGATTTACACAATTAAAATGAACAACAAAAATGCTCATTTTCCTGGCCAGCGATTCCGCCCTGCAGGCCTGAGAGGCAAACTGTGGCTCCGCTCAAAGTCCCCTTTGGTTTCTCTCTAGTGGAGTTTGGCTCAGTGCACTGAGCTCAAGGCAGGAACTGAGGATCATGGTGGGTTGAACCAAATTGCTAACAAGGAGCAGAATGACTGCTTTCAGAGGCCTGCCCATTTCTAACCACCCTCTGTGGTGGCTGCTCTATGTGAAGCAAATGCCATCGGGATGTAGTTATGGCTGCGGGAAGCCAACTCACCAGGCTAAGCAGGCCACCATGTGTGGCACCTAGCAGGATGCCCTCCCCTTGGCCTGGCCAAAGTGCCCTAGGCTCCCTTGCTGATTTCATTATCCTAGTCTTCATGCTGATGGAAGCGGCAGGGACCTCAGGTCTGGAAAGACAGTAGCGCAGTGGGCCTGACCACCCTCGCTGATGGCCAGCAATTCCTGATTCTCTTTCAGAGCTGGCCTCATGCCACCTGTCTAGACCGAGGAGGAGAAAGAGCATGGCAGGACACTAGGGTCAGGTCAGTCTTCCTCCTGTGCCTATTGAAGCAGGACTTAGCCCTTAAATAGTCCAGAAGGATCCAAGGCCACAGTGCATTTATGAGAAATGACTAGTTCACAGGCGATTTACAGAGAGGTGGAGAGAAGATTCCCATGATCAGAACCCAGCAGACATTTCATCACTAGACATCCTTGTTCCTACTCCATCTTTCCCCATTCCAGCCACCTACCTGACCCCAGGTAAGTCACACAACCTATAAAAGAATCCCTTCTGTCATCCTAAGTGCTTCATCTCTTGAGCCTGATCTGTACATATGACTTTAAAAAAAAAAAAGTCTGGTACTTACACACAGGGGAATCAATTATTCCCTCAGCACATCCCTAGCTGGCTCATTTATCCTCAGACATCTTCAACCCCAATACAGTGGACTAAGGAAGAGCATTTATGGACTGGGCCTCTCACTGCTGCTCATCATAAAACCAGTGCCATTTCCCACATCCCTTAAAAGAAGTGCAAATTTATCCCAAGCCAATAAATTATCATAAAATGAGCTCCAAAGTAGTGATGCTCTTGGGGTGCCAAGTAAATGCAAATGCAAAACCATTCCGTATGGCTATTTCCCAACACAGACCACACAAAATTTCTACAGGGGAAAAAAAATCCCTCTGAAATGAACCCAAGGTCAAATATCATAGAATATACAAGAAAATAATCCACCACAAACAAGAGCAAGCAGACACAAAGCACTGGAGGATTAGCATTCTCAAAACTTTAGCGAAAAGAACAATTGGAAAGACTATAAAATAAATATATTTAAAATAATTGTGGAGAACAAAGGAAAACTAGAATTCATAAGGAAATATCAAAAAACCATGTAAGTAGGACAGATAGATTTGAACTATTATAATAACTTTTAGAAATGAAAAAATATATATAGACCCATTAAAATTTAAAATGTAAAGGATGGCTTAAACATCAGATTAACATAGCTAGAGAAAGACTAAGTGAACAGGAAGACATACTTGAGGAAATCACCCAGGATGCAGCACAGATGAACAAAGCACTAGAAACTATGAAAGAGAAGTTAAGAGACACGGAGACCAGAAATAAAAATGTCCAACATTTTAGAAGAAAGAATGGAGAAAATCTGGGTATCAATACTGGGAACATTTTTGGCTGAAAATTTTTGAGAATTAAAGAAAAACCTTAATCTTCAAAAGAAATAGCACATGGAACTTCCAAAGATAAGTGACAATTAATCCATACTTAGACACCTTATGGTGGACATGCAGAACAGCAAAGAAGAGAGATAATCATAAACACAAATAGAGAGAAAAAACCCAGAATACCTAAAAAGACTGATGAAGAAGTTCCAATATCAAGAGAAGGCAGAAGATAGAGGCATGGTACAATGTGCTAAGAGGAAATAACTAAATGCAATCCTGTTTGTATCTCAACTATAATTCAAAAGCAAGGGTAAAATTAAGACATTTTCAGACAGAGATTCAGAGAGTTTCTTACTCATGTATCCTGGTTGTGGTAGTTACACAAATCTATAAATGTGTTCAAACTTACAGAAAAAAATATATTTTTCCACAATTAAAAAATAATATACCCAAACCATTGAATTTTACACTTTAAATGGGTGATCTGTATGGCATGTGAATTATGTCTCAAGGAAGCTGTTAAAAAGAAAAAGAAAAAAAAAGAGGTATCTGAAGGAAAACTGATAAATCGTAATGGTCAGTATATCTGTCTGTTATATTATTTTCTTTACTTTGCTATAGTTTGAAATTTTTATATTAAAAAATATAATAATTTTTAAAGAATAGGGAAACTCTTACTGGGCAATGCAGTGGTTTTTAACTTCGTGTTTCTGAATTACCTAAAATCCTCACTCATCTCTCCCTGCCACAGGGCCTATCACTAAGAACCAGAGGCTCCGTGTCACAGAAGGGCCACTTGTCTCAGAATCAGGAGGTCTGAGTCTGTCCCTCCCTGATGGGTGTCCTTGGGAAAGTTACTAGACATCTTTGAGTGCCATGTTTTCATCTTAGACCTCTTCTCTCCTCTTCACAGGTGTCCAGAGGAATCAAATGAGATCATCGTGCAAGTGTATTCTAAACCTAAAGAATGGTGAATGCACCAATGTCAGGAAGTGTTAAATACACAATTAAACATGAAAAAATTCCACAGACCTCATCATGGTCAATGCTCTGACCCTCATCCTGCCAAACCCATCACAGCACCGTTCACCAGTGTCTCTACTTGTGTGCAATGGGTCATTCCTGGCATGAAGCACAGGGAATTACAAAGGAGGTGGGCCATCCACTGCAGGCTCCACCCTCAGCAAGCCAGAGCTGGGACAGTTGCTTCATAGCTCCACATGATTCTGCATGTCCTGGTTTCAGATGGGCTTTGGGGAGAAACAAAACAATAAAATCCAAGGAAGTTTTTGGTGGGAGAGGACGGTGTGGCTCAGTGTGGTATCCACTGCCCCAGAAGCACCGCCGCCAGCTTTGCCTTAGGGCAGCGGTTGGAGGCCACTTACCGATGCTGGCCACGGAGTACTGGTAGGGCTCTGAGAGGAAGTGTGGGAGGGTGAGGATGAAGGCACCCGAAGCTAGGAGGAGACCCCCAATGCCAATCAGCCGTGGACGGTGCACCCGGCTGCCAAAGTAGCTGACGAAGATGATGAGGATGGCGTTGCTGATCTGTGGAGAGAGCAGAGGGACCGAGTGAGACCAGAGACTCCGTCCTCACCCACCCACAGTGGAGACCTGACTGTACCTTTTCCAGGAAAAGCAGATAGGGAAGAGGCTACCCAGTGGTAGCTGGGGCCCAGGCAGAGTCCCCGGGTCAGCCTTGCCCAGAGAGCCTCACCGTGGGACAAGCTTTCCCTGTTGTCAGAAATTCTTCCCAGCCTCAGCCTTCAAGACTAAACCAAGGGAAGTCTCTGGAGACAATGAAAAGCTCGTGGCCTTAATTTCAACCATCTTAGGACCAAGCCCTTTGGGGCAAAATCCAAGGGTGCCTCCCATTCTGGCTGATTCCTGGAAACAGCACGTGTTCCTTCATTAAACTCCCTGAGGACTTGGGCTTGGTAGTCAGAAGAGCCACCAAGTAACATGCACTATCTCGTTTCATCATGCAACAACTTTCATTTTACAGACAGAATTGGGGCTCGGAATATTAAGTCACTTGTCCAGGTCCATGAGGTTAGGAAGTGGCTTGAACAGATACTAAGTTTTAACTAAATTAGCCCCACTGCCTCTTGGAGGAGGGGGTTTCTGTCCCAGCAGCTCTGCTCCTCACCTGCCCCTGGCCCACCCTAGGTCTGCCTCCACTTCTATCAATGGGGGACAAGGACTAAAGCACCCTTACATCCCTACCAGTTGAGCGCACCAGTAACTCCATGTTCCTGGTGCTCACTGGAAGGCGTGCTCTCTGAGCTCCACCCAGAGCCAGGGAAGGGAACCGAAGGCCCCAGCTTGGGGATAAGGGTCATAAATGGTAAAAGGGGTGCTGGCAGATCTTATGACTACAACTGCATCCAAGGACATCACCCTCTGCCCCAGGACTTATGTTCGCCTGGACTCGAGGAGCCCTGAATGTCAGCACCCATTGCCCCTGCCCTGTCCACACCAGTATCCTTGTGGCTCGAAAAGCAGGTGCCTTGTCTTAGGACATAGGGCCAGAGTCTTGGTACCTGGCTCTTGCCAAGATCACCAGTGACCTTCTCATTGCCAAATTCTCAGCTCTCTTCTTCCTTGATCTCTCAGCACCATTTGACTCAGTCGAGCATTTCTGTTCCCTGGGTTTCCATGGCACCACCTCCTCCTAGTCTCCTTCCCCTGGCTGCTCCTTCTCCATCTCCTTGGCTGATTCCTCTTCGCTTCCCCAAACTCTCAACTCTCAGAGCTCAGTCCCTGCACCGCTACTCTGGTCTTGGTGAGCTCATCCAGAACTGGGGGCCTCATGGAAAGAGAAGAGAGGGCTGGGCCTGGGAGCCACCAATGTTGCTGCCATGATGGAAGGGCTCTGCTGCCTCCCATGCCTCTTTCTCACTGACTCCCAGTGACTCCTAGTTGATCCTCCCACCCCTGACCTCTCAGCCCACCCTATCTTCTCAAACTTGGATGTGTAGTCACTGAGGGACTGTGTGAAAGCCACATTGCTGGGAGGTCGTAGAGATCTGACTTTTCTGGGGGTAAAAGCTCTGGCTTCTGTGAAGCTCATAATACTGGAGCTGCTGGGCTTGGGGTTGCTCCCCACCTGCATGCGTGGGGCTCACCTCCTCCTAGACTGGGGATGGGCAGAGGTCCATAAACTCGTGGGTGGTCAGGGAATTCAATTAGAGGCTCAGAATTTCGAGCCAACAGCCCTGCACACCCGGGGCAAGCTGCTGCATTTGCTGAGCCCCAGTGCCCTCATCTGTCAGGTGGGAGGAGCAAGCAGAGCACCTGCTCACAGGGCTGCTGTGAGGAGGCCCCAGGTCAGGGATCCCAGAACAGTGGGCCTCATGGAAAGAGAAGAGAGAAGCTGAGCCTGGGCACCCCATCTCCTTACCTGGAGCCACCGAGGCTCTGAGCTCAGTGCCTGGTGCCAGGAAGCCCTGGAATTGGTAGCTGCTTCCACCATGCCCATTGCACCTGGCTGTCTCCTTTCCCCAGGTGTCTATCCCAGCTCCCCATGAACTGTTCTTCCTGGACCCCCCTCCCAGGCCTCGAGACCAGGGTGCACAAGTGGGGTCGGATGGACCAGAACCTGCTGCTTACCTCATTCAAGCTGGAAATGAGACCCGAGGAAGAACTGGAGAGGCCAAAGCGCTTCTCGATGGTGGTGAGGCTGCTCTTGAAGTAGGCGCTGTACAGGAGCTGGGAGAGCTGCAGGAGGCCATGGCAGAGCACGAACACCTGGGGAGATACCGTGTGACGCATGAGGTCCCTGGACAGTGAGCCCTGGCTGCCCACCTGGGCCTCCCGTTCTGTTTCTGCTCTGTTTTCTCACCCGTTACTTAGAAACACTGATTTGATCAGGCAGTCCTGAGGGTGAAATGCCATCATCGTCACATCAGGTTTCTCCTGGGACTCAGTGAGCTCTCAGCCATCCATTCCCACCATCCTGCTGCCATAAACGGCCCGTAAACTAGGGGTGGAGAAGCACCTCTGGGAAAGGCCTGACTAATCAGCCACATCACTTAACGTGTTTTCTGAGGGCATCTCAGTGCCCTGCGGGCTGCTGCTGTCCTTCCTCCTGTCCTGCAAGGGCTGAAGTTACTCTCCAGCCAATCAGGTCACTCCCAGGGCCCTGACACACGCCAGGCCGGTGTGCCACTCCTCTTGACCTGTCCTCCCTTTCCCAGACTCCAGCAACACCTGTGCACAGACCACCTGGTTTTAATGAATGTCCCAAGCTTGTTATGGCCTCTATCAGGACTACCTGTGATTGTGCTGGCTGTTTCCCTGGATGGGTGATAAGGCCTTGTCTTGTGCTGGCTGTTTCCCTGGATGGGTGATAAGGCCTTGTCTCTGCATTCCATCCTGCCCATATACCCTGACAGATGCACAGCGGGGAGGGTGGCATCTGGAATCAGCTCCAGGCTGAGCCCCGGGCCCTCCTGGGTTCTCCGCTGTTGGGCGGGGCCCCAGCAGGTTCGGAAGCAGGAGTCGTACATCCCTGAGCCCCCTGGAAGGTGCCCCTTCTGGGGACTGCACTGCTCTTCCAGGGTGGGGTGCGGTACGTTTCATAGTCTGCCAACGTTCCTCTCTTAATTGAACGCCTGGCGTCGCAGGAGAACAACAGGGGCTCCACCTTCATTTCTGTTTCCTTGAAAAGCTGATCCTGCCCCCTCTGCAGGGGCCCCGCTCCAGGCTGTGGGATCAGAGCTGACATTTCCTCTCCTACCTGCCAGGACAGAGCCTTTGCGAGGCCAGCCTGGGGCTCCCGGATAGTGAGGGGGAGAGTGACGGGGTTTGCCCAGGTCACTGTTTTCCCTGGACACAGGCCATCTGAGCATGCTCAAGCCCCAAGTCCCTGGTCCAAGCCAAATCCAGGGAAGAGGCAACTGGATCTTGGATGCCTTGCCAGATCCTCTTCTTCTGACCATCCCCTAAAGGCTAATGCCCCCCAGTCCATCTGTTAGACCAACGGTTCTCAACCTGTGGGTCGTGACCCCTTTGGGGGTCGAACGACCCTTTCACAGGGGTCGCCTAAGACCATCGGAAAACACATATATAATTACATGTTGTTTTTGTGATTAATCACTATGCTTTAATTATGTTCAATTTGTAACAATGAAATTGGGGGTCACCACAACATGAGGAACTGTATTAAAGGGTCGCGGCATTAGGAAGGTTGAGAACCACTGCCTTAGACTAATCACTTCCCAAATAGGGCTCACCGTCCTTCTCCAATCTCTCCCGTTTCCCTCCATTCTCCATTCTTGCCATTCAGTTCCCTAAGCCAGAAACCTGGAATCCTCCTAGATGCCCCATTCCTCATCCCTTGGCATTTGGTGCCTCTGCTAAGTCCTGTGATGTCTTCTTGGTGTCTCTCTAGCTTGACCTGCCCTTCGTCTCCTTGTTATGCCTTGCCTCACGCCCTTCCCTCTCTCCCTGGCTTACTGCAACAGCCTCTCACAGGTCTCTGTCGGCCCATCAAACCTTCCACCACCCCCCCACCCCACTCCAGAAAGAGCTGACTCAAATACAAACGTGAGCAGGTGACACCCAAATTAACACTTTTCACTGGCTCCCCACTTCCTACAAGATAAAAACGAATGTCCTTGGCATGGTAGCCAAGACGTGACACGTCCTAGTCCTTGACTGACTCTGGCTTCATACTCTGTTGTGGCTGATTGTATTTGACAAAGATGGCCACGCCAATCTCCTGTCCCACATACACCTCTTACAACGTGACAATGACATTCCTTCATCAAAAGATGGAGTCTCTGTTCCCTTCCCTTCAATATGGTCAGTCTTAGCTGCTTGCTTCTTACGAAGCAAATAAAGCAAAAGTGATGCTGTGCAGCCCCTGAGGCTAAGTCCTGAACGTCGACAGAAAATCTACCCGGCTCCTTCTCTTTCAGGACCCTTAGAACACAGACATCACATTATAAGAGAGCTCAGGCTTCCTACACATGAAAAGGCCACAGTTGGTGTCCCAGGTGACAACTCCAGCTAGTTTCAGCCTGCAGCCAGCATCATGTTACCAAGCGAGCCTTTGGAGGATTCCAGCCCATCTTTGATGTCAAGAGGAACAGACTGAGCTCTCCCCACCGAGCCTTAGATAGAGGGCAGATTGAGTAAGCAAACTAAATGCTGTCATCGTTTGAAGCACTAAGTTTGGGGTCACTTTGTTACACAGCACTAGGTAGCTGCAACACCTGCTGCCACACACCTTGCCCTTCAAACTTCTTCAAGGTCCTACTATTCAAGTTCCCCACAGCACACATTCATTGTCTGTGTATTTGCTCACAATCTGTGCAGAATCATCTCTCCCTTATTTGTCTGGATAATTCTTCCTCACCCTTCAGGGACCCCTTGCCAGCCTGGGGCTCAGTTATGTGTCTAGTTCAAGGTTGCTTCTAAAAATCCCAGCAGCCTGCTGCTGACTCCTGCACAGAGGCATCTAGACGGCTTGGCACATGGCTGACCTTAAGGACAGCATTCAGCAGAGGAGTGAGGGCCTAGGGGAGACACAATGAGGGTTGGACCAAAGGCCAGCACAGTGGGGAATAGGGGGGAGCCCATCAGGGGCTCTTGCAGAGGCTGAGTTGACAAGGCTGTCCATGATTCGAGGTGGAAGAAAAGGGACAGCATTTTAGCCTGAGGGTCTGGAAGGGGGCAACACCATGTGTGGAGACGGGGGCCCCAGGAAGAGGAGTATGCCAGGAAGAGGAGTATCCACGGATAGGGAGACAGCAAGTTCAGTTTCAGAACACCTGAATTTCTGAGCATAAAGCTCAAAAAGACCTGTCTCCTTCTAACCAAATTAGCAATTAATTAGCAGGAGTGACTAATGCCTACCAAATTCCCCAGGAGTCTCATGAGAGGAAGGTAAGGACAGTAGAAGAAAATAATCTGTCTCAGATCTTTTCCTAAAAGACATGCCGTTGCTTTTTCCAGTAAATACAGAAATTCCCCATTTTCTCCCTCCAAATACTAGGTGGAAGACTCCGCCTCCATCAGCTGGCACCGTTCCACGCCCCACACCCCTTCACCTCTCCGCCAGCTTTTGGCCACTGCAGCCTGTCAGGGCTGGTGCCCTACGGGTGCCCTGGCAGAAATGCTGGCATGTGTCTGGGCCCTCAGGTTCTAATGCATTCAGCAGATGGAGGAGAATGAGATATGTGACTACAAAGAAGGGGAGAGCAAGGAGAAAATGCCAGGAAAAGAGAAGGAAGGGAATGGATAGTTCCCACAGAGCTTTCTGACCCTGAGCCACTCAGGATCAGCACAGCCATCTGGGCCCTCCGTCTGCCTCCTGAGCACAGTGGACCAGACCCTGGGACCACGACCTAGGCTGCTCGAACTTACCGAGGACCTGACCCATGGCCAGCATGAGATGGAGCGACAACCCCCCTGACACAATGCAGAACCAGAAACCACCCCTGGAAAGCATGGGGTTTAAGAATCTATGTAGATGGACTGGTGGGAGAAGGGGAAGGTTGGCTGGTTGGGTTGCATCCTACCCTCCACCATCATTTAGACCAGTGGTTATCAACCTTCCTAATGCCTCGACCCTTTAATACAGTTCCTCATGTTGTGGTGACCCGCAACCATAAAATTATTTTCATTGCTACTTCACAACTGTAATTTTGCTACTGTTATGAATCCTAATGTAAATATCTGATATGCAGGATGTATTTTCATTGTTACAAGTTGAACATAATTAAAGCATAGTGATTAATCACAAAAACAACATGTAATTATATATGTGTTTTCTGATGGTCTTAGGCGACCCCTGTGAAAGGGTCGTTCGACCCCCAAAGGGGTCACGACCCACAGGTTGAGAACCGCTGATTTAGACCATCTAGTCTTACAGGTTTGGATGGTTTGAGTTTGGGAGTCAAACAAACCTCGGTTCACGTGCTGACTTTGGGCTCCATATCTGTCCTCTCTGACAGTGGTTTCCCCCTCACATAGGGGAGCTATAATCACACCTGTTCACATTGCTGTTGGAAGGCTTGCATGAGAGAGGGTCTCTAAAGCACCTGGCACCCTGGCCAGCCCACACACTGAGGGAATAAGTATAAGCTGCGACTTCTCCCACTGGCTCCTCTGGCCCAAGTAAGGGAACCTCTCTGATGCTTTCAAGTTTCCTGCGGCATGAGAACCCGAGGACAGAGGTTCCCATAGTGTGCACACAGAGTGTCACCAGCTTGAGATGCTCCAAGTTCAAAGGATTCCCAGGAGAAAAAAATGTTTGAAAACTTTGCATATTATAATCGTCCCTCATGAATATTTATAGTTCACGTTAGCATTTTTTAATTTATTTTATTTTTTAATTTTTATTGTTTTATTGCTTAAAGTATTACAAAGGGTATTACATATGTGTCCTTTTTTCCCCCCCGCCCTTGACAGTCCACGTTAGCATTTTAAAGGTTCTGAGAAAACCTTCCGTAAAGACCTGATTAACTTTTGTTTTACCCAAATTTCTCCATACTTTAACCATGGAACCCCCTCAACACATACACATTTTTAAACTATATATAACAGATACTAGTATTTTGCAAAATATACTTTAGGGCAGCAGTTCTCAACCTGTGGGTCGCAACCCCTTTGGCGGTCGAACGACCCTTTCACAGGGGTCGCCTAAGACCATCCTGCATATCAGATACTTACATTACGATTCATAACAGTAGCAACATTACAGTTATGAAGTAGCAACGAAAATAATTTTATGGTTGGGTCACAACATGAGGAACTGTATTTAAAGGGCCAGAAGGTTGAGAACCACTGCTTTAGGGAAAGATATGTCCCTTTCAGAAAGCAGCTTGTGGTAGAATCTGAGTCTTGTGATTTCTTCACAAAAGGAAAAGAAAATAAAGATATATTACATGGGCTGTATTATCTTCTTTAAAATAACATGCCATAGTTTTCTATCTCCTCAGTCTACTTTTTTTTAAGCACTATTGCTTACTAATACGTTTGTTTATATCATACGTTTGATTTCTCACTATTTGACATCTCCCTTCACCAGGATATAGACTTCATGGAGGAAAGATAATGAGTTTTTTTAGGGTGCCATATTCCCATTGCTTGGTCCATTGCTATTGGCCGGTCCATCCTTGTTGCTTGACACAGTCGTTGCAGGGAAGAAACATCTGCACAGCATATGTTTCAAGGTACCTGGCGTATATGGCATACTGTGCTTAATATGTTTGCTCCCCCTTTTTTTAGGGCTATGTGTTATAACCAGAACCACCTCCCTGAGAAAGGTTGTTTCCCCAGGTGGGGATTTTTCCCTGGAGTTAGGGATTAACAGGCCTAAGGAAGAGAATAAATCAATAAAACCCCCTAGTGTTACAGAAATACCATGTACTACTTATGAAGAACTTGGACTAAGACTATTGGCAATAAATTTGGGACTTGTTGGGCCCACATCCCCAGGGGTCTGCCCACCAGGGAAAGCACCAAAGCCTATACCCCTGGAGACCCACCGACACAGGGCAGTCCCAGGGAAGGCAAGCAGTGGGGCTGGGAGGACATAACCTTTACTGGGGAAGATAATCTCCTTCAGTCACTTCCTTGTAGTTTATCAGTAGAGCAGTAGAATAGTGACCTTGGAATAGCCCTTATAATGGAACACAGAGATTAACCTAGACAAGATTAAAATCAACAGAACTAGATAGAGACAGGATTTTTGGCAAAGGTCAGATAAGAAACTATGGAAATGAAACAATGAACTGTAGAAGGTTCCCCAAAACATACCATGATGTGATTATAGAGGCATGCTTATAGGATCAAATGGTATAAATACAGATGTAACAGGACAATAAAAGGAGAACCTGGCTATGCTGATCAACTGAACGCTGCCTCCCTGTCATTCCTTCTTCGCGGACTCCGTCCACACCTTTGGGAACCCCTGGACCTGCTGGAGCTGGACCCCAACAGTCCATAATTGGGGCTGAACCCTTGCTCCAGAATATTCAACCAGCAGAGTAGCTGTCTGCTCCAATGATCTGTCCTCACTCATTTATGAATTCCCCCGTCAGCGTTGTCTCCCATCAGTCTACACGCCACAAAACTTACAAAGCACAAAACGGCCTGTGCTAGCTTGGCTGCCCCACTTATTTACTTGGATCAACTCTGACTTACTTTTGGATATTTCTAAACCCAAACTAAAAAGTTAAAAATTTGTATTTATGTATGAAGGGACTATCTGGGGTGGTAGAAATAGTTTATATTTTGATCATGGTGGTATTTACACAGGTGAACACATTTATCAAAGCTTCTCAATCATTTAAAATCTGTGCACTTGATTATAGGTAAACTATATCTCAATAAAGTCGACCTAAGAAAAATTAATTTTAAAAAGATTTGCAACCATGAAAGTATTCAAAATAATGTTCTTAGGCTTAGAGGGAATTCCATAGATTTAACAAAAAATATTATGAGCATTGCAATGTCATTGGAATAAATTTGTTTATTCAAAGAGCCCTCCCCAGCAATGCAGGGAGAGTTTATTCAAAATTTCAATTTGTTTATTGAAAGGGTCACTACCCATGTAAATATCTACGTTTGTGTGTGTGCTAATGTAAACATCTATGTGTTAAAACTATAGGTCTTTAGGCCTACGTTGCAGAAGAAAGCTCGATGAGAAAGCTGACGCCGGGGGAAGAGCATTCTTGCATGGCATGGTGGGCGGGCAGCTCTAAGACCTCAAATGCTCGGGCTCACAGCTCCCCTCTTTCTCCAGTCCTAGGGAGCACGAAGAGGAAGTTGAAGAGGAAGGAAGCAGGGAAATCAGAGTGGTCGTAAAGATTCTTCCTCTAATAAAGAGGAATCTTTTTTCCATCTGTGCCAAAGAGCTAAGAAAGGCTGAAAAGATATTGAGATGCCAAGTGAAGGCTCAGCGTGGGACCCCAAACCCCTGCCAAGCTTCAGAGATGTAAGTATTATCCCGAAGGGGAAACCATAAGGACCAGGAGGGAAACCCTCGCAGCTCAGGAGGAACGAGAAGGGTCAACGTGTAGCCTAGACCTGGTTTCCTTTGCTCACACATTCATGAGCCTCTTTTCCAAACTAAACATTGGAGCTATGACCTGAGGCATCTAATTATGGTGCTAGGACACGCGGCAGAAGTTCTGAAATGTGATCCCCGTAGGGTATTACCTGTTTAACCACTGGTTCAGCTGTCAACCAACTCTGATTTTGTCCACATGCAACACTCTAGAACATTCTGATGCCTTATGTCCCCTAGAATGTGGAGAGAAACCCCCTCATAAGCAGGAGATGGGGCTGGACTGTGACACAGGCTGTGACCTCTTAGTTGGCAACAACTGCTTCTATCCGTAAGTGACGTCTGCCAGCAATCTGAATGAAACCACTCTTCAGAAAGAAGGAAGGAAGAGCCCAGCCAGCATGGCTCAGGGGTTGAGCATTGACCTATGAACCAGGATTCCGGTCAGGGCATATGCCCGGGTTGCTGGCTTGGTCCCCAGTGGGGGGCACGTAGGAGGCAGCCAATCAATGATTATCTCTCATCATTAATGTTTCTATCTCTCTCTCCCTTTCCCTTCCTCTCTGAAATCAATAAAAATGTATTTTTTTAAAAAGGGAGGAAGAGAGGTAGGAAGGAAAGGAGGGAGAAAGGGGGGCGGGGGGGAGGAAAGAAAAAGGAAAAGAGAGCGGGAGAGAGAGAGAAGAAAGAGAAAAAAGGAGCCCAAGGCAACCTCCTTGCCCCCCCCCCCCCCCTCCGCCGCAGCAATGCAAGGAGAGTTCAGCATGTAGTGTGTGCCAAGGGCCACCGATGTTGTCTGAGGGAGGGAGGAGGCTCGGAGGTGCCTCTTGCTTGAGTTTCTCCACCTCTGGGAGTCAAATCTGGCCCGAGTCCATTCTGCTCCTTCTCTCCCTAGGCTGGGGCTGACTGTACCCCAGACAGGCAGGAACATCTCCAAGGCTCGCATCTCTCCTGGGAAACCCCAGAACAGCATAGCCACGCTGACAACTCAATTTGAGCAACGCTTGGCATTCAGAAGGCCCTTTTCCCAGTCAGGCCCGGTATAATCATAAATCCACTTACATTTCTTCGCACTGTTTCATTCTTTCCCCTGACAGTGTATTATATGCACATGCGTGAAAAATCAAGTAACATGCAAGGGCTTCGAATGACGAGACTCAGCCCTATGCTCAGCTCAGGCCAACCACCCGGACTGCAGTTCAGGGACCACCACCTCTGGTTTGAGTTTTCCTGTGGATTACATGCACACATCTCAAAACAATAAGCTTGTTCTGCAATTTCTTGATTCATCCGTTTAGACGGAAACCATTATAGAAGAGGATTTAGGTCACTTGTTCTTGCACTTCCCACCCCTCTCCCTCCTCTTCCTAACTTTTAATGGTTCTATCAGTATTTGCATCATGATCGGGTCACTTCACTTGGCGAGTGAAGCAAGCTGGGAGCCGGGAGGAGCGGGGCTTCCCTCCTGTGCACACCCCCTCACTAGCTGACTCTCTATCCACTCACAGTCTTGCTCCCCGTCTTTTTTTCTTTTATTGGTTTTCACCATTGTTTTTTACTCAATACTTCCATTATAACGAGGGTGTTGGAGATGAGGGAACTCAAACATGTGCCAGTCTGTCTTCTTAAATTATAAACCCAATCTATTTCCTGCTGCTAAGTCTAGCAGACAAATCAATAATTCTGTCCCCACGTTTTCAATGGGGGAAAAAGTGGCGTACACTTGTCGGTGGACTAAGCAGTCAAACCCCAAAGTGTATCCGAGTCCTTCTCCACCACCCTCCTTCCCGCCCTGCCCCACTACACCCAAGCATCCTGATAAACATTTATGTGACTGGAATCTTCCAAAGTGGTTGGTGTGTCTCCAGGAAAAGGCACATGGCCAGAACGGTGCTGGCTCTGGCCCGTCTCCGCTTATATTTCTATTTTTCAGTTTCTCTACCCTCATAGCCCATTCTCAGACCTTGTGGGCAGTTCCCCAAATGGGTAAGACCTGGGAGGTGAGGTTTGGGGCTCAAGAGGCCCTAAGGCAATGGAGGCAAAGAAGGGAACTCAGAAAGGGTGACATCTGGCAGCTTCCCATCGACCTCAGGACCTCAGAGGTGCAGGCATCTGAAAGGGGAGGAGGGCTCCTCTGAGGCCCACCTGGGAGGCCCCTCAGAGCTGGCGGGAAGCGGGAGGTCGTTTCTCCCTGTCCTTCCAAAGGAAGAAGAAGGAAACAAAGCAAGGACGACGCTGTGTCCTGGAAGGAAGGCCGTCTTTAACCGGTCGGCCCGCTTATTACCCTCCTGTACCTTACGCAGGGTGTGACTTTGGATCGCAATCATGGCCTGGTGGCCCCAGAGGAGAATGCCTCTTTTAAGAAGTGATTCAGGAAATCAAATATGTTCCCACACAGGAAGAATGCCTGAACCAGATAAAGCTCCGAGATTCCAAACAGCCAGCCTCGGGTCAAAGTCGGCGGTATTCACAGCAGCGTTATTAGTATCATTACAAACTAGAAGAAGCCTTTAATAAGACAGGGTCCTGGAAGGCCTTGGGAGTATAAGAATCTGAGCAATCAAAAAAGGAAAACAAAACACAGATTTCCATCGCAGCTTCATTGTTCCTTAAGAGGGAAGTTGAAGAGTTGGACCTGGGAGGGGAGGCCAGTTGAGCCAGACCCAACAGTTCCCATTGTCCTGTGCAACTTCTCTCCAGCATCGCCGTTGCCAGCCTCCCCTGCCTGCCTGTCAGGGTTCTCCTAAAATGACCCCAAAGGCCACTGTCTGAGGCCTGTGACGGCCACGTCAGGAGGGAGGGCTGGAGCCCTCCTCAACTCCAGGCCTTGCACTAAACTGCATCCCACACGTTTCGACTCTGACTTCCAACCCGTTTCTGAAATTCCTGCCCCAAAGCATTACCGTTCCCCCACACCGAGCCCCCCTCTCAATTCCGGTTCTTGCTCCAGTGGGTGCTTTAACCCCCAAACCAACCCTCGAATCCACACCACGCTCTCCATCTCCACTGCGGCCCTCCAGTCTGTGTCACCGCCAGGTCCCATCTGGCCACCATCCCAAGTG
>NW_005871056.1:6155228-6156063 GCF_000147115.1 Myotis lucifugus
TGCGATGTTGGGTCTCCTTGAAAAGGCCGCACCTGTGGGAAGGTGTCTCGTCACTTTACCTCAGTTCTCTCTGCTCCTGCTCCCCGAGGCCAGCGCCTCCTGCCTTCTTAGACTCCATGCAGCTGCCAGTCACCAGCTTGGAGGCTGTGCCTGAAATGGAGCTGCAGGGATACCCCAGGAGAACCCCACTTGCTAAATCTGCAGAGAACCAGGACCAACGGGCCTTTGACACGGCTCTCTGGGAGGTCTGATGCTGCCTTGAAAGATGAAGGATCTGGAGGCTGTGTGATTTCTAACAGCATACATGATTTGGTCCATGTGGAGTATTCTATCTAGCCTTTAGATGGGTAGAGGGCTGCCCACAGACCCTGCCCTATTCTTACCCCAGGGTGGGCAGCCTGATCAGTGAAAGTTGCATCTGCTTGGTCCTCTGTGGTCATCCCTGGCCAGCCTCTAGTCCAGCTCCACTTTCTCCATCATTTCAACTTATTTCTGGACTTTTCCAGAGAAAGGGCTCTGCCTTCTGTAGCCTCCAGTCTCTGACTTTCTATGTGTCTCCCAAGGTGGTCCCTCTCCCCTCCCCTCTTCTGCCTTCCTCCCCCTCCACTCCTCAGATGGGCAAGGAGGAGGGGGAGGGAGGAACATTTGTAGGAGCTGGATGGGGAAAGGTAAAAATCTGAGTGGGATGCAGCCTTTAGGCCGAGAGAAGAAGGCTTCAGTCGGAAATGCCCACAGAAAATGCTCAAAGCTTTTCTTTCTTTCTAATACTCACCTGGAGGACATCCTGGGAGGGAGGGAGGAGGGAGGGATCAGCTGCCTCCCACACACTCCCTGA
>NW_005871056.1:6156491-6158529 GCF_000147115.1 Myotis lucifugus
GGGGGGGGGGGGGGGACAGCCAACTTCTCAATCCTCTGCTTACCTACAGCATTTAACTTTAAGCTACAAATATCAGTAGTAAGAACATTCTCCTCAACCTCTGAGCACATTTGCCATCACCAAACTACCTGGGAAAAAAGAGACTGATATGGAACTCAGCCTGGCACAGCAGGGCTGCATGCCCGGAGAATCCCAGGAGATCCCTGGATCCAACATGTGGCCCTCAGAGCTCCTCCTGGCCAAAAGGTACTGCCCTCCGCCCCCTCCGCATCCTCCGCTCTCCTGGCCCAGAGGCAGGTCCCAGGGCCCGAGGTTCACAGCCTTTGGCTTGGCCCACAGCCACCCACAGCAGGAAGCTCTCAGAGGCCTTCACTGGCCAATCTAGGATGCTCCCCAAAGTTCTTCCATCAATTACAGCTCCACATGAGTGACTTCCATTCCCTGGGAACCATTCCAGTTTAATATGATTAGTTCCCAACTTTAATGAATGTCTCAGGGACCAGGATATTACAGCCACCTCAGTGACCTCTGCATGTGAATCAGTGCCCGGATATATGCCTCGCCTCACAGCAGAGGTGCATCAGAATTACCTAGAGGGCTTGTTGAAACAGACTGCTGGTCCCCACCTCCAGTGTTGGATTGGGATAGGGCCCACGAATCTGCATTTCTTCTCTCTCTCTCTCTCTCTCTCTCTCTCTCTCTCTCTCTCTTTCTCACTCAAGGATATTTTTCCATTGATTTTTAGAGAGAGTGGAGGAGAGAGGGAAAGACAGAGAGAAATATCGATGTGGAAGAAACACATTGATTGGTTGCTTCTTGTACGTGCCCTGCCCAGGGCCCAGGCTGGGGAGGAGCCTGCAACTGAGGTACATGCCCTTGACCGGAATCCAACCTGGACTCTTTGGACCGCAGGCCAACGCTCTATCCACTGAGCCAAACCAGCTAGGGCAAGAATCTGCATTTCTAACAAACTCTTGCCATGCTGATGCTGCTGTCAGGGGACCACACTTTGGGAACCACGCCTTAGGCTCAAGCAGGTTCTCCTAAATGCTAACCTAACCCTTCCTTCCAGACATCTCTTTCCCGGAGACAAGGCCCAACCTTTACCCCAAAGGAATGGGGTAAAACTGAGACCATCTCTGCCCTTTTTTGAGCATCTGCCCATTCTGAGCACAGGGTCTCCCCACTCAGTGAGGGTCTGACTGCTGAGAGCCCCCACAACTAGCCCTGGCTGTGCACCTCCATCCACCTCCCAACTCCTTTGAATACTCTGCTTCACCTAGAGCTCTTGAAGGCAGGTGCAAGGAAATGTATTCACAGCTGGTTGGTTTTGGCTGGGGTTTCTACCTGCAGGGTTTGAGACTCCTGAATGAAATCATAAATAAGATGATTTAGATGGGGAAAGATTAGCGCAACAAAAACATATCACCTACCAGCTGCAGCCCTATGAGACAGCGGCAGACATGAGTGAGTGGCAGACTTGAATGAGCCGCAGACATGAGCTCACTCACCTTCCCACCACCACTGTCAACTCATGTCTGCAGCCCAGGGGCCTGTGGCCTCAGTAGCGGATCACAGAACAAAAACTGAAAAGTAACCTAAGGAAGGGGCACCTAGACGCTGGTGAGAGGCTGGGAGCCTGAGCCGTGTGGAGGAGGGAAGCAGACCCTGATCACAGGACTGTCAAACTCTGGGAAGGATTAGATGGGATGCCCCGTTCCAGGCTCCTTGCAGAAGATCCCCTTTAAGCACACCTTCCTCCCATCAGTGACTTCAGCAAAGCCCCTTTGGTCCCTGCACCCCTCCTTTCGGGGTGAGCACCTCTCTTAGAGCTCTCCATGGGCTGCTGCCACATTTTGTCCCGTACCTATCCTGAAGGTCACTGCCCTTTGACCCTGGGACATTGCAGATTCTTGCCCTAGCTGGTTTAGCTCAGTGGATAGAGTGTCTTAATTTGGGTTAGACTACAGTTTACCAGTTATTCAGCCCAAAGAGTCATTTAGGGTTGCTGTGGAAGGGGTGTGCAGATGTTATTTAA
>NW_005871056.1:6158629-6174706 GCF_000147115.1 Myotis lucifugus
AAATGGAGGATATTTTTTCTAAAAAAAAAAAAAGAAAATATAAGGATTTGCCAAAAAAAATATGAGTTAAGGAACCTCCAATTCACCGGAGGCGGGTGCGGGCAATCGCCCTGCCGGTCGCCCCGCAAAGGGAGGTGACCAGCGGTGGCAGAGGGGCGGGCAGGGCCGGTGAGCGGGCGGCACCAGGCTGGCCAAGACGGATGCCAGTGGGAGCCCTCACAATTGCCCCACTGGTCACCCCACAGATCAGCCCTGATCGCCAGCCAGGCCTAGGGACCATACCCGTGCATGAATTTCCTGCACCAGGCCTCTAGTATATAATAAATTGGCTTTAAATAAGGAAGATTATCCTAGAAAATCTGCATGGGCCAGATTCAATCAATCAGAAGGCCTTAAAAGCAGGACAGAGTGAGAGAGGAGGGAGACTGTGGACAGCAGCTTCAGCCATGCCTGTGATCATCCTTTCCTGGCTGCCTGCCCTAGGAAATCTGGTTTTGCTTATCCGCCCCCACAATTATGTAAGCAAATTCCTTTTAATAAATCTCCTAATATCTATACATATACATATGGTGTGTGTGTCTGTGTGTGTATTTTCCATTGGCTCTGGTTTGATTGAACCCTGACGTTGACAAAATAATAGTCTCCTCAATGTCCTTGTCTGAATACTCAGAACCTGTGACTACATTGCCTTACGTGGCCAAAAAGACTTTGCAGATATGATTACGTTAAGGTTCTAGAAGAAGTTTATTCTGGATTATCTGGGTGTGCCCAATGTAATCACAATGGTCCTTCCTGACAAGAGGGAGGCAGGAGTGTCATTCAGAAAAAAAAAGGTGAGAGGGAGAAAGATGTCAAGATGCTAAGCTGCTGACTTTGAGGATGGAGGAAGGGGCCATGAACCGCGGAATGTAGGTGGCCTCTAGAAGTTAGAAAAGGCAAGGACACAGATTCTCCACTAAAGCTTCCAGAAAGAACGCAGACCTACCAACACCTCGATTTTAGGTCTTCTATCTTCCAGAACTGTAAAATAGTAAGATCATGTTGTTTTAAGCCACTAAACTGATGGCGATTTGTTATAGCAGCAATACGAAACGAATACAAACCCTGATTCATACCAACACTTCCCTTCTTCCCCATGACCAATGCTCTCATTCAGGCTGCCTTTTTTCCCCTCAACAGGACCATACCTCCTCCTTTCTGGTGTCTCCTTGAGTCTGTTCTTTCCTTCTCCATAGGAAGTTTCAATTGTCCTGACTGCTCAGTCCTGAGAACAGTGCTTCCTCTTATTTTAAAGAAGGGGTCCTAGTCAACCACAAGGTTGCAGGAGAAGTCCCCAGTCAGAGTACCCTGCCCTGCCTCTGGGAGAGGCCCATGACCCAGGAAACCAATCAGAGTCCTGCTCCATGATTCTTTCCACCTGCCCAAATCCCTCACATATTTTTGGAATGTGTTTCTTATCTTTTTCTTATCGATTATCAGGAGATCCTTAGGTATTCTAGACATTAGTCCCTGGTCAGTTTTAGGCATTGAAAATATCTCACAATTTTTCATTCTTTTTGCCTTAAACATTCTTCTCTATTTTTAAGGTAGATAAATCTTTCTTCAGTTGGCATTCTCCTAATAATATCTTCTTTTGTCCTTTGATTTTCAACCTTTTCTTTTAAAGAAAGTGTAACTAAATCTCCCACTCTCCTCTCTCTCTCTCTCTCATTGTCCAGTCTGGATTCTCTAGCTTTGAAATGGTGACAGCAGTCCATGTTCATGTGTTGTAATTCCTGATAAGTACAGATTTATATCTACTTCATTTCACAGTGCTCCTATTTATCATGACATCTTCTGTTTGTTTAATTAGGTCTCTACTTTTCACCCTCTTCTGCTTTGGAAGATAGGTCACCAATGCCTTTTTTCTTAATGATTACCCATACATCTTCACATGCCTAACTGACTTAGCAAAGACGAAAGGTAATGAATTCTTCTACCTTCCACCCAAACAAACCAAGGACTTAAGATTTTAACTCCAATTTTCCATTTATTGGTGTGTATTATTCACCTTCCATTTTTTTTCCGACCCTCCACCAGCCATTATTCTTTTTGTCTATCTACAATCAATAATCACTACCACTTTTTGTACCCTATCCTTCCCTTCCATGTCTGATTTCATGCATTATGAATTTCATCCTGTAGTAGTTTATTTTAGTGAGGACTCACGATTACTAAATTCTCTGCCTTGTATTTAAAATCTCTATTTTTTCCTCTTGAATTATTATTTATAAAATTTGAATTTGGTTGTACTTTTCTCTTAGCATTTTGAAAATTATTCCATTATTTTTTAGTATCTATTATTTATATTGAGAAGCTTCTTGATCTAATTATTAATTTTTATAAGTAACCTGTTATTTCACTTTACTAGCTCTTAAAAGTTCCCTGTCTACTGTTCTGCAGATTCAGTGTGATATGTGTGGGCGTATCTTTTTTTTTTTTTGTAAATTCCTGTCAGAACTTACTGTGCTGTCTTTATATTGAAGTATTATATGTTTTATGAATTCTGGAAATTCTCTATAATTTTTTCAACATTACCTATCACATATTCATTCTACTCTCACTCATTTCAGACTCACCTTGGACTTGGTCCTTATTGCCCCCATATCTCCCTGCCCTTCACAGTTTTCATTTCTTTATTCCTCTGTACTGCATTTGGGGTGACTTCTTCAACCCCATCTTCCACTTACTAATAATAATCACTGATTGTAGAGGTGATTAAGTTAAGGATTTCAAGTTGGGAAATTCTCTTATCTGTTATTTTGCCATTTGTTGCATCTAATCTGCTATTTAACCATTCACTGAGTTTTTATTTTCTATGTCAATATTTTTCATTTCTAGAATTCCCACGTGTTTTTCAAACCTGCCTGTTCCCTTTTCATAGTGTTTGTTCTTTCCTGGTGTTTTCTATTTCTTCTCGTACCTCTTTAAACATTTTAATGTATTTTTATAGTCTCTTTCAGAACATTCCATTACTCAAAATCTTGCAGTGCTAATTTTCCTCATTGATACTGCCTGTTGCTTATGGTGGATCATTTCCTTGTATAGCTTTTTTAAAAAAATTGATGAGAGAGAGAGAGGAAGGGAAAGAAGGAGAGACAAAGAGAGAGAAACACTGATTTGCTGTTCCACTTATTTATACATTCATTGGTTGTCTCTTATATGTGCCCTGACTGGGGATCAAACCCACAACCTTGGCATATCAGGATGATGCTCTAACCCAGTGGTTCTCAACCTTCCTAATGCCGTGACCCTTTAATACAGTTCCTCATGTTGTGGTGACCCCCAACCATAAAATTATTTTTGTTGCTACTTCATAACTCTAATTTTGCTACTGTTATGAATCGTAATGTAAATATCTAATATGCAGGATGTATTTTCATTGTTACAAATTGAACATAATTGAAGCATAGTGATTAATCACAAAAACAATATGTAATTATATATGTGTTTTCTGATGGTCTTAGGCGACCCCTGTGAAAGGGTCGTTTGACCCCCAAAGGGGTCTCGACCCACAGGTTGAGAACCGCTGTTCTAACCAACTGAGCTACCCGGCCAGGGTCTCCTTGTCTAATGTTTTGTTATAAGCATCTCTTCCATGGCATTGTTTTCTCTTGGGCATTCTAGTTAGTCTGGATTATGGAAGTATCCCTCCAGCGTGGTTTCACTTTTGTGTTTACCAGATGGCAAAGAATTATCAGCAGCCTAGAACAGTGGTCAGCAAACTGCGGCTTGCGAGCCACATGCGGCTCTTTGGCCCCTTGAGTGTGGCTCTTCCACAAATACCACGTGCGGGCGCGCACATACAGTGTGATTGAAACTTTGTGGCCCATGCGCAGAAGTCGGTATTTTGTGGAAGAGCCACACTCAAGGGGCCAAAGAGTCGCATGTGGCTCGCGAGCCGCAGTTTGCCGACCACTGGAAGAAATGTTTATTTTATTATTATTATTTTTTTAAAGCTTTTTTTTTTAAAATATATTTTATTGATACCTCACAGAGAGGAAGGGAGAGAGACAGAGAGTCAGAAACATCGACGAGAGAGAAATATCGATCAGCTGCCTCCTGCACACCCCCCACTGGGGATGTGCCCGCAACCCAGGCACATGCCCTTGACCGGAATCGAACCTGGGACCCCTGAGTCCGCAGGCCGATGCTCCGTCCACTGAGCCAAACCGGCTTCGGCTGGAAGAAATGTTTTAAGCTGATTGATTTGCTTAGAGATTCCCAGGCCATGTGCATGTACAAGTTCTGTTCCCAGTGCCATAGCACACAGACTTGGGGTTTTGATTTCTCAAAGGAATTATTTCACCCAGGGGTCCTGTTAGACATAAGCCACTTTGCTGCCCCTAAGGTGGTGGCAGTCTTAGTAGTTCCCTTCTCACCCAGGGGCCCAGAGTTACCCATGAGTGTGAGAGCCAGCTCCCCATGTCATCTTTGGTACCTGTGTCATTACTAACACCAATCTCCACGAGGAGTTTCTTTACTGGTCCAATCACACCACACACATTTCCCCCCGAAACCCCTGCTGCAGGGTCAGCTGGTACGCTCATTGTTTCGGTGTTCAATTCATTCCTCAATTCTTGAATCCAAAGATTTTATTTTCTTTCTTTCAAGCTCAGCTATGCATTTAAGTATTTGTTGGTTCTCTATTTTATGCAGCATCCCTAGGTATTTGTGGTAGGAGGGCCCCCATGTGAACCCATCATATTGAAGGAAACCATAATCCACTATGGTTCTTTAGGGTCCATCTTATCCCAACTAACAAGAGCCTTTGGAAGATAAGGACCTAGCCTGATTCACGGTTGTGTTCCCCACACAGAGGTTATGTATCAGAAGCATAAAGGTGACTTGCTTGGATTCAGAGGTGATGGCCCCATATGTATTAAGCAGAATCCAATTTTGTCTTGACCCCCTTCCCCTTCATAAAATCCAGTTCTTTTCCCCTCTTTCTTGACACTTTTGTAACTTTGCATTTATTGGCTTATCTGCCCACCATTTGTAACTCTCATGAGGGCATAGCTCACTCTGTTTTGTTCATTACTGTACCTCCGATGGTTGATGGTAGGTGGTCAATAATTACCGGCCACATAAGTGAGTGAACAAATGAATGCCTCTCAGGCAGACATGCTGACACCATTCCTGCCTTAGAGTTCTTTATAACACGAGCAAAGTACTGCCTTGCCAACAATGGGTGGGCAATCAGAGTTCACCAAATGACTGGGTGAACGCCCACCCAGGGGTGCCCCCACGTCCTCCCAGGTGCAAAACTCCAGGCTCAGGACCAGACCTCAGGCAACACTCAGCAGATCCTGTCCCAGCCTCTGTCCTCACCGCCTCCCCAACCAGGCCCACTCTTTTTACACGGCACAAAGCCAATCAGATACACTCACTTCCCTGAGATGTTTGGCCAACCCTGTGGGCTGGATTCCCAAGCCCTGAGCCAGCCCCTGGGAGTGGGCACCAGAAGAGCAGAGAGGCCTTCCTGGACACAAACTCCTCTCGCTCTTCCAAAAAAAGAAAATGTTCCACAGTGTTACCTCTCTTTAGGAGTGAAAGCATTGTTATCTGACTTTCCCTCCATCCCTGGGGAGCCATAAGACTCAAATGTGATAAAAGGTATCAATGCGGTGGGAACCGTGATGGGCACTGCAGGAATGGTCCTTCCAGATAACCCCACCCCCCTGGCTGCCGTCCTGGCCACATCATTGGTCCATCCTCGGGAACCTGGAGACCAGTCACCCCTCGCTTTACATAGCATTGCATGTACTACAATGAGGTATCGCACTGCACCCAGCAAAGGAGGGTGCCGGGCTAGTAGCCACAGACATTGGTGCTTTTTAATTGGTAGTTTTTTCTAATTAGAAATACAGAACATGCTTATGGTAGAAGAACGGAAAACATAGAAAGTCACAAAGGAGAACAAGAAAGGCTTTTATAGGCTTCCAACACAGAGAACTCTCTCTGTTCAGGTAACCCTTCTTCAAGTCTCAAGAATTTGGATCAGCTCTACGTGCGTTGTCCATTCTGCGGCCTCTACTTAATATTATAGAATGAAGCCTTCCCCCAAGTTTAAACTATTCTCAATAAAACTTCAAATATTTGTAAATATTCCATTGATGGACGTCCCAGGATCTGTTGATTGACTCTCCAATGGCTACATATACAAGTCGTGTCCTCATTCCAAGTTCCTGAGTGAAGGAGTGACACTTACTCTTTCAGGAAGTGTTTCCAAGCCACTTGATCGTGCCCTCCCCCACGCCGGGCCCCTGGTCTAAATGCTGTGGGTCCCCTGGTCTAAATGCTGTGGGCTGGACATCTGGAGTATTGGTCTGGTCTTATGACCAGGGGTACGGGAATGTGCAGCAAGAGATGGAAATTGAGCAACAAAGACTTTCGGAGCCACCATGGTCAAGTTGGTTTGGGAAAATAAAACGATGCATATAAAGAAGCAGCCCCACCCATGTCTGTCGGTATGAAGGACTGAAGCAGCAAAGCTGTGGCCAGATGCCCACTGTCAGTGTCTCTGTTGGGCCCTGTGGTGATCAGTCAGGGCCTGTGGTCCCCAGGGAGCCCCTTTCCTTCCTCCAGAGCCCCGTCATCTCGCTGTAGGGTGGACCCAATGACCTGTCCGGGGTCTTCCAGGCTTGGCATGGACATGCCAGGAAAGCTCCCAAAGTCAGGGAAACGCGAGAGCTGGGGGGTGAGGACAGAGAACGACGGGTGAGGAGGGAGAGTGGGGAGATGGGGTGGGAGCAGGTTTTCAGGGCTTGATGGGTGGGGTCCCCCTCATGGGAAGGTCTCTGCTGGTTCTAGGAAGCCCTGAGCCCACCGGCCTCACAAAGCCTGAGGTCTCCTCGTGAGTGACGGCCAAGCTCCTTACAGTGGCTGGAACCAGCAAGGAAAGCTCTGCGCTCTGGGACACAGGAGCCCGGGGCCACATGTGCCCCGCAGCAAGGCCCACTTTCAGAGCCGGTCCGCTTTCAGAGGAGGGTGGCTTTTCCTTTCAACCCTGCCGAGCAGCTCCTCAGTTAGAGGGGCTGTGGGGGAGGGGAGACTGCTTTCTACTAGAAACAGCCAGGAGAGTGACAGGAGAGGGGAGTCTGCCCGTTTCACTCTGGGGGTGTCCATGGAAGAGCAGGGGCAGGTTTCAGCTCAGCGTGGGAAAGACTGGCTAAAAGCCTGTGGTGCTACCTGTTGCTGAGCCTGCCTTGGGATGTGGTGAGTTCCCCATCACAGGGGCTATGCAAGCAGAGGCAAGGACATCGTCAGAAAGAGGATTCCTGCCTCTTTGAGCAGATGAGCTTCCTAGTCCATTTCAATTCTGAAACCCAATCTATAATAATAAAAGTATAATATGCTAATTAGACCGGACAGCTGAACGACCTTCTGGACGTCCTTCCAAATGACCTTCCGGACGAAGCAGGGGCTGTGAGGGCCGAGCCCCTTGCACGAATTTCGTGCATCAGGCCTCTAGTAATTCTATAAGCGAGGAAGCGCCATCGTTCTATAGCTCCATTTTATCATCATTTGCATAGATTCTATATCATGAAGAGTTTAAAATGACAGAAATATCACAGTGAGCCATAAACGCAGGACTGGGCTGGAGGACTTCCCCCCTCAAACAAGGGAGAAGTGGGCCTCTGCTCGGCTCGTTCTCTTCTCTCAGGAAGGCTCCAGTGTCTCCTGGCCGTGGATCCTTGAGGCTTATTCCCGTGTCTGGGCACCACCCTGACCCTCCATCCGACCTCCCCTGCCCCAAAGTCAGAAGGTGGAAGTCCTCTCTTGTAAAATGTCACAGCAAAGGAGGCAGCGGGTAACCAATTCATCCCAATCTGACCAGAACTTAAAACTGAAAGTCCTGTGTCCAGGAACCCCTCAGTCCTGGGCAAAGTGAGGCAGCTGGTCACAGTGGGAAGCAGGGAACTTAGAGGCAATGGTTTCTTGGAAGCTTGGGAGCCTCTTATGGAGCCAAGAGGCCGCAGTGACACTTGGTAAAGAGCCTCACACGAGGAACACTCAATAAAGGCTTGTGCATGAGTGAGGCCCAGGCTCCCAGCACTTCTCTCAAATGCACTGTGACTCAGAGGCAGAGCAGAAAGATTTCAAAAGGGCCCGAGGCACCGGGCAGGAATGACTTGGAAAACAGATTGAGAAAGTGGTCAGTGTAGTCCTGTCTTGCAATCTCGTTGGCAGGCTATCGCCAGGACAAAAGTGACTCTAGAAGCCTGCTGTCCTCCCTACCCCACCCTTCTGCCACCACCCCCTTTCCCCGGGCCCACAGGGGCTTCTCTGCGTTCTTTAGGGTGCTCCTCTCCTGGGGTGTCCACAGGGCTCAGCCCAGGAATTGTCTGATATCCACACCCCACATCTGTCCCACTTAAACTTTCTGGGTACCTGTTCCCTCTGCACCCAGCGAGCTGGCTGGGAGAACTAACCGGATAAACTAGTTCTGACTTGAGGTCTGCCTGCGTTGTGTTTCCTGAACTCGGTTGGCTCTACATGGAGCCACATCTGGGAGCCATGAGCCACACGTGCACAGTCTTTTAGAGCGCCAGTGACACTCCAAGATTTGAGGGAAAAGACTCTATGCTACTTGGGAGCACACAGATATTGTAGAAAAGTATAATATTCACTTAATTTTTAAGACAAAACATAAAATATCACAGAAATACTCAAGGTTAGTCAAGAGGCATCTCCAGACACCTCCCTTCGTCCCCTCTGTGGAAACTGGCTCACTCCCTTCTAGGATTCAGGGCATGGTGTGGGGCAGTCTGACAACACTGGCTGACGGTGGCTTTCCCCACAACATCTGTATTTTCACGGAGGCTGTCTGTTCTGGGCCACACCTCCCAAGGGTATTGTTTGGGTAAACAACTTGAGACTTGTCATCGGGACTCTTGGGCTCCTACAGGACTCGTGCACACTAAATAACTAAGAAAGAGTCAGTCTGCCCACATTTCCCGAGGCAGGGGACAGCCCTGCGGGGCTCGGTGCCAATGCTGACCAGACTGAATGTCCCAAAGGTCACCAGTCTTGGGCGGGTGCCCCCCGGCTGTGTATGAGCCTCCAGTGTTTCGCCCTGGGCCTCCATTTCCATTCAACCAGGTGAAGAGGCCAGAGAGACAGCTCAGCTGGGAAAGAGCTGCCCACTGACAGTATCGCCCCATCCTTCCACCCTGCAGTGGAGGCTGAGAGGCCCTGCTTTGCTTTCATTCCCCACCCCGATCAAATTTAATCCATCCTGACCAGTAAAACACAACCAGGGAATTAAGGTCCTTAGCCCGAGAGCGAGAGCTGGGAACTGATCAAAGATTTCAGCCAAGATTTCATAGCAGGCAGGTCTCCCAGCTAAGCCCAGACCCAGCTGGCCTTGCTCCTAGTCTCACCTCAATCAGCAACGGAACAGCAATGAGATGAGAATCTGAGGACCTGAAAGGCCATCAGAGATCACTGAGCTCAGGCCCAGATGTTCACGGACTAGAGATTACAGAACTGAGAGGCATTCTGTGGCTCTGGGAAGGAGAGACTGGGGAGTGATAAGACCCTGAGTGGCAACTCCTGCTTTGCTATTTGCCGGGTGTGTGGTCTTGGAAGAGCCTCAGTTTCCTCAAATGTGAAGTGGAGATGCTGAAACTCCCTCAGGGCAGGGCAGTCGCATGGAAGAAGCTAGGATCACAAACTTAAAAATCAAGCACTCAGCAAAGGCCAGAAGGAAAGCTGGAGCACATACATGCATAGAATCCCATCCAGTTACTAAAAATGAGCTTTGATCTGCCCTTAAAACTTCCTAAAAGGCAAAGTAGAAGGGACACTGAATGGGTTATAAAATTTGGCATCCATAGGTTAACACATACCATTGCACAATAAAAATCAAGCTTTCACCTGATTTCAAGACTGTCTGTATAGCTACAGTAATCAAGTCAGGGTGGTACTGGCAGAGATGCACATCCATCAGTGAAACAGAATAGAAAACCCAGAACAGACCCACCAAGTGAGGCCAGCTGATTTTCAACAAAGTTAAAAAGGCAACTCAGCCGGGCCGGAGTGGCTCAGTGATTGAGCATCGACCCATGAACCAGAAAGCCACGGTTCAATTCCTGGCCTGGGAACATGCCCAGGTTGTGGGTTCAATGCCCAGTAGGGGTCTTGCAGGAGGCAGCCGACCAATGATTCTCTCTCATCATTGATGTTTCTATTTCTCTCTCCCGTACCCTTCCTCTCTGAAATCAATAAAAGCATGCTTTTAAAAAAGGCAATTCAATAGAGAATGGTTATTCTTTGCAACAAATGGTGCAGGAGTAATTAGATAACCATAGGCAAAAACTACTACTACTACTACTATTGACTAAACCTTACACTTATACAAAAAGTAACACAAAATGAATCATAGATTTAAATGCAAAATTAGAAAACTTTTAGATGAAAACTTTCAGGGACGAGGTCTCAGTGAAGAAGTCTTATCCATCTCACCAAAAGCAGGATCCAGAATATTAAAAAATTATAAATTTGACTTCATCAGCATCAAAAACTTTTTCTCTGTGAAAGTCCTTGCTAAGGGGGAGAAAAGCTACCGACTGGGAGAAAATATTTGTAAACCACGTGCCTAACAAAGGACTTGTATCTTGTAAGTATAAAGAACTCTCAAAACAATAGTAAAAAAAATCCAACTAGAAAATTAACAAAATAAGATGAGCAGACATTTCCATGAAGAGGATATACACATGGCGGATAAATACATGAAAAGGTGTTTAACATCACTAGCCATTAGGGAAATGCAAATTAAGACCATGCTGAGAGGTTACTACACACCCATTAGAATAGCTGAGATAAAAAGTTGTGAAAACACCACATGTTGGCAAGAATATAGAGAAACTGGATCTCTCCTACATTGCGGGTGAAAATGTAAAATGGGATGGCCATTCTGGAAATAGTTAGGCAGTTTCTTTTTAAAAAATCAACATGTAACTACAAATACACTTCTGGACATTTACACCAAAGAAATGAAAATGTATGTCCACACAAAAACCTGTACACGACTGTTCATAGCAGCTTGATTTGCATTTGCCCCAAACTGGAAACAACCCAATGTCCTTCAGCAGGTGGCTGGTTAGACAAACCATGGTGCGTCCCTGCCGTGGAATGGAAAGGAACAACCGGGATGGCTCTCAAGGGCCTGTGCGGAATGAACAAAGCCAACCTCAAAAGGTCACACACTATGATTCCATTTACATGACATTCTCCAAATGAGAAGATTATAGCCGTGGAGAACAGATTAGTGGTTACAAGGCTTTGGGGATGGCAGTCGAGAGGGGACGGGTGTGACTATGTGGTGCCCGAACAGCTGTGTACTGAAGTGGTGGGGTGGTGGTTCCACGAATCTATATATTTGATAAAATGGCACGGACCTCTACATATGCATCCCAGCAATGTCTATTCCCTGCTTTCGGCATTCCACTGTAGTTTATATAAGATGGAACCATTGGGAGAAACTGGGTGAAAGTACTGTCAGTGCACTGGGAATCCACAGTGCTCCTCAGGGCACCCTAGTGCCCTGTGAATCTACAATTGTTTCCAAATAAGTTTTTAAAAAAACTCAAAAATAACCCAAGCTTTGTCTGATCCTAAGAACCCAGCTTTCTCCCACGTATTGTAGTGACACCCACCAGTGCCGGTCCTGTGAGGTAGGGACAAGTGTAAATTCACAAGCTGTTTCTTCACATCCTTCCTCAACAGAAACTGACCGTGCAATGCCCAAGGGCACGCCAGTGAACTTACAGAGCAGACTGAGGGCCAACCTAGCCCAGTACCACCTCTTGGGCTTTGGTACATAACTGGGGCTCTCTGCAGGCCAGAGTCTCCACAGGCGGGAAGGGGGATGAAATAAGGGTTAAAACCACGGGACAGGATAAAACCAAGCAGGGGTGTGAAGAGGGAGAACAAGGAGGGCTGCCTCCCCGGACTGGGGGGCCACCCACCCTCCTCTGCGTGGACCACGACCTCTTGCACAAGCAGAGCAGAAGAAGGTGAGGGGAAGCCACGCTCTCATCCCAACCTCCCAACATCTGGGTCTCCCAAGATGGAAAGAAAAGCAGTTACTGTCACAGACAAAAGAGAATGATCAGGGTGTGGACATGAGCTACCTATGTGATGAGACCCACATTGCTTTTCCATTTGTTCTGTGGCAGCTGTGGGTCACAAATTCATCACCAGGAGAGACAATGGAAGCTAAGAAACACTTGGAGCATCGTGACAAGAGGAAAGGGTCTGAGTGACCTGCAACCCCCACCCCACCCATTCCCATTGTTCTCCCTGCCCACCCTCTGGGGGGGGGGGGGGGGGCATGGCTGGGATCCATTCCAGGAAAATAGAGTAAATGCTAACCTGGGTCAGAGAAACGCCACCCCTGAGGGGGAGAGGACACATATTAACCCAGGGGGTCAGTTAAGGAATTTTTGGCTCCAGGCGTTCTATTGAGACTTTTTTTTCTGAGTAAAAATTACAGGTTGTTGGGATAGAGCACATTCCTCTGGAAACTGAGGTTAAGCCTAGGGGTGGGCCCCAGGGACCTCAGGAGGCTATGGCCAGAGGCCAGAACTAGTACCTCTCCCTCATTTTTGGGCCTCCTCCCAAGGTCAGAAGTCACCGGGGGCCAGTCAGGTCAGATTTGTCCATCCCTTTCTTCCCACTGCTCTTCCCCAGCCCTCCACCCCCACTCGCTGGATTGACATTGCTTCACTACCCTGGGACCCTGGGTGTGTACTCGCTTGAAATTGGGCAGTAGTCAGCAATTGGCCACTCCTTTTATAAGATAACCTCCCTTTGCCCCCAGACATTTCATTTTAAGGAGAAACAGATCTCTGTGAGGCTGCCAGGATCAGTTAGCCACAAGGCTCCTTCCTACCTCACCACCCGCCCCCATAATCATTGAGTGAACCTGTTTCTAATTTAGAGCTTTAAGAGTTCTGGATGCCGAACTGCTGCCTCTGACAATGACTGGTGCATGGATCCTCTGCTCCTTCAGAATCTTGTAAGCCAGAGACACAGAGACTGTCTCTAGGTTAGATGCCATTGTAGTAATTCCTGCAGAAGGAGGTAGAACAAACTCACCCCCAGAGTGAGAGTTGCCTGGCTCTTTAGATGAGATTATGAAGAATGAAAGGGTATGAGCCTGCTAGGGACTAGGAGCAGACAGGCTGTAGCCACCTCAGCACCCCTTGGTCATGGCTGGGATGTGTGGGTCCAGGATGGAGCGGCACCATGTGATGGTGAGGGCCAGGATGGACAGCCATTAGGGGCACTGATTTGGGAGTCTCAGACCTGGTTCCCCTATACTGCCCCTCTCTGGCTATGCCTCCATGTACAAGGGACCCATCTCACTAAGCCTTGTTTTCCTCATCATTCCCGGGGACAGTCATTGTGCCCACTTGAGAGTGTTGTAATGAGGATTACATATTGGTAAAATACTTGCATAGTTCCTGGTCCATTCAGACAGTTCCATCACTGTTAGCTATTGCTATTATTTTGGACATTACTATTTATTATTAACTATAGTTTTTCTTAACTGTTAACTATAATTAGTGGAACACTAGATCCTAAATGGCGTTTGAATGTGCAGTCCTGTTCGTTGAAGCAAGAACTAGCCCAGCCGTGGGCAAACTACGGCCCGCGGGGGGCCAGATCCAGCCCATTTGAAATGAATAAAACTAAAAAAAAAAAAAAAAAAGACCGTACCCTTTTATGTAATGATGTTTACTTTGAATTTATATTAGTTCACACAAACACTCCATCCATGCTTTTGTTCCGGCCCTCCGGTCCAGTTTAAGAACCCATTGTGGCCCTCGAGTCAAAAAGTTTGCCCACCCCTGAACTAGCCTCACGTTGATGCCAATCCCAGAGAGGTTCACAAAGCCCTTCTCCTGTGCCTCACCCCACGTCATCCTTAGGGAGCCCCATGAGGTAGGGATTGTTCCTATTACCCAGTGTTTTCATGGAAGGACTCTGAGGCCCAGGACAGGTGAGAAATGCTTTCCTGTGTTACCTGGTCCGTAAAAGCCTAGACTGGGACTTGGATCTGAGTCCCCTGACTTCACCCCTTCCCCTAAGCCATATGGTATGTGGGGTTTTGCAGGAAGGTCATAAAGTCAAATGGTTCATCTGTCCCAGCAACAAGGAACCTAGAAAAAGGATGGGTTCTCAGGCTGGGTTTCACCTGTCCCCTCTCCACGCCACACATATCACAAGATGTGTCCAGTCTGTACCCCACCAGGAGGATGTAGGGCAGCCACCCAACCTCTCATAGCAAAGCCCCCAGCTGGCCAGTATCATCCCCTGGAAGAAAAGAGTTAATGAAGTTTAACTAATTAAATTCCAGACCCCCTATTTGCCTCGAGATATCCCACCCTGTACCTGGTCTCCGGCTGATACGTGAAGCCAAGTGGAAGTCTCGCCAAACTCTGTTCTAAGACTTACTATGGATCAGCAGAGGCAATAATTAAGAAAACCTGGTTTTTAGAGTTAAGAAAAACTTTCAACTGGTATGAGACTTTAGGAGGCCAATTGGCTTGGGCTCAGGCCTCAGGCACGTGTGGCTCAATCATCAGCATGTGATAAATTGTCTTATTTTTGCAGATCTTCAAAGACACTGCTGCCATCTGTGTATTTATTTTAGGGACTCGGGAGGGTCTCAGTGAATCTATCTCATTTGGGGTTACCCTTGCTGTCAGGAATCTGTTCTGGAACAAGTCGTCCTTCCTGCCCTTCTAGTAAAAATAGCGGAAGTCGCCCCCACCCTGGCTCCCTCCTGAGCCCCTCTCTTTCCAGACCACCCAACTATTTCCCCCACCATTTCCTCCCAACTCCTAAGTTACAAACATCAACATTTCCACCATTCTCTGTTGAAACTTCTCCAAGACTCTTTTAAATGGTGAGACCAAAACCGCAGTGTTCTTTCTCCTCCAGGTCTGGCTGAAAGTGAGGATTATCTTAAATTATACAAAAATTTCTGTGTCTTATTTATATCTAACCAAGGCGTCAATTCAGCCTTTATATATTGTGGTGTAGGGGAAAAGCAGAAGCAGGAGTGAGAATCCAGATCCAATGCCAACAATGCAAGTAAGTAAATAGGTGAGATCCACTGTGACCTCCAGATGCCTTTCTTTCGAAATATATTTTTATTGATTTCAGAGAGGAAGGGAGAGAGAGAGAGATAGAAACATCAATGATGAGAGAGAATCATTGATTGGCTGTCTCCTGCAAGACCCCTACTGGGCATCGAACCCACAACCTGGGCATGTGCTCTTGACCAGAATTGAACCTGGACTCTTCAGTCTGCAGACCAACACTCTATCCACTGAGCCAAACTGGCTAGGGCTCCAGATTCCTTTCTGTGGGACACTCATGTCTGGATTCCCCCTCGCTGCACCCCTGGAGGCTTCACCTAGCCACATCTGACTGTCTGGTTGTCCAAAACAACTGCTCTGCACCACAATCCCCACCCTGACCCCAAGGAGCCCTGCTGTGGGCTCCGCAACCTCCCACAGTCTCACCAGCTTTGCCCCCTCAAGGAGGTGCACTGCCACCAACAAAGCCTGAGCCTGAATTCAACCATTCTGGGTCCTCCTGGACCGTGATGGAGTGGGGAGCTTCCCGACCCCCTGGAGAAGAAAGTGTCCTCACCACGCAGCTGCCTCGCCCCATCTTCTCTTCACCCGCTCCCCAGAACTTGTCTATCCGTTACTGAGCAGCCCGTGAGAATCCACTGCTTTCCCGGGGCCATTTCCAGTCATGGTAGGCGGGCCTCAGTGCACAGGATTGAGAGCCCTGGGGGCGGGGGTAGGGGGTGGGGGGTGGGGGAGGGGGTCCTGAACATTGCATGCAGGCAGGGAGGGAGCAGAGCCTCCACGTTGCTGCTCTTGGGGATGAGGGAAGCCTGAAGGAGAACTTCCCCTCCACCACCCACCACAGACGAGCGGGCTTTCATCTCCTCCATCTTAGAGGGACCACCGCCTTCCCCCACAGGGCCCCAGACCCCGACACCAC
>NW_005871056.1:6176196-6179315 GCF_000147115.1 Myotis lucifugus
GGGCCCCCCCGGGACCTCCTTTCTCCAGGGGAGATAAAAGCCCTTTCTGGGGTCTTATCCCCCCCCCCCGTCTCGCACCGCCTACGTTATTTTTCTGCCAGGATTCCCAGTGCAGCGAAGAGAAAGGTGAGGCCTTTCCAGAGAAAAATAAGGAAGTTCTATTGAAAGCAGCTGCAGTAAGGAATCCAGTTCTGGAGGTATTTTTCCAGCTCCCCCATTCCAGGAGTTCCCTGCAGAGCAGTCCTGCAAGCCGGCCCTACTCTCAGGAAAGGCAGGAGCCCACCCTCAACACCCAGGAAGCTCTGGCTACAACACAGGCCGCATGGACCTCATAGATTTCTTGTTCCTACCCAAGGCCTGATGCCGTTCTGGGCCTGGTCTGGGCTGGCCCGTGTCCTGGGGCTTCTATTTCCTGTCCACCGTGCCGTTGTGTCCTGTGGTCCAAGGATCCTGGACACAACAGCATGCAGTGCTAAAGGAAAAACCACTGGACCGCAGGCAGACTGGCCCCTTCAGCCTCCCACAGAGTACAGGGCCTCTGGAGCGCCTTTCCAGGGCCCTGCCCCAGCCCCAGAGCCAGAGCAGGCATGAAACCCCAGGTCACCAGGCTGCCCCCTTAGGGGAACTTGGAACACCAGGACGACGGCCACCACGGAGCACTCAAAGCATGCTGGGCACTGGGCTGTGGCGCCCACGGTGGATTGTGCCAGGCATTCTGCTGGGCACCCCCGTGTGTGGTTCCACAGAACCCCAGCATTAGCCCAAGTGTTATAGGTACTATGACAGTCTGGATTTTGCAGGCGACAATGATAGAGAGGTCAACTTAAAAAAAAAAAAGTGACTGAAAGACACACAGCTACCGAGTGATGGAGCTGGAACCTGAACCCAGCTTCGTCTGACTCCAAAGCCCAGGCGTGAGCACTGTGCCCTTTGAAAAGTTATCTATTCCAGCAGCCTCATTTCACAAGTGAAACCAAGCGGAGAACAGAGAAGGCCAAGGTCACAGGTTGCCATGGCTGGAGCCTCTTCCTCATGCCCCGAAGCCTTGCCAGGGCCCTGTGATCAAATCCCAGGCAGGGGCAGCTTCTCCAGCCCTCAACTCGTCCTGCTCCATTAACCTTGCCCTTCTCCCGTGGCCAGGACCAGCATCGTCTTCAAAGGAAAGGCCAGAAGTGCTCACAGATGGTTATTCTGCCTTCATCAGCCTTTATTTTACCAGGTGGAGTTCAGCTCAATGTAATGGGAACCTAACCAATGTGGCTTCAATGAGATTTCTTTGTCTCTCATAACAAGAAGCCTCCTAGTGGCTAATCTAGGGGTCATGACTGGGGACCCTTCAGGATTCCTTAATGTGCGGCTCATCCTCACGGCTGGCTCATCGTCACAAGATGGCTGCTCCACCTCCTGCCTCCTCGCCTAACTCCACGGAGGAAGTGAAAGACAGAACTAGGAGCGGGCTGTGCTCACATCAGGGAAGCCACTCTCTCCCAGGCATGCTAATCTGCTGTTCAGTACGTCTTATTGGCCCAAACTGGGGCAGCAGGAAGGCTCCTGGAGGAGGTGACTCTCAAGCTGAGCCTAAGGACTAGAAGGATTGGGAGGAATAGGGTGAAGGAAGATAAATCTGCTCCGTGGTTTCAGTCTGGCTGGAGCATGAGACCCAGGGCCAGTGGTCTCCCGGCTGCCCTCTGCGAAGGAGGCTGAGGAACATAGTTAACACTATTGCTGCCTCCTGAACAGAACGGGGGCTCTCTTAGGGAAAAGAGAAGAAAGTCTATTGTGAAAGAAGGTCAGCGTCTGCACATAGACTCACCCATTTCCCTAAAGGCACCTCAGGGTCTGCTTCCAAAACCCTTCCCAGATGCTTTGATTTTAGCAAATCTTCCTGAGCACCTTAGAAAGCAACCACAAGGGCAATTGCGGATTTCTAAGGCTCGGTGGTGGTCTTGGTGGGGAGAGAGAAGGAAAGGCATCAGTGTGATGTAGGGAGAGAGCTGCTGTGCACAACTGCCGTGGTATCACAGAGGAAGGGCCCTAAGGCACCCTGGGGCGGCAGGAAGGCTCCCTGGAGGAGGTGACTCTCAAGCTGAGCCCTAAGGACTAGAAGGATGGGAGGAATAAGGTGAAGGAAAGTAAATCTGCTCCCCGGGGAGCCATTGAAGACTTCTGACCTGGGGTGGCCTGGCCTGATTTGCATTTCGAAGAGCCCTCTCTGGCATTTGGGTAAGGGTGCAAAGGGGCAGTCTGTGGAAGGAAACCCAGAAGCTAAGATGAAGGCCTGTTCTGCAGCAGCGAAGGAGAGAGCGAGGAAGGCACTGAGATGTTGAAAGGACATCCAGGTGTTAGCGAGGGAGACATGAGGGATGGTTCTCAGGATCTGACTTGGGCAACCTGCACTGGTGATGCCAACCCCTGGCAGAAGGAGCTCAGGAGGAGCAGCAGCTATTGGGGGAATGAACGGAGTTCCCCTGGGCTCGGTTTGAGTTCAGGCTGCCTGGGGTACATGCAGGTCAAGATGCACAGTGGGCAGGTAAGCATGTGGGCCCAGGGCTCCGGTGTATACTGGGCTAGACATAGGAACTTGGACATCCCACCCAGAGGCGGTGGGTAAGCCTTGAGAACAGATGAGTCTCTCAGTGAGAATGTGTAGATGCAAAGCCACAGCAACATCCAGGGGTGGCACAGGGGATGGAGCCAGCAAAGGAGACAGAGAGAAGCGTCCACTGTGGAGGGAAGTACAGCAGCCGAGGGTGGCGTTTCAAAGAGAAGGAGCCCATCTAGGTTGCTGAGGAGGGAAGATGAGATCCAAGGACGACCATCAGGCTGGCAACATCTGGCATTGAGAACCTTGGCAAGGGTGTTTCCAGTGGGTGATGTGTGCGAAGGCCAGCTTATGGTGGTTGAAGGGAAAGTGCACGCAGAAGCCATCAGCAACTTTTGGGGGTGGGGGTGGGGGTAGGGGGCGTTTGCAGAGGGAAAGAGAGAGGGAGACGCTGAGCAGTTTCGGGCTCTCCTCTCTGCCAAATTGTGTCGTTATCCCAGGCCTCATGCTGGACCTCTGGGCTTCTGCTCATGCTGTGCCCCGGCCTGTGCTGCCTGCCTCAGGTGCTTGGCTTCTA
>NW_005871056.1:6179527-6181739 GCF_000147115.1 Myotis lucifugus
ACACATTATCCCCATTTTGCAGATGAATAAACAGGCTCAGGGCTCCGTCCCCAGCACACAGTCCCTGCCTGTTTCTCTTCCACGGTGACCCAGGGCCCCACCTGTACCCCTACCATCCCCACACCTCCCTCTCAGGACCTGAGGCTCACTTTGAGCCCCGCCCTGAGAAAATGCAGTGAGGGGAGGAGGGGTGGTACAGCACCAGGGTGGCCTGCCTCCTGGGACCCCAGCCCCTCTGCATTTCACCTGGGGTCTCTCAAACCTTGGCACAGGGCACGGCACCCAGAGATGAGATTTCCATTTTCCTCCGGGAAAGACTACTCAAGGCCTGGCTGTGCGTCCTGTCCCAGCTCCAGGTCTCACCCAGAGCAGGTCATTCACGGCTTTGGCAGGAGGTGACCGGGGGCAGGAAAAGGAGAAATCCCAACAGGCCTGGCCTTGCACCTCTCCCACGGCTGCTCTCTCAGCGGCCTCCTCCCTGTGGGTGAGGAGCCCAGCCTGGCCCTGTCCTCTGCACTCCACCCGCCCGCCCAGTTTAGGTCATCCCGAGGTGCTATCACAGCCTGTCCTCTTGTGCTGGCTCATCACCAGCCCTGCTCCCTAATCGTAATCATAATCGTAACCGGCCACTCCTAGAGAGCTCAGACTCCGCCTCCGCGCAGATCCTGCTGGGCCCTGAGGCACGCATTCAGCGAGCACCTACGTTGTTGTCCTTGGCCACGTGCAGGCCTGGGACCCGCTGGATCCTGTCATCTGGGTGCTGCCAAGTAAACAGAAAATCCGTGCTTTGTCTCTTTGCCACGGTGTTTGTTTCCAAACGTCGTTAATCTTTATATTATACTCTTTCAAAAGTAACTCTGACCCTAGTTGGTTTGGCTCAGTGGATGGAGAGTCAGCCTGTGGATTAAAAGGTCCCGGATTTGATTCTCGGTTCGATTCTGGTCAAGGGCACAGGCCCACGTTGCGGGCTCCATCCCTAGTAGGGGGTGTGCAGGAGGCAGCCCATCAGTGATTCTCTCTCATCATTGATGTTTCTATCTCTCTCTCCCTCTCCCTTCCTCTCTGAATCAATAAAAAATAGAAATTTTTAAAAATGCATCTGTTTTAACTCTCCTGGGAGAGAGAAAATATTTCCTCATTACGCCATACCACTATTTAAATGCCGCTGAATTTTTTTTTCTTTTTGAATTCTTTCCCCTAAGCATGTCTTTACTAGAAAAATCACAGTATACCACTTGTCTCCTCCTTTTTTACAATAAGCATTCTTCCATGTTGAGAGGGGCTCTTTGAATGGCGACATGAGCCACCGGGAGTTATTTAAGCCTCTGCTCCTATTGAATGTTGGAGATATCTCTTCTGTATTTAACAAACAGTGACCTGGTAGTTAACTCTTTGCAAAAGGTTCTTTGCCTTACAACTAACTGATGGCCAGCAGTGTGATCTGAATGCCTCTAGAAATTCTCCTCTGTGATATTCAAAATGATTCCTTACGCTAGATTTTCACCACTTAGGTCTCTTCTTCCTCACCAGTGACACCTGCCTGGTGCCTGTAGAGGGAGCCCAGCACCCCAGGGGGAATGGTGTGGCTCTTCCAGCCGTAGAGCCCCCCAGGCACCGAGGTCTCCCTTGTCCCCAGGAGCCCAGACAAAGCCCTGGCGCTCAGACAGCCAATGAGGGGCTGACCCAAGGATGCCATGGGGTGTGGCTGCCTTGAAACCCCAGTCTTCCACCCCTAGTTCTGGAGAAGGAACTCAGCACCCAGGATCGTAGGTTAGAGGCCTTGTGTGGGCACTTTCCGGGAGAGAGCTGGGTTCCTCACCTGTGTACAAGGCATTGGACTCCATGGTCCAAGCGGGGTTACCCTTTTCCCTCCCTGCGCTAAGTCACTAGCTGTGTGACCTAGGGCAAGTCACTTAATCTCTCTGTGCAGCAGTTGCCTCTTAGAACCGTGTGAGGAGTGCATTGGACTCACAAATCCTCATAATGGTCACCATTATTGCTGTTGTTTCTGCTGATTCAGCAGTACTTCCTCATGGTCCCTTGTTCCCTCCTCAGCTGTTCCCTGCTTTTCTCCTTAGGAGGCCCCGCTTTCTCCATAAGAACGCCTTCCCAAAGCTTCTGCTTGGTGCGCCCTGGGAAACCCTTCATCCAAGCCCCCTCTACAGAAGCTGAATCTGGGGCAGTGGGCTGTCCCCTGTCATCCCAGGCCAGA
>NW_005871056.1:6182240-6196143 GCF_000147115.1 Myotis lucifugus
CCTCTCCCTGGTCCTGAATCTAGGTCTGGGCTCCTGCTCCCACCTGACACACCCCCTGGCTTCTGGAAGGAATCTCCTCTTTCCTCAGTCTTGTGTCTCACCCCTTTTCTCCTCCTTCATGTGCCCAGGCCTGTGGCCTCCTCACCACTTTATCGCTCTGTTTTCTTCCGTTCACCCTCAGCACCCACTCCTCGGCTCCCAACGGTGTTGTGAGGCCTGTTTCTCTCTCCCTTGGGGAAGGGAATGGGTGGCCTGCCCTGCTGTGCACACACCCTCCCTGTGCTGTTTGGACTGACCCCATATCAGGTGGATTGTGAGCCTTCAGGGCAGGGACCAAGTACAAACACAGGTGCAGCTAGAAGGATGCCACCTGCAGGAGACAGGGCCTGCCTCTCCCCACCTTGGGTGTGAGGGGCCCGTGGGGATGCACTTATGACACCTATACTTTATTTCCCAATTGAACAAAGGTTGGGAGGAGGATGCTGGGACCTTCCCAGCTCCCTGACCAGACCAGCAGCCGGTGGTTACTCTAATAATGACCTATTTGGCATCCCTCTCCTCTCCCTGTGTCCGCCCCCAGCTGTCTCACCCCGCAGCCCCATCAGCTCTGCTTTCTCAGCTGTACACTTTGGGGACTACAACGCTCTGTGAGGCCCTGGGCCTGGGGTCCCTAACACACCCTGGGCTGTGTCGCTGTGCGCTGAGTCACCTGATGAGGTTACTGGGAGCCAGGCCTCCTCCCAGTTCATGGGTCACAGGGAGGAGCACCTGGGGGTGTGGCCCCACTGCTGTGGATTCAGGTGGAGAGTGCTCACGGCTTCCCCGCACAGCCAGCCGGAGAGGAGGCTGAGGAGGGTGACTGGGGAGGATTCCGACCTGCGGCTGGCGAGACCAAAGCTCTCTCACACCTGTGTGCACCGCCCAGGGCTGCTGGCCTCCCCAGCTCTGAGACCCTCCCTCCGGCCCTGGGGTTAGGTATAGATGGTCCATGGAGAGGACATCTGCTGTTGGCCCTTCCCTGAGTCTGTCCCATTGCTGGTGAAAGCACCTGATCTTCCTTTAGGGTAGCATGTCCCTGCTCTCAGGTGTTGAGGTTAGGTGGGTTGACGTCACTGGGGTGGGAGGGCACAGAGCCAGGCCACTCGGCCCTTTGCCACAGCAGTCGGACGGGGTGCTCTCTCCCAGTGCTGCCAGCAGTGCGGGCACCTCCTTCAGTGTCGGGGTCCGGAGCATTCAGGGGAGAATCTGCCCCAGGAGACCTGTGACCATATCCTTCTGGCCCTCGGTCCCATCGGGCCTCTGCCTCTGGAGTTGGCAATCCTATGAACCAATGGGTTCTCTCTATCATTTGAGTTTGTTGAGCTGGACTTCCTGCTGTTGCTGGCATTTGAAGAGCTCTGAGGAATCCAATAGACCTGTGGTGGGCAAACTGCGGTCGCGAGCCACATGCGGCTCTTTGGCTCCTTGAGTGTGGCTCTTCCTAAGCCTTAGGAGTACCCTAATGAAGTTAATAACAATGTACCTACCTATATAGTTTAAGTTTAAAAAATTTGGCTCTCAAAAGAAATTTCAATCGTTGTACTGTTGATATTTGGCTCTGTTGACTAATGAGTTTGCCGAACATTGCCATAGACCAAGGTTGGGATGGCACCAGGCAATTCCCAGAGCGGCCTCAGAGGCGGGACCTCCCTGCCCCTCGCAGCTGCCATCCAAGCTGGTCTGGTGGTTATTACCCCGTTTCGAAGAAGAGACACGAAGGCTGGGAGGTCAGGGGCTCACCCATCCTGTGAGTGGTTCGTGTGGCCTGGCACCCAGGTCTTCGGAACACAGACCTTGTGCTGGGGTCAGGCCCTGGGGACATGGTGCCCAGCAACACGGGGAGATGGCTGGGCTGCAAAGGGCTCTGAGGACATGTGGAGAAACAGCTCCGTGGGTGTACACGGCCCCTGGAAATCATGCTCATAAAAAATCTGTAATAATGAGAAAAACACTTATGTCATGAAGTCAAATAAAAAATCAGACAGATTTATGGATTACACACACATACATAAAATACTTGTAATTATGTTTTTCAAAATGTTGATGCATAGAATTTTTTAAAAAATAAAATATTAATAACAATGATGGGACTATGCGGGTTTTTAAAAAATCTCATTTTTCAACATCTTTCTAATTTTATGATAAATATTGCTTTATAATGAAACAAATGTTATAAACTTGGGAAAAAAAAAGAAGAAGAAGAAGAAGGAAGAAATCACTTGGTCATGGAGCCATTTTCCATAAGGACCACTTTCAGAATGGAAACCAAATCAGTCCCTAGTCTGGATGGGAGTCAGGGACGCTGCTCCTGGTCCAGCCTTAAACTCTGCCGAACTCACCCGGTACCCTTACACCAGAGCTCGGCTGCTTGGAGCACTCCCATCAGACAGCCTGACCCACTGCTGCTCCCAGGGGTCCCCTCACTGAGAACACAGCCCTTGTGCTGCATGCTCCATCCTCACCACAGCCTGCAGGGAGCGCCAGTCATTCTGCCCCTCTCGAGGGCAGGAAGTGCGGGGGGTGGGGAAGGGCGGGGGCGGGAGACTGAGGTCCAGGGAGCCTGAGAACTTCCCTCCATCGCAGGGCAGAGCTGGAAGTTGAGCTACTAACCTGTCTGATTCCAAAGACCTAGCCATTGGCCTGCTGGGACACTGCCTCTATTCCAAACATTCCTGGGTGACTCGTTTATTTGTCCCTTTCACAAATATTTACCGAGCACCTGCTGCGCACATGACTTGATTCTTGCTCACAGAGAGACAGGGAGGAGCTATGCTGCATGTCCAGCAGCTCAAACACAGCTCAGCATCTCAAAGGGGAGCACCCCACCCTGATAGGCGCACAGGACCATCCCGAGGGTGGTGGGCAGAATTCATCTCCATTCAATTTATAGCTATTTTCTGTATCACAATTTAAAAAAAATCCTCATCTGAAGACATGCTTATTGACTTTAGAGAGAGAGAGAGAGAGAAACATTGATCCATTGCCTCTTGTTCACAATCCAACTAGGTATTGAACTCACAACCTAGGTATGTGCCCTGACTGGGAATCGAACGCACCACTTTTGGTGTAAGGGACAACAACACTCCAACCAACTGAGCCACCCATCCAGGGATGTCTCATAATTTTCCATTTCTATTTTTATGTATTTATAATATGCATGATATAGTAACATCCACATAAACCATGAGATACATCGTTGATTGGTATGTAATCAGGAAAGACCCACAAATGTTATTTGAGTCTATATATATGAAACTATATATCGGGATGATCAGAAACGCGTGTAGAGAGGATGGGATCTGCATTAAGATTGGGGGGAGAGGGAGGCCTTATCTTATCCAGGCAGAAAGAGGGAAGCATTGAGGACAACAAGAGAACAGGGATATGCCCAGCATAACTATAACTCAGAGCATGGGACGGAGCCCCTCCGCCCCTGCCTCCTTCCCAGCCTGGGAGCCTGCAGAGTATCAGCGAGCCCTGCCAAGCCTTTGGGTCCTTGTGGTTCCAGCCTGTGCCCACCCAGTTCAGCAGCCAGGCCCCCACCCTGGCCTGGCCTGGGACATGGCTCAAGCTCAAGGACTGGATCCAGATCCTCTGCCTCCTCCCCCCAGGCCACTCTGTGCTTCCCCCCAGACCCACTGCTCCCCCTGCCCTGTGCCTTCTAACCCCTCCCAGCCCCCACCTCCTCAGCCTCTGTCCCCTTTGCCCCCTCCACCTGCATCTCGGCTGGAAATGGCAGCACTGGAGGGCCCACTCCCTGTGCCCTTCTGAGCGGAGCTGCTCCTTCCACACCCAGGACCAGGCTGGGGCTGGGGCGGGGGCGGGATGCCTGGCTGGAGCTGGTCTCCTGGGTTCCTGAGGGCACTTCCCTGCCTCTGCTCCTTGAGCCCTTCCTCTCCGGAGGCTCAGACATCCAGCCCAGTCCCCCTCAGCCCCTTCCTCATTTCTGTCATCCATCCCTCTGTGGTCCCACCTCTCATTCTTCCAGGCTGCTGCTCTGACCCTGAGCTTTTCCTGTCGGCCTCCACCCACACCACATGATCACCCTCCCGTCCCCACACCCTCAGTCCTTGACCTCCTCCACTTTGGAGGTCTTTACCTCCCGGATGGACGCATTGGTCACCTGTGCCCACCCCGGGCCACCTCCTCCAGGAGCCGCTCCACCTCTGGCCCGCCCACCTGCTGCTCTGGCCTCATTCCAACCTTGCACTTCACAGACACACGGTGCTTTAAAGCCTCCAGTTCTCCGTCTGTCCCCACCTACTTCCACTTCCTTTCAGCCTGGAACCCAGAGAATTCCATGGAGGGGCCGCCCCTCTTCTTGTCTGAGAGCGACCACCCCCTTGGGCTGTGCCCCGGGCCCATCCCCTTTCACTTTGGGGGGGTGGGGGGAAGTCATTTGCTCCTTCACATTTCCTCCCTCCCTGGCATCTTCACCTCGTTTTCTATTTCGAACCTCTGCCTTCGGCAAACTTGCTTATGTTTCCAGGTTTCTCCACAGTAATAACAGCCACTCTTCACCCTTGGCTTCCTCTCGCCACGGTTCTGTTTTTTGTCCTCTTTTATGGTCAAACTTCCTGAGATTGTCTCTGTTTTGCTCACTTACCATTTGCGGCTCGCACCCCTGCACCATAGCCGGCGTGGAGACTTCACATCACAGCGGAGCTGCCCTGGACAAGCTCACCGAGGGCCCTTGTAATATCCCCCCTGGACACCGGGGTTCTGCTGCTGGTGGGCGCTCCGCCACAGCTCGCTCCTTCTCCTGGGGAGCCCCCTGCCTCTCAGTCTACACACCGCCCTCCTGCTTCTCCTGCCCCCACTCTGCCTGCTTCTCCGCTGGCGCTGTTTCTGCCGCTCACCAGGGTGAGGACCAGCACTCGCCTCTCCACCTGCTCTCAGTGCTGACCCTCCTCATCCCGCTCAGCGTCCCACTCACCAGCCTTAGCAGCACCTGCTGCTGCCAGGACTCTCGCCCAGGGGCCTCCGGACCGCGCGCCTGGACAGCCCACAGCTGTCTGGAATGGAGCTGAGTGCACCTCCTTTATCCCCAAATGCCTCATGCTGTTCTCACATGTAGGGAACGTGTGACAATGCTGGCCTGGTGCCGGGAGATGAAAAGAGGGGGTCCTTGTAGAGCAGTGGTTCTCGCCTGTGGGTGTCATCGGAAACAGACCCCCGGGCCCTGCCCTGGAGCCTGGGCTGGGGCTGAGAATTGGCGTTTCCAACAAGTTCCCAGGCGCCGCTGCTGCTGGCCTGGGCACCACACCTTGAGAACAGGGTGTTAGAGGCCAGTGCTCAGCAGGCTCACACAGACACGGGCCATTGCCACGCGGGGGCTCCGTGACGATGGCGAGTCCCTTGACATTGGCTTATTCATGTGCCTGGACTCACTCTTGGCTCCTTTTTCAACTCACTCTTGGCCGTTGTTTCTATGGCCAGAGAGCAGAAGATAGGCATTAATGATCATTACAGTGTGCGAGGCGCAGGTAGCTGGCAGAGATGCCACCAGGGGGGGCTGCACCTGCTCCCCGGTTAGATGCAGACCTTCCTTTCTGACCATTGCTTTTTCTCTATGCCCCATCCATGTTTTTTTTAATGAATTAAATTTTTTTAAAAATATGTTTTTATTGATTTCAGAGAGAAAGGGAGAGGGAGAGAGAGATAGAAACATCAATGATGAGAGAGAATCATTGGTCGCCTGCCTCCTACACAGCCCCTACTGGGGATCGAGCCAATCTGTCCAGGGCCCATGTGTGTTTTAAAAGGACACAGAGCCATGCTTCTGCAAAGGCCTAAAAACGTTATCAATTGCACTTGGAATACTTTCTCAGTTTCCTCTAGCACCCCCGAGCCTCCGCCCCAGCACCCACATTCGGGGCCGAGAGTCAAAAGGACTCTCCACGCCGGGCAGAGGCCAGCCCTGGAGAGGAAGCAGAGTGAACATTTGCTGATGTAGGAGCGTGAGGACTGCCGAACAGTGAGGCCAGCCAGGCTCCCAGGGCCAGAGCCTCAGAGCCTCAGAGCCACCCTGACTCCGTCCTCTCTACCTTCTGCCCGTTTGAGGGACTAAATAAACGGCCTTAACCTCGAGCCCCCTGCCAAATGTCTGCCCTGCTTCCCACAGCCTACAGGGGCTGATCATATCTGCACAGGAAGAAAGGGGCTCATTCTCAGAGGCCTGACGCATGTGTGTTCCTGAGCGAATGAAGCTGCTGGGGCAGGGGTTGAATTTCTTTGGATGGAGCCTAAAAATACTTGATATTTTCTTTAGTAAATACTGTAATAAAATGGTACTCATTTTTTTTTTTTTTTACCGAGTCTCCCATCTGATTCAACCATTCAAAACAGCCACACTTTCACAAACCCATGGCACAGTTCTGGATCATTGCTTGGCACTCAAGAGATGCTTAATGCCCTGGCCAGGTGGCTCAGTGAGTTGGAGCATCATCCTGTACACCAAAAGATTGTGGGTTCGATTTCCAGTCAGGGCACATATGGGAGGCAACGAATGATGTTTCTCACATTGAGGTTTCTCTCTCTCTCAAATCAATAAAAACATATCCTTTGGCCCTGGCCAGGGTTGCTCAGTGGTTGAGCATCGACCTATAAACCAGGGGGTCACAGTTGGATTCCCTGGATATGCTCAGGGTTGCAGGCTCAATCCCCAGGAAGGGGCGTACAGAAGGCAGCCGATCAATGATTCTCATCATTTATGTTTCTAGCTATCTCTTCTTTCCTCTCTGAAATCAATAAAAATGTACTTGGGAAAAAAACACATCCTTGGGTAAGGATTAAAAAAATGGTGCTCAATAAATATTTGTTGAATAAATGAATGCATTTATTCCGGGGTAATCTATGCGTTCCAGAAGATCTAATGTGTTCCTGGCTACTCTTATCTAAACTGAGTTTTTCCTGTTTCTTGTAATCCTTCCCCTTTCAAAGTTCTCAGATGGGGCAAAAACAACAACTCCTCTTCCAGCCTGCAGCTGGCGGCTGGGGAACAATGGAGCGGTCCCTCAGCAATGCACAAATGAACTTCCGGGGAGGGTCATGGGCTGCCTGTCCACTCAGCCAACCCAGCCTCCCCTCCATTGGCCCCACCCCACCTTCCAATAGCCCTTCACCTGGATGTAAGGGCTGCCTCCCCTTCTCCAGAGGCTTAAAGCTCCAGGAACCCAAGGGTGGGTGTCCTCTGATTACTGTGAGAGGGTTCTCCCCCCTATAGATGTCCCCTCAGGAGATGCGAGGCCTCAAAGGAGGACTAAAAAACAAAGAGGGACAATGGGTGGGGGTCAGGGTCAATAAATGGCAGATAAAATATAAAATAAACACACACACACTGGTTTAGTCAGCAATGTGTAAAACAAACCTGCAGTGGAGCCAAGAGTTGGGAAGACGCGCTCACAGCTCTGCTTCTTGTCACGCCCAGCTCACCTTGCCGACCAGGCTCTCAGGGCCGATGCACACCAGTGTAGCAGAGGTCCTTCCCTGAAGGAGGTCGCGGGCTCGCTGCGCAGGTACAGCCATCGTACTGAAACTGGATAAATGGCATGATGGTGTGGCAGAGGTTAAAGACATCCTTCTATAGCGTACCGCGGCATAATAAATGGTTATTGCTGAGTTCGGTGTCACATTTCTCTAGTTCTGAATACATTTGAAAAAAATGTATAACCATTGACAAAAATGCTAAAGGTTGTGTCCCTAAAGTCATGGCAACCACCCTTCCTTTCTTTGGGCAATATTGTCCCAGGTCCCTGGCCATGGGAGGATCCCCACCTGTTACCCCAGCAGATGACTGTTGTCCCCAGCCAGGCAGGGCACAGCTCCCGCTAGAGAGGGTGTGGCCCCCGGGCACAGCCCCAGGTTTCCCTCTCTGGGCTCAGATGCCAACGTGACTTCTTGGAGCAGAAGTCCTGAGAGCAGAGCTGGCAGGAAGTCTATTGTCCAGTCCCCCGAGGCCGGGGTCTGCCTGCTGTCCTCCCACCATGGCCCTTGGCCTATGCGCAGGGCAGCTCCTCATTTCTCACTAGTGTTGGCAACATCTGATCCAGCTCGTGACCTGGCATCTTTAGGGAAACCATGATGAGAAGAAAGATGAAGTTCTAGCAGGTTTGTGAGCCAACCTGCCAGTGATTTCAGCCAAAGCTGATGTCGAGGGAAATGTGGCTGTCGATCTGTTCCAAGCTGGGGAGCAGGCAGAAATCCAATCTATGACCCTCCTCCCAGGCAGACTGAAGTGTTGACATCCCCCAAACACGGGGGTGGGGGGTGGGGCGGGAAGCAGAGCAGAGCGTGCCACAGACATCATATTTGGGGCAATCATCCCAAAGCATTTCACAGGCAGATGAGTAAGCAAATCAGCCTAAGATGTGACATTTTATTTTATTTTATTTTTAAATTGATTTCAGAGAGGGAGGGAGAGGAGAGAGAGATTGAAACATCAATGATGAGAGAGAATCATTGATTAGCTGCCTCCTGCCCACCCCCTACTGGGGATCAAGCCTGCAACCTGGGCATGTGCCCTTGTCTGGAATCAAACCCAGGACCCTTCAGTCTGCAGGCCAACGCTTTATTCACTGAGCCATACCGGCTAGGGCTAGATGTGACACTTTACAGGATAAATAAACAAAACAAGATCAATCTAAATATTGAATATTTTGCAATAGACATTGTTTTTGCTTGCATATCTCCAATCCACAGTTATTAGTAGGGTTTCAAAGTGCTATTGAAGACTAAGAATAAAGAAACTTTATTTAATATTTAATTTACAAATATGTCTGATGGTGTCAATAACCTAGATATTGTCACACCAACGGCCAGCTCGGCTCTTATGTGGGAACCACTCACAAAGATGTTCACGGCATCCTCCTTGCCCAAGTTCAGTGTCTAGGTGGGTGGTGCTCTTGCCAAACTGCCTTCATCAGGCTCACCTCTAACTATCTAAAAATGTGTTCATGAGTGTCTGAGTCCACTTGGGATGCGATAACAAAATACCGTAGCCCGAGTGGCTTACAAACAGCAAAAATTTATTTCTCACAGTTTTGGAAGCTGAAAAACCAAGATCAAGGTTCATGGACAGCTGCCTTCTTGCTGTGTTCTCATTGGTGGGAGGGGGTTCTCATTGGTGGGAGGGGGGAGAGAGCTGTCTGGGGCCCCTTAAAAGGGCACTAATCCCATTCACTTCCAAATACCATCCCCTTGGGGGGTAGGTTTCAACACACGATCATTCAGTCTATAGCAATAAGCAAGGAAGAGGAAGAGAAGCAGGAGAAATGGTAGAAGTATAAAGACTGGAGCACTATGCAGCTGGTAATGCCACATGAGCTAATGCCCGGAGTGACCTCCAGGACACTGAGCGTCTGGGCATCCATAAGCTTGGCCAGCGACCGAATGCACATTCTAGAACCCAAGAGAGAGGCAATATTCCAGGAGAGGCCCAAGTCTGTCCTCATGTTAAATCATTGACAAACCTCAGCTCTTTGCTACTATGGACAGTTTCTTTGCCTCTGACCCTGGACAGCACACACAGGAGGATGTAGGCTCCAGGGTAGGGCTGCCAGATAAAATACTGGATGCCCAGCTCGCTCAGTGTGAATTTCCAACAAACAACAGATATGTTTTAGTAATAAGTATGTCCCAAATGCCACCCGGCTAGACAAAGGTGCTGGGAGCCATGCTGTCTGGCGCAGACCATTAGCTCCCGCCTTCCCCTGCCGTTGGCCAATCAGCCAGATGTGCTCCACCAACACCAGGCCTGCAGCTGGTCTGGTCCCGGCTCCGACACCGGCCTGGGTGTTACTTTGGACAAAGGCCTCAGTGTGCCCTGGGAAGTCACAGCCTCCCTCCTGGGGCCGGCCGGGCTGGCTCGTCACGGCCATTGCTACGCACCCGAGGCCGGCTCCTGAGCCCGTCTCCACACAGGCCGGCCCTCGGGCCAAGGCCCTCACGAAGGCACCTGAACGGAAACACATCACGCCACGGCTGCCTCACCTTTCTCAAGGGAATTTGAAACTAAAAACAACCGGAACAAAAGTGAAACTAACCCCAGAGGTAAGGAACAAAGAAGCAGCAGCAAGCCCCAGTGACAGAGGCAAAGGTCACTTACTGCCCTTTGAAATGAACACACAGAAACCTTTGGGATTTCCTCATTCCTGGTTTCCTGTCAGCAGTTCCTGGGACACAGCAGGCCCCATAAAGGCTGTCACTACAGCCCTGTCAGCCAGGTGGCCAGCCCTGTCAGCCAGGTGACCAGCAGGCCGGCCCCACACAGCCCCTGAAGGAAAGGCTTGTTTCCTCACACACCAGCCACGCACAGTCACACACATGCTTGGGCACACGTGGCTCTGTGCACACAGGACCACACTCACACCTGTGCACATTGCCCATACCCAGGTACACACACCTGGACACCCCCACAGCTCTCCCAGGTATAAGCGCACACACCCCATCCGCTCAGCTCCGCCTTCACACACATCCATCCTGGCACAAGCACAGATGTCCATCCCTGTCTACACTCACGCCCAGTTCTCACACACACACACACACACACACACACACACACACATGCATGGCCTCACTGCTGATGGACACCAGGCCCCTGGGTGCTGCCATTCTTCCTCTGGATGGGCTGGGACATCAGCTCCCTCCCTCCACTGCAGTCCTGAAATGGCCTCCACCACCTCTCCCTCCACCACCTCTCCCTCCACCACCTCTCCCTCCACCACCTGGTCAGTGCCCACAACTGCCTTTCATTGTTCGCACTGACCCACAGGCACTGAGACCCAACCCTTCAAAGGCTAAGCCAGGCCCTGCCAGCTGCTTTCCCACGTGTCTGACCCAGTGCTGGAGGCACCTGGCATCCTGGCCACCTGGGCTCTGGCAGATCGATCCAGTTCTTGTCCACGTTAAAGAGGCTCTTTCAAGATGCCAGAAGCACTGACACAGTCAAGCTAGTGGGGGGATGGCTGTTTATTGGGAAGGAAGAGAGGAAGGACCGACGGACAGAGAGACAAGGGCAGGACCCCAGCAGTGCCCTGCAGCCAGGACTCGGGCTTGGGTTTAATACTGAGGCAGCCTGAACCGTGAGGATAGGGAACATGTATTGAGCGCTTGCCCCGCCTGGGTCCCAAGCCTGGTGACAGATGCTCTGTGCCCATGACCGTGGGATACTCAACAGCCTATAGAACAGGTTTTCATCACTGTCCGTTCGAGGAGGAGGATGTTGGGCTTGGAGAGGTTTGTGACGTGCCCAAAGTCTGACAGCTCGCGGTACAGGTCTGGGATGCCTCCCACACTATCAGGAGCCCATCAGGGCATCAGTGTAAATGCAGCCCAGGAGAACGGCTCTGCCAAGGCGAACCCCGTCCTGTGGCTCCTAGGAGCTGGTGCTGGGCTCACACACTGGATCTGCCGTCTCTCAAGGTGACTTCCCCACACCTCTGCAGTCCTCTCCCTTCAGCCAGGGTGGGTCCATGCTGAAAGCGCAGGCCTGGCCAGGCTGGGCCGGCGCACCAGCTCCTGTCCTTCCCACCAGCGAGCATCTGCCTTGGGTGGAGCAGACAGCTGCGATGGGGACATAGGAGCTCCTGTGGGTGGGCAGACACTGCCGACCCCAGATTGTCCAGTGCAGTTTCAAATGCTGTCATTGGGAACCTCTGCTGAACATATCTTTCATTTTCCTGACTTTGTAGGATTCATCTAGTCAGCATAATTGAGTTTTTAAAAAGATTAGTCAGGATTTTCTGATTCCTGGGGTATCATTCTGAATTCCAACTGGATCAGGCGGCAACAGCAAGAGGTGTGGAGAGCTGATGTGTGGTGTCAGCGAGGAAACTCCCTAACCAGCGATTTAGACTGCATTCCTGGTTGCTTATTTGCCTTCACTTTAAGTGAAGGAGAAGGAAATTCCCTGGCAGCCAGTTCCAGGGAACACGGATGTCCTCGTGGGATTAGCTGCAAATGCTGGCAGACCTGGGGGACATGCAGCTTCCTTCTCCTGGGACCTAAAGCTCGGGCTGCCGAGGGCTGTCTGCAGGGGGGGCCCTCCAGGGACTCCTCAGACATGCGGGGCCTGGACCCGCTCCTTGGTCACCTCCCTTCCCGGGAGCCGTTCCTGCTGCCAAAGAACAGAAGTTGGGGTCTCAGGGTCACTCAGCCCGTAACACCCACAAGCACAGGCTGCTAATCCACTCTTGGAACTGTCAGGAAAAGCCCATTTCAATCTGATCCTTTGCACAAATAGATTAGAGGTCACAGACCTTGACATCTGCGTGTTGTCCAGCTTCTGTTAGAAAACAACCATGTTTACGGAGAAGCGCGAAGGAAAGAGCAGAAGTCCAAAACCCTTCACTGGAAGTGCTTGCGCAGGATCGAATATTCACACCCAAAGCCACAGCCTGAACTCTGGACACGGGTCCAAAGACAAACAGGTTCCCTATGGATCTGAAACCTCGCAGGCCCGCAGCTGCCGCGGAGCCAGAGCTCTGACCAGACAGTCCGTTCCTTTGGGGCTTGTCCCCTGAGCTGCCCAAGGGTAGCTGACCGTTCGTCTCCTTCAACCAGGAGGCAATTGGGAGCAAGGCTGTGGGGCTGGAGTTGAGACCCCTCTCTGCATGGCCCCCGGATGCACTGGCCAGGGGGGGTGTGCCGGGACTGGGGGGATGTTGGCCTGGACCCGAGCTCCCCTTTCCTAAGTCGAGGGCGAGTCAAATGAGGAGATTGCCTCCAGATACTACTGCGGGGCGACACGTGGTCCCAGTTACGCCAAACAGGCCTGGCGTTTAAAGGGGAGTGTATGTGGGTGGCCTTGTTTTGCCGAGAAAAACCTTGTTTTGCTCATTTTCTCCCCCTTCCTCTGAAGAAGAAGGAAAGAGGATTTTCTGCAAAGGTTGCACAGGACCTCTACCCCGGCACCTGACTTGGAAATTCTCCCACAAGGGTCAATCGTCACAGCATTGCCCTGACCCTTAGCCCGTATTGTTGACCAGAGCAGTGACCGGACACAGTGGCCGTGTGGGAAAGGATGGTGGCAGTTGGCTATAGGAGCCTGAATTTCCAGAGTCTGGGCTGGAGACATGCAGCGAAGGACTGAAAGCCAGGGACCGGCTGCATCTCCAAGGAGCAGGGGAGGTGACGACGGGCCTCGCTCTCCCACACGAAGAAGTCATGGGGCCAGCTGTCTACGACATGCATCCTCCTCCCAAGTCTGCTTCCCTTCAGGGCCAGGCCTCCCTGGGCCCTGGAAAGTGAGCCTGCATGCGTTTGCCCCAGACCCAGGCCCTGGAGAGAGCTGCGTGCATTCCTGCTTGTGAGCAACGGGGCTGGGAGAGACAAGAAAACTGTCCCCACCTCTGCCAAGTTCGCAGGAACCTGCTTCTGCTCTCTTCCCAGAGCCGGGAGTCCTAGCAGCAGGGCTTGCGATCTTACCATCCATTGGAGGGCAATTGCCCAGACGGTGATGACCGCTTTCCGCGGGCCAGGAGGGCTCCCTTCCCTGGCCCTCACCGCTGGCCTGTGATTCTGCAGAGAAGGAAAAAGCAAACTGACATCTGATTCACCTTTGGAGAGCATTTCCTCAGCTGACCTACCATCACCCCATCAGTCAGGCCTTGTGGTCCCCACTTTACAGATGAGGAAAGGGGGTCTCCAGGGAGAAGGTGGGAGCAGATTTGAACCCATGGCCGCTGAACCCACTGCCATCTCCCTGCAGGAGGAAGTTCTATTGTCAGGTGGAGACCCTGGGTGCACTGCACAAAGGCTTGGAATCCACCTTTGGCTGCCCCTCCTCTCCCCCTCCCCCCAACTGGGCACAGGTCTCTCCCCTCCCGCAAACCTGTTCTAAGACATTTTGAAATAGGACACAATG
>NW_005871056.1:6196796-6199197 GCF_000147115.1 Myotis lucifugus
CCCACATGACGTTCTTCTGAGTCATGCATGCCTCCTCCCAACCCGAGTGTGAGCAGGGCCTCACTATAGTACCTTCTGGAAACCACAATCCTGCTAGAACATTCCACTTCCCAGGAACACAGCTGGGCACCTCCTACTGGGTCTGGCCTGGCACACACCCAGCAGCACTGTCCTAACCTTCTGGCAGCCAGGTTCCAATTGCTGGGTCAGGCGCTGGGAGCGGGCAGTGGTAGGGGGCCCCGTTGCACCCCTGGGCAGGGAGGCGCCCATGTCAGTTCCTGTCAGCAGAGGCCACGCAGCTCCCAGAGCCTTGCCTGGCAGAGAGGAGGCTGCTGGCCGGTCGATCCCCACACCCTCCCACCGCCAGCTCCCGGCACACCTCAGGGGACCCAGGCCTCTGTCTGCTGGGAAGGGGGAAGGCTGAGCCCTGGAGTGGGGGGCTTTGCCTCCTGCAGGGCCCAGGGGCTAAGATGTGTTCTTTCCATCACCGAAGCCCTGCCAAAGGCAAAGGCGGATGCGGCCCAGCGCTGGGCAGGCCACACAGAAGTGTGCACTTCGCAGGATGATCCCCATAAGGGCCGGGGCTCCCCAGGGCCTCCTTCCTCCTCCCCAGCATCCCCCCTAATGAGGAGAGGAAGACCCCTGAGGCCAGGGTCAACACACAGGCTGTTGCCGGGGAAGGGCTGGCTCAGGCTTCCTGGGCAGGGCCCTGCTCAGTCCTTGAAGTTGGGGGGCCTGGAGCGCCTTTCAGGAAATTTGACAGTTGGTTTTAGAAACCACTCCCTTCACAAAGGAGCAGAGCACAGTGGCCGCCTTCGGAGGGAAGTCCCCGTGGAAGGGGCGGGGGCTGAGAAAAGCTGCAAAGCAGGCTCAGGGAGGTCACCACCCTCAGAGGGAGCCCACCCTCGAGCACCAGCTTGCCCTCGCCAAGCCTCTGCGGCCCCATCTGTACAAAGGAAACCCTAGCTGCTCTGCCAAGGCCCGAGGACAGGTCCGAGGTGGGACACTGGAAGGTGTTTCTGAATGTCAGCCTGCGAGGACCTAGGGAGAAAGACCGAGGCAAGTTGGTGACAGCCTTTGATGTGAAGCAGAGACGTTGCTAAGCGTGTGGTCCTCTGCCCTAAGGCTCAGCGGGCCCCAGAGAACACTTGAGGCAAGGTCTGCAGACCTTCTGTGCATCCTTGATGGTGAAATACAAGCAGTGTGGGGAGCAGGGCCACAGGTCAGACAGACTGAGCAGAACTCCCCTGTCCACTGAGACTCGGTTTCAGGGGGGCCGGTGATCGTTCAGGAGTCCTCTGAGAAACTTCCATGGGAACAGGGAATGTGCATGCATCCCTGGGGGGGAGGGGGTGCACCAGAATCTGGCTCCAGGACCCTGGTGGGCCTGCGGGAGTGAGGATTAGGCTGGAATTTGGAAGCAGACAGGGGCCCCTCCCACAGCCCTCTGCACACAGTTGGGGCTCCACAAATGTCTGGCAGCTAAAGAAATATCACATGATCTCACTTCTTTGTGGAATCTAATGAACAAATGAATTGACCAACCAAATAAGACCTGAAGTATGGAGGCATGGAGCAGACTGACACCTTGGTGTGGGAGTGGAGGGACAAGAAGAGATAAACCAAAGAACTTATCCTATATAATAAAGAGGTAATATGCAAATTGACCATCACTCCAACACACAAGATGGCTGCCCCCATGTGGACACAAGATGGCCGGCAGGGGAGGGCAGTTAGGGGTGACCAGGCCAGCAGGGGAGGGCAGTTAGGGGTGACCAGGCCAGCAGGGGAGGGCAGTTAGGGGCAATCGGGCTGGCAGGGGAGGGCAGTTAGGGGCAACGAGGCTGGCAAGGGAGGGAAGTTAGGGGTGACTGGCCAGCAGGGGAGGGCAATTGGGGGCGACCAGACCTGCAGAGGAGGACAGTTACGGGTGACCAGGCTGGAAGGGGAGGGCAGTTAGGGGCAATCAGGCAGGCAGGCAGGCAGGCAGGCGAGCGGTTGGGAGCCAGCAGTCCTGGATTGTGAGAGGTATGTCCGACTGCCCGTTTAGGCCCGATCCCACCGGACATCTCTCAAGGAGTCCCAGATTGGAGAGGGTGCAGACTGGCCTGAGGGGCACCACCCCCCCATGCATGAATTTCGTGCACCTGGCCTCTAGTATATTTATATGCATAGTCCATGAACACAGACAATAGGGTGGTGAAGGCCTGGGGGGTGTAGGGCTGGATGGAGGGGGGATATGGGGGACATCTATAATACTATCAACAATAAAAATGTATATATTTTAAAAATAATAAAATAAAATAATAAATTAAAAATATATCTGGCAGTTGACTAAATAGTTTCTAAGTAAACCCTGGGCAGCAGTCAATGTGGACTATTCGGCCTTGCCAAATGTGCC
>NW_005871056.1:6199297-6201497 GCF_000147115.1 Myotis lucifugus
ACCACCCCCGTCACAGACCACCAAGGACTTCCCTAGGTCCCAGACAAGACTGCCTGACCCACACACCCTCTCCCCAACCCTTTCTCCAGCCCATCCCTCGATCCTAACACTTCACGGAGTGTCTGTACAGAGATTTACTGTCAGCAGTTTATAAAGACGGGTAGGCTCCATATTCACTCCTCATGCCAGGGCACACACACTCACCTGTGTGCATCCATGGACATGCTCACTCACATGCTCGCTTGTCTAGGGAGACAGCAGGGCAGACGACAAAGCTGAGAGGCCCTGGACAAGTCCCCATCAGAAAGCAGGTGCTGGTTTGAGAGAGAGAGCACCGCGCTGGTGGGCAGGACACCTGGGCAGTGATCTTGGGAGTCACCCGGCTGAGCTTCAGAGCCTCCATCTGTTAAATGAGGAGCTGGACCACTTTATTGCTCTGGGTCTCTCTTGGCACCAAAATCTGACCTGTGGAAAGGGATCAATAGTGTCACAAGAATGAATGAAATTCCTCAAAGGGACTGTGGTGACGGATGCATATCCTGGGAGTTCAGAGGAGAGAAAGGCGCCCCGTGACCCCTGTCCCTGCACTCTGGGGGGGGGGGTGCCTCAGCTCCCTCTGGAACTGCCAGAAGCTGAGGCCACAGTCACAGATAGCTATCCGTCCCCTGGTCAGGCCTCACCATGTTTTCTGTGTCTATTTCCAATCCTCATGGAGTGATGAATGCTGGCCTGTGCTCAGCTGTCCCACCGCATTTGAGCCGACTTCCCAGGAGCAAACCCTGGAATTGGCTCTGGATTTCGGAGGAGGGAGAACAAATTGATTCCAGTGAAGAGCTATTCTTTTCTAGAACATTAAAGCCAGCTGTTGTTTCTGCAGCCTGCGGGCCCCCCCACCCCACCGCCCCCCGGGTGGCCGGCGCCCCCGACCCTGGGGAGCTGGGAGAGATGCCCCCCTCCCTCCCGCCCTGCATCCCCCACCCTCTCCACTCCAACCAGCAGCACTTCCGCTGGATCTCCACCTTGGACCTGCTCCCGGGAATGTCTGGGAGCATCACATAATGCAAACAGACCGTTTCATTATGGGTAATTCTGGTTTAACCTCCTGGCCTTCCGTCACGAGATTATGGGGCTCTTTTCTTAAAACTGCCTGGAGCGAGAAGGGGCCTTTCTTCCCTCCTGCTCACCCCCTAAATCTTATTTTCCTTCTCCGCAATTGTGGATCCTGTCTTCAGAGGCCCCCAGTCCTCTGCGAGCCCGCCCCCCCCTGCCTCCTCCGGGCTTTGTCTGATGAAACCTCCCAGTCTCGGGGGCAGAGGAAGGCGCTGTGACCCTCTCTCCACACTGCCATCGACTGCCCGCCTCTCTGCGGCCGCTTCCCAACGCGAAACCAGCATCTCCAAACCTGCCTCCCAAGGGCTGAGGGGTCTGCCAACATTTGGTGTGAATGTTTGTAATATGAGGATTTTCCTGTTGTTCAGAATTGTAATAAAAACAACCCACCCACACAAATGTAGCACATTTGTATGACATACGAGTCTGGTACATGGACAACTACCAACGCGTTAACTTGGGCCTTGGGCCTTAACTTACTTTTGTGTGCAGACCTTAGAGTGAAATTTCTACTTAATGAAAGGTGGTCCTAGGAGTGTCCTGAGAGCTGGTTTAAAAAACAAACAGACAGACAGACAATCACTCTTGCCAATTGCAAGTACTTGTGCCATCAAAGTAGATGGCAGTGGTTCTCACCTGGGGTGATTTTGGCCCCCACAAGGGATACCTGGCAATGTCTGGGGCCACTTCTGGTTTTCACTACTGAGGGGAATGTTACTACTTGTATCTAGTAGGTAGAGACCAGGGCTACTGCTAAACATCCTACAGTGCACAGGACAGGGATCCATGACAAAGGAGTACCTGGCCCCAAATGTTAATAGTGCCAAGGTTAGCCTGGCCGGTGTGGTTCAGTGGTTGAGCATCAACCCATGAACCAGGAGGTCATGGTTTGATTCCCGATGTTTGATGCCCAAGTTTTGGGCTTGATCCCCAGTAGGGAGCGTGCAGGGAAGCGGCCGATCAATGATTCTCTCATCATTAATGCTTCTATCTCAGAAATCAACAAAAAAAACATATTTAAAACAAAATAGTGCCAGGTTAAGAAACTCTGACATATGGGAGGCTTCAGTAGGTAGCTCAGCCCAGTAAT
>NW_005871056.1:6202019-6249389 GCF_000147115.1 Myotis lucifugus
GGGTAAAGGGCCTCACTGCACCAAGCCTAGATCCTCAGCTGTGAGATGGCAACAGTAACATCCCCTACCTCACTGCTGTTGTGAGAATTTAGATGATATACCAGGCCAAGTGTTAGAACAGTGAGCCTCAATAAAATGGTAGGCGCCGCCATCATTATATTCCCTGCTGAACAGAGCTGGCCATGGGAGAACAACTATCTGCCTCCAGACTACTGGGCCCTGTCTTCCTTCATGGTCCAGAGCCCTGGACCATGGCTTCTTTGAGGAGCAAGGAAGCACTCCCCCCCCCGCCCCACACACACACTAATGATTAGTGGCCAGAACAAAGCCTCAAGCAACAATGTCTGTCTGAAGAGTCAGACACTTGAGGGTCTGTCTGCTCCCCAAACTTACAGAGACCTGCAAAGGTCCTCCCACTTCCTCACTGAAAGTCAGGGTCCTGCCTGGGAGGTAGAGGAGGTCTGGGCTCAGCCCTGACCTCTGACTTCAGGGGAGGGGCTGCCCCTCGAAGGAGCTACCCAACTAGCAGAGACCTTGCAGGAGGGGGGAGGGGATGTCCCAGCCGGGATGCCCAAGGGGAAAGGGTGCTGTTTACATTTCAGTGGGCTCTATTGTTCCAAAGGCACTGTGGCTATTTCCCACCACAAAGGCCAATGGCCTGATGTCAGAATTCCTCACATCTTGAGGATGGCCAGCTGGGCTGTTTGTTTATAACCAAAGTGATCACTCGCCAAAGTAGCCATCGAGCAGAGTCTAAACACTACCTTCCAGTATCAAATTGGAGAATTATGGTCTCACTATGACAACTGAGTTGACTTGCCACGGTGATGTTCCTGCCAAGATGGAAGACGCTTTGTCAGGCTGTGGGAGTGACAAGAGCAGCCCTGCAGGCGCCCTACCCTATCGGGAGCCGCACACAGCAGCCACTCAGCACTGCAGCCCCAGACAGGAGCAAGACTTTGGCTTTTCCTCCAGCCTGTGTGCCTAACCACCACCAAGCTTTCGCTGTTAAAACCTGGGGAGTGTCCTTGACATCTCAGCACCTGCCACTCCCATAGCTTTCCCGTCTCTACCTTCCAGGTGCTAAAGACAAAACCTTGGGGTTCTACTGGTGCCTCTCTCCCTCTCATGCCCCACATCGCATCCATCACCTCCTGCTGGCTCTTCCTTCAGCATCAACCCAGAATCAGACGACTCCATCACCTCCCTGGCTGCCACTCTGGCCCAAGCATCCTCCTTTCCTACCTGGGTCACTGCCGTGGCCTCCTCACTAGTTTCCCAGCTTCTGCCTTTGCCCCATCTACAATCTGCTCTCTACACAGCTGTAGAGCACTCGCTTTAAAATGGAAGTCTGATATTGTCACTCTTCTAGAATGTTCCAGAGTCCAGAGGACCCTTCCGAGTACACACGTAGTAAGATCCAAAGCATTTTCTCTGGCCCTGTCCTGCAGGCCCGTACAATCTGCTGCCCGCTCCACCCAACCCCAGCACCCTTACCTTGGACTGTCCCCTGGCTTACCCCTCCCTAGCATACTGGGCCCTTCCTCTCCCCTGCAGGCCCCCAGCACAGCACAGCTCTTTCCTCTGCCCCCAGGCTCTGCTCCCAAACAATCCTCACTTCCTTCCCAGGTGTCCCTTCATTAGAGTCCTTCCCTGACCATCCTAATTGCCGTCTTCTCCCCACTGCACACTAGTCTCCTCTGTGTGCTTCCCAGCACTGCTGACACGTTAGCTCCATGTGTATTGCTTCTTTGTTCATTGTTGATCTCTCTCCCTAGCACAGTGATGGCAAACCTATGACACGCGTGTCAGAGGTGACACGCGAACTCATTTTTTGGGTTGATTTTTCTTTGTTAAATGACATTTAAATATATAAAATAAATATCAAAAATATAAGTCTTTGTTTTACTATGGTTGCAAATATCAAAAAATTTCTATATGTGACACGGCAGCAGAGTTAAGTTAGGGTTTTTCAAAATGCTGACACGCCGAGCTCAAAAGGTTTGCCATCACTGCCCTAGAACATTAGCTCCTCAGGCCTGGACATGGTGTTATTCACAGTTCTATGCCCAATACCCAGAAGCCCATGGAAGAAACTCAGTAAGTTGAGCCCGGCCAGTGTGGTTCATGGTTGAATGTGACCCATGCACCAAAAAGTCGCTGGTTTGATTCCCAATCAGGGCACATGCCCGGTTTGGGGCTCGATCCCCGGGGAGGGGGGGGGGGGGGCGGGGGGGGGCGTGCAGGAGGCAGCCGACAGATGTTTTTCTCTCAATAATGTTTCTATCTATCCCTCCCTATCCCTTCCTCTCTCTGAAATCAATAAAAACATATTTTTTAAAAAAATAAGCTGAATAAGTGATGATTAAGTGAGTGAATGCCAAGAGGGCAGCTCCAGACCGCCAGGATTCCTCTCCTCTGCTCACATCTGCCAGGTCGGGCCAGCGCCGGTGCGTGGTGGGGAGGAGAGAGAGCCCACGTGCATAGTGGGGACTGGGGCCAATCTCATGTCTGTCTCTAGCTCCCTCTTTCTCAGGATTTCAGAGAGAAGGTTAGTCAGGAATAGAAAGAAACAGAAATTACCCGAGGAGGGTTCCTAGCTCAGAGTGGCTCACCATGGAAAGACCACATATCCATGGATGAGGCTCCAGGCTCATCTCAGCCTCTTGGTTCCAGGTGCCATCAGGAGCCATCAGGACCGGGTGGGGCACTGTGCTACGTGTATAATGTCGTGTCTCTGGTGGTCATGTCAGGATTGGGACTAGGGTCAGGGTGGGGTCACTGTGTGTAAGTGCTAGGGTCCGGCAGTCCTGTGTGAGACAGAGGAAGGCCGTCTGTGGCCTTTGACCAGTCTGGCTGGTCAGGGAAAGCACTCAGAAGAGGGCCAGAGAGCATGCCCACAACTTCAACAGGCGATGATGAAGTTGGGGTGATATTCCAGGTAGAAGAAAGGAAGTCCAACACAGAACAACAAACTTATATCCTGAGCAATGGCTGGTGGTTTTGGGAACAATCCTTAGATTGGCTCTAGTGTACAATTCATGCTAGGGGTGGGGGGTGGGGGGTGGGAAGAGATGACCAGATGCTCTGGGGCCCCTGTCTGCAGGGCCCTGTGCTCAGTGTAAGATGGATGAAGCCTGATTTTCTCCTCCCTATCACACCATGCACAGGTATGGTGTCAGAAATACCCATGCATCACATGCACACGAGTTTTCACACTTACACACATGCACTCTCACTCTCAGAGAAGACACACTTGAATGAGCTCTAGCTCAGTGGCCTTTGGAACTGTTTCCCCCAGCAGAAGGCAGGCAGTGGTGCCAGAGCCACAGGGCAACTCACAGGTGCACCGGCTCCTGTCCTGCTGGCCCCTGGAGGCCAGCCTCCCACCTTGAAGCAAATTCCTTTCAGGGGTCCTTGTTCCCTCCAGCAAAACGCCCAACTACTTCCTCCCATCGGAAACGCTGAGCGGGAACATTGTGTAAGTAGGTGGATTCCGACTGTGATGTTAAAAGCCGCCATAGCAGTGGATGTGTAGGTTTCCTCTGTTGGGAAACAAAGATTCTGGCGTCATGGAGTGGGGGACAGGAGTGGGACAGAGACCATTTTTACTCTGTTTTTATTATACATTTTGACTTTTGTATCAGGTTTGCATATTACTTAATGAAAATAAGAAATTAATTATCATTTTTTTAAATTCCCAGGCTCCAAGGAGACAGACTGCTTCAGGAACCATTTCCCAAGCGTGGTGGCCCACAGACCTTCCTCACCATTGAAGCAGCGGAGCACTGAGGCCCCAGGTGCACCAGGGACTCCGGCTGGAAGGCATGTGGGAGCCCTGGGAGGCTGGGGGCCGGAAGAGCCAGGCCACGTCTGAGCCACTCCCAGAGTTGCAGCCGGAGTGGGCTGGAGTCCAGACACTGGGTCACTCCTTGAATGGCTCTGTTGGGGATTCAAGGCGCCAAGAGAGGAGGTGCCCACCTCAGCTGCATCAGGGTGATGCTGGGAAGGGCGTGGGCTGGGGGTGAGCGTCCTGCCCAGGCCTGGGGTCATCGCTCCCAGGGCTGCCCACAGTGGGAAAGTTTCCATCACTTTACTGGGTGCTGTTAGGTGCCAGGCCACCCCATAGGGGTCATGGGACACAAAGCACTTGGAACTCAGGGGGAAAGATGGAACGGCAGATGATGAGATCAAAGGAAGCAGGAGAGTGACTAACAGGCCACAGGTAACTGCACACATCCCCGGTAAACGGAGTGCCCTTAAAGAACTGGCAAGCTATTCTGAACATGAAATTACAATTTCAGAGGCAATTAACGAGATTTGGTTGTATGACTCATGTTATAACCCATCAGGGCTAAAATCTCTGAGTGCCTGCGTGCCACACCCTGATGTTCCTTGGTCTTTAACAGGCACAAGAGCTGAAGGCACGAGAGTTGAAGGCAGGCCGAGCGCCCGGGGATGCTCAGCAGCCCGAGAACATCAGAGGTGGGTCAGCGGATCCCAGCACATTCCCGAACTTCCTGGCTGAGTGGCCTACTTCTTGGCGATCTTGGGGCACCCAGCAATATGGAAGGACATTTTTCTTTCATGAAAATGTTGAAATAACTGGAGCTGAATGACACGAATCTGGCATGCAAAGTCCTGCTGTGAGGCCTGGATCTCACTTGCTTGGTCAATATTAAACAGTGACTTACCCCAGAGAACAGGGATGACTAAGTACGGTTTCGTGGAATCGCTTTTTATGACATTAAAACCCACATTTTGAAATAGCGAGTAGGCTAACTATACACCTCAGGATTGTTTTTTAAAAAAATAATATTAACCTCCACCACTCCGGAACAGGCAAGGGTTGATACCCAAAGGCTTTATGAAAAGCTATTCCCAGACCAGGAGAAAGGAGCCGGGCACCCCTGAGCTCCCCTGGCGGCTCAGCCTTTCAAGATGAGGGTCCCATTTTATCATCAACATTTCTGGTCCCCCTGTGGCTGTAGTTGATTTGTTCTGCCATCTGACCTTCTGAGAACAGTAGGGTGGGGCTGTCTCCAAACTCTGGCAGAGGTCCCTGCGGCCTTCCACCCAGGCCTGTCTTCCCGAGAGAGTGACCTCGTGTCCCAGTGTGCCAGGGACTGAGGGGGTTCCCAGGGCAGGGGACTTGCAGAGCTAAAACCAGAAAGGTTCGGGGCAAACCAGGACAAGTTGCTCAACCTACTCTCTGATCACTCGGTCCCATCATAGCTGCCTCCTCCCCGCAGACCCGTGAGGACGGGGAGGGGCAGTGTGGGCCTGGCAAGAACCAGCCAATAATAATAATTTCTCCCACATGGTGGTCCACCGGCTCCAGACTCTGTCAGGGCTATTCATGCCATCGCATCTCACACTCTCCACAAATGCTTCCCCATGAGTCCCAGAGACATGACATGACTTACCCAGAGTCACTCGGCCAGTAGATAGAGAGGCAGGGACACAGGTCTATCTGACAGCAACGCCTCACCTCTCACCTGGAGCAACATGAATATAAACCAATTATTCTACATGCTCTCACACCACTTGTCTTAAAACTTTGCTTGAAAAACCCTAAAATGTTTTTGAAAAGCTTTGTAATTTCTTAAAATTTAACTCTATTTTATCCTATGTCTAAATTGCTCTAAATATATATATGATATCAAATAGAATTATCACATCACTCTTAAAATGTATCCAATAATAATAGCACAAACCCTATGGAGGGGGATTTGGTCATATCTAGCAAAATTACGTAAGTGTTTATGCCTTTACTCAGAACTCCTACTTCTAGGAATCTATCCCCAAGATACTAACAAAAATTACAAAGTGACATATTGTAAGACTATTCACTAACGCGTGGTTTATAATAGCGAAAGACTGGAAATCCACATTCCCAGCAGTCAGGGACTGGATTAATAAACCGCAGTAAGTCAATATAATGGAATGCTATGTGGCTATAAAAAGGAATAAGAAGAGTTTCTAAATATAGTCTTGGTATAATCTACAGGGTATAAAATGAAAAAGGCAAGGTATAATATATTACCTGTTTTATAAGGTCTTGGGGAACATACATGTATATATTCATATTTGCCTATATTTTAAAATCAAAAACAGTTTAAGAGGAAATGCAAATAATTTCCTATATAGGAGGGAGTATAAAGGATTTGCAGTGGTTCTCAACCTTCTGGCCCTTTAAATACAGTTCCTCATGTTGTGACCCAACCATAAAATTATTTTCGTTGCTACTTCGTAACTGTAATGTTGCTACTGTTATGAATCATAATGTAAATATCTGATATGCAAAATGGTCTTAGGTGACCCCAGTGAAAGGGTCGTTTGACCGCCAAAGGGGTCGCGATCCACAGGTTGAGAACTGCTGATTTAGGGCAAGAGAATGGAAGCTGATTTTCTCTGAATTTACCTGGCTTTATATCTTTGACTTTGAATCATGTGGATGTTTTACAGAATAACTACACAAAATTAAGTCAGAAGAAAGTGCACACAGAAAAAATAAAACAAATGAGCCGAATTGAATATCAAGTTGGTGGTTTAATCATACAGAGAATTATTAAAGCAACTTTCAAATAATAATAATCTGGCTAAATATTCCAAATAAGATATAACTGCAAAGAAATTCTAAATTGGTTACTTCAGTAACCATATTGTGGTAATAATATTAGTTATATTACTTTGAAACTATTATATATTAGGATAGAATAAATAATTGTTAGTGTTAATAGGAATCAAAATTTTCAGCATAAAAGAGATACAAAGTTTAAAAAGTTAAGTCAAATTCTATAATCTTAAAGTTTAATATGTTATATTAATATTGACTCCTAATTTATTTTTATATTTTAAAACAAATACTTATCCTAGTTCTGCCTAGTTCTGAAAAGAACTAGAATCAATGACCCACCCAGTAGCAATGGGCATCCCTAGCATCTAGATTATGGTTTCTAAATACCACCCTCCAGCAAAGGGCTTCATGAAGAAATGCCTGTAGGTCTGAAGCAGGAAATGTACAAGTTGATCCTGCAATACCTTATAGAACTAGAAAGCAAGGGCACCACCCAAGACTACTGGGGTCATGTCTAAGTTCCAGTGGCCAGAGATGGGTCAATTTGAGCATCAAAAATAACCATTGCTGCAATGGAATAAAATATATTAAAAATAACTTAGTCTATACATAATACAAAAACAGAAAAACACAGTTGTGCTGTAACTGGTTTGGCTCAGTGGATAGAGCGTTGGCCTGTGGACTGAAAGGTCCCAGGTTCAATTCTGGTAAAGGGCATGTACCTTGGTTGCGGGCACATCCCCAGTAGGGGGTGTGCAGGAGGCAGCTGATTGATGTTTCTCATCGATGTTTATAACTCTCTTTCCCTCTCCCTTCCTCTCTGTAAAAAATCAATAAAATATATTTTTTAAAAAGAAAGAAAAACAAAAAACACAGTCAGGCCATGGCCCTGATCGCCCTTCCATGTTCTTGCTGGGTAAGCAAAGAATGCAAGTCCCTGGCCTCTCTTTACCCACAGAATGAACCACAGAATGTCCCAAGCCCTGGGAAGCCCCTCAGTCCCGGGCCCTTTATTAGTGTTACGTTAGCAGAGAGCAACTTTGCCCCTAAGGCTGGGTAATGTCTTCCTCCAGGACAAAGGGGACACCTCAGCCTCAAAGTTCAATGCTTTTCAGCTCCGATGAAATCCCAGTGCACGTACAGCATCCACCCAGGGGACTTGGGCGACAAGAGGAACTGATTCTCGCATGAAGCTCATGCTGAGTGCTGAGTAAAGGGCCTTTGTCTCTGATCATCCCTGAACATGTGGCAGCTAACTTAGTAAGCCAAGGTCCCAGACACTCACCATCTCACTGGCCACCTTGGGCAAGTCATGAAGATACTAGCTCATAATTTTGAAAATTGGTAAACACACACACACACACACACACACACACACACACACAAGCATTTATTGTAATTTCTGTACACACTCTATGTCAGAGTAACTGAATAGTTGATGTAGGAAAGTTCTTTGGAGAAGAATCTGAATAAATCTAGAAGGGGTGGATAGAAATGGGAAGTCATCATTTTTCATACTTTAATGTAATAATGAATGTAGACCATGTTCATTAATGACTGTCTTTTAAAGCTACCAGCTAAAATGTTGATGGAAATTCTACAATGCATCAGTCTATAAGGAATATTTTACAAAAAACAGACAACAGACAGCATGTGACTCCTGCTGTGATAAAATAAGAATTAACTTATACCATCTCTGAAATGTTCTTATAGAAAATTGCCCATTAATCTGATTAAACCTCCAGGTCTAACTACTATTCACAGGAAACAGAGAAATCTGGTCATGTTACCAAGAGGGCACAATCAACCAAGTCCTGAATACGGGAAACTCTACAGGACGGATGACTTGGTTTCTTCAATAAATAAATGGCCAGAAAAGAATAAAATAAAGAGGGAGGCAGAACTGCTAGAGACAACAAGCAACATGAGAGGCATGTCAACCAGATGTAATCAATGTGTGAACTTTGTTTGGATCCTGATTTAAACAAACCATCTGAAAAAGCCATTAATGAGCCAATGGGGGGATTTAACCATGATGGGATATTTGGTGATATTAAGGAATAACTGTCAACTTTTAGGTGTTACAACAGCATGTGGTCATGTTTTATAAGAAAAAGACTGAGTCTTCGCAGATGAAATGATGTGAGTCAGGGGAAGGAGTGGGAGTGGGGGTTGGAGATGAAACAAGATGGTCATATGTTAGTAATTATTAAAGCTGGTCATGGGCACATGGGGATTTGTTTGACTACTTTCTTTACTTCTGTGATTGAAATTTTCCATAGTAAAAAAGGATTTTTAAGCAATATGGTACTATTCCTGGGCTTCTTAAATATGCAACGAAGGAAATCCAAATACATAATAACTGTATTTGACGGAATTAGACCAGTGCAGCCAATGTGAGGAGGAGGACTTAATCCTATTGAAATGAAGCTGACTTTCTACAGGTTGTGGGAATTTCATCCTAAACAGCATGTGGGAACATTTTGTCCCATGCCCGTACCTAAGTAGACAATCTGCTTCTCATTTACTTTCTGGAAGTTATTAGCATAAAGAGAAGGTAAAGATATTGTCAATCATGTGAAAGACGGATTTTCAGATATCAAAAGGGCCTAGAATACTGAGAAGACTGGAAGTCACTGGGCTGGGAGAAGCAGGCATGCCCTCCTGGGTGCTGTCCCGGCTTCCTCCACCCCAGCCACCCACCCACCCCTGAATCCACCTGGTACCCTCACTGTACCTCTCAGCCTGCACAGACCATGCCACTGGGCCCTCCTGGGCCCAGCTTACTCATGTTGGTTCCATCCTCTTCTCTCTCTGTTTGCCCACCTCTCTCCAGCTCCTGTGTCCAGGCCTGTAGCCACTGGTATGTGACATAGTGTGAGCAGGGGCCAGACTCCTGGCCCTGCTATAAATTGGCTCACATGGAAGGGGCCCCAGTCCTCCCAGACTACAGGGAAGGGCCATGATCTTTGACCCCATGACCCCCATGGATCCTCCCTTCCATCCTCACTTTGCCTCCTCTGGGTCTCCAGTTGGGCCTTCCCTCACCACCAATATTTGAAAAGGTAGCCTCCTGTGTGTTCCCGAGGGCCCAGCACTAAATCCACATCAGTTCCTGCAACGCGCTGGCTTCCTGGGCAAGCTGGCTGGGCTGGAGCCCCCTGAGCGTCCTCGTCCTTTGCAGGCTGCTGCCCTTGATGGAAGAATGAGGTGGTGCACGTGGAATGGGAGGGAACAGAGTGGAGGGTCAGCACAGCATGTGGCCAAAGGAAAAGGATGAGCTTAAATGTCCTCTAAGGGGGCACCGTCTACAAGGACTGGTGAAGTGAAGGGCGAGTCCTGAAGATGGCCAGCAGATGGTCAGCAGGCGCTCATCCGTATGCCAGGGCAAGGAGCGCAGGGAGGAGGGAGCCAGTTACTGATTCATTCATTCCGAAATTGCCCCGGCTGAACTGCAGTGCCTAAGACAAAGTCCTCCCGCTGAAAACTTCCAGTTCAATGTTGCAGAACTTGATGCCCGAGGGACCAGCCTCAGACAGAGGCCAGACACCCGCATCAGGGCTCAGAGCCTAGGGGACCTGCATCAGAGCTCAGAGCTCATCAGGGCTGGCCCAGCCGCTCCTTAACGTAGGAAGCCACCAGTCAGCATCCCAGCATTTCCAAGCCTTCTGATTAAAGGGCCATACCCCTCTCCCCGCACCCACACAGACTCCCGCCCAGGAAAGCCTGGCTGGCAGTATGTGAGAGCAGGCCAGGTGAGAAGAAACAAAGGACCTCCCAGGACACTCACCTGTGCACACAGCTGGGCCAGCATGCCCTGCAGAAAGGAGCCACCAGACAGGAAATCGCCCCCATGAGGGACTGTGGGTGGAGGAGCTGGCAGCACTCTGCCTGGGAGAAGCTCTGATGCCCTTGCCCCTCTCAGCTGCCTGGCCCCCACTCCTGATGTGGGAGCACAGGCAGGATGAGGTCCGAGGGTCCCCAGGGCCCCAAGAAAGAGCCCCTTTGAGTCCAGCAACTCCCATGCCGCTCACTCAGGGACATGCTGAACCCACGCACTTCTAGCCTTTCTTGAACCTTCCCCTCCGCCCGCCCCCCATCCCACCCCCGCCCATCCCTGCTGCCTTTCCCTTTGGTTTCCATAGGGCAGTTGGGGATGCAGGCCGGGAGTCAGATCCGAGAATGGCCATCCAAAAGCAGGAACGTTTGGTCAGACTGGCAAATGTGCACACTCATGTCCCACACTGGCCCTGCCTGCTCCCGTCACCCACTGCATCCTGCACACTCTGTCACAGCCTCTCAGCTGTCTGTCACCCGTGGGGGTGTCACCTGCATATCTCCCCGTCCATGAGTTCTCTGACGCTACAGCAGTGAGGGCCTACTGCAAAGGCCTGAGTGACAGATGAATGAAGAGAGGAAGAAAGGCATGGATGGCAGTGCCTTGCTCAGTTGGCTGCTGGTTCCACGGCTGCAAAAGCAGCTGGCACTCAGCCGAAGGCAGAGGGCTGCAAAGCCAGCCTTCCAGAAGGAAAAGGTTCAAGGCACCGAAACTCCTCAGTCCTACAGGGAGAGGTTAGCCAGGGACTGGACTCGGCTCTCCCAGGACATGCTCAGCCTCTGTCCAGTTCCTGGGCCTCAAATACCCTTTGGCTCTCCAGATGCCCAGGCGGCCAGAGTGGGCACCGGGAGTCCGCTCAGCAGAGGCCCCATGGCTCATGCCCCTATGCCAACCTGGACTCCAGTTCAGAGCCACCTGCTTGGGTGGGTAGGTCTGAGCTGGAGGAGGGTGTCAGCAGGGATTTGCACCTTGCACACCAGGGCTCCACACCTTGCGCTGCAAATCAGGGAGATTGAAATAATAGCAATATTCCTGCCCCACCCATTAAATCAGAGGCCTGGGGTGGGACTCGGTTAGGAGATTGCCATGTGAACCAGGACAGAGAACCCCCGGCCCAGCTCTAATTGCCCTTCCCCAGCTTCTCTTGGGGGGAAAGGTAAGCAGATGGTGTGAAGGCAAGCCTAGGAGGTGAGCCTCCGGCCAGGAGACATCCCGGCCACCTGACTTAAACTCTACGGTCATCGCTGCTGGACTTCGATTCCTTAGCAGTTCCTTAGGCTGGCACAGGGCAGAGCGCCTGCTGCCCAGGACAACCCTGAGTGGGGCAGCAGATGTCCTGCTCCTGATGGGGTCAGAGAAGGGGATGGGGGCAGGCAGGACGACCAGACTGCAGGGTAAGAACATGGTTTCAAATTAGACACTGCACACTTGAAAAATTAACCTCTTTCCTCCTTTTCTTCTATAAAATAAGGATGGAAATTCTGACTGCCTCAGAGATTTGAGGTAAGGATTTAAGAGAGACTCTTACTTTGCCTGGCACCCAGGAAAGGCTGGATACACGAGGGCCCATGTTAATGCCTTAACGTGGGCCCTCGTGTATCACCAGCAGCAAGGGGAGCCTCTTTGGGGAGGTGGCTCTGGGTCAGTCTGGCTGTCTCCCCTGTGACTGGCCAACACAAGTGCGGGTTCCTGCTAGGCAGGCGGTGAGGGGGTGAGGGCTCGCGGGTGAGTTTTGTTTGTCATGGGAGTTGGCCCAAAACTCCCCTGGAGGCTGAGTAAGAATTCTGCCTAAGAGAACTCTCTGAATCACAGCCCTGGCTTCTGGGACACTTCACTGTCCTCTTGCTGGGGAGTGAGACAGGGCGTGAAGAAAGATCCCGAGTTGTGGGGGAAGGGCTCCCACTTTGGAGGCTGCTGTAAATCCCTGTGCAAATATAGGCTTAGCCTCTTCCCCGCTGCATGACCTGAGACAAAATGCAACCCCTCTGAGCCTCGGTTTGCTCCTCTCTGAAATGGGAGTAATTACACTGACCTACAGAGCAGCCCTGCAGACAACAGGCGATCACACACAGGTGGGCCCAGCACAGCACGGTTGCCCACTCGGTGTCCACCAGGACCCTTTCCTGTCTGCTGTGCTGGGGATGAGAGAGCCACAACTCGGGGCCAGTCATGTTGACCCAGCCAACCATGCTGACTCATCCAGCATGGCCAGGTGACATCAGTGCAGGTGTGGTAAGAAGTGGGTGACCACGCTCAGCTTATCAGAGCGTTGGAAAGGAAATCATCTGAGTCTCCATTCCTAAAAAAAAAAAAAAAAATTCAATGAAGACTGGTGCAACCTTTATTCCTAAGAAACTGGGTTGTGGCCTTCCCCGATTGCCTGCCACATCCCCAGGGTGGGGGGCGGCCCTCCTCGGAGTCCCTGCTGCTCCAGTCCTCCCCACTAAAGGAGAGGGTCTTGTTCATCACTGTGTCCCTGGCACCCAGCACAAGAGTCCTTCCGGTGCAGCCTCTGGGGCCCCAACATGGAGTGAGAACCTTCAAACACCAGGCTAGACCCTGCCCTACAGGTGGCACAGACAGACACCTGTCTCCCTCCAAAACGAAGGAAGCTGTGGCTGGACGACTCTGGCCCAGGGCCATCTAGACAAGACACTCTCACCAAGAACTCAGCCAGCTTGGCTCTGGAGAGCCTGACTCCTCTGGGATCTTCCTGGCTTACTGGTCTGGCCTTTGAAATTGACTTTGTGCCCATACCCCTTTGAGACCGGCCTGTGTGCAGTGGCAAGACCCTGCTACCTCCAGTTGGGAATAGGAGTGTGGGCTGGGCAAGAACACATTCCCGGAGGGCAGGGCAACTCCACAATGGGAGAGGGCAGCTACTTACCTGCCCCTGAAACCTCACACAACTTTCTGCTGAGCTACAGGCTGCCCTGTAGTCCACTCCCCGCAGAGGAGCGTGGAAACAGTGAGGTGGGGGCTTCCGTGGAGCCTTCTCCGCCTGGGTTAACAGCTATTGGAAGGTCTTTGACTTTTACTCTGAATGAAGTGGGAACCACTGGGAGGGGGAGGGGGTTTGAACTGGAGAGAAATATGATCTGACTTTCTTTTTAACAGGATCCACCTGGCTGCTGTGATGAGAACAGACTGAAGGGCTAAAAGTGTGAGACTCCTTAGGAGGCCACTGGGTACAGACAGTCAATGTGCACTTCCCAGGAGCCTAGGCTAATCCTCACCAAAACCAACAACGAAGTAGGTATCATTATAACCACGCTCTTTGTACAAATCAGAAAACTGAGCCAAAGAGGTTAGTTAACTGCCCAAGCACACATTGCCAGTAACTGGTAAAGTCAAGACTGGACCCAGGCATTCTGGCTGCAGCAGGCACATTCAACCAGCTCACTAAATAGAATGCGTAAGAGGTCATCTGACTCCTGATGCATTTCTAAGGAAGAATAATGGTGATCTAGTAACTGCATGATATGAGAAATCAATCATTATTCTAAGATGTATTTCCTACCACTTCCAGTCAGCGTAATACTGGAAATACGATCCTGGGCAATAAGGCAAGAAAGAGAAGGAAAGGATAAAGATTAGAAAAGAAAGACTAAAATAACAGAATACACACCTGTTATTCCAAACGTATGTTTTGATTTTTATGGACTCTTCCTGTTTGCCAGGTTCCATTTATCATGGGCATGTATGCAGTTTCCTCTTAATATAATTGCCTTTATTTGCAGACAACATGCTCATATATTTTGGAGATCCTAAGGAATCTGCCCAAAACAGATCCTAGAAGCAATAAGAGAATTTTAGAGAGGCTGCAGGATACAAGGTCAATACATACAAATCTACTCTATTTCTATATACCAGAAATGAATAATTGGAAAATAAAGTTTTAAAAATACCAATTACAATAGTATTAAGAAATATGAAATATTTAGAGAGTAAATGTAACAAAGTATGTACAAGTCCTGTTTACTAAAATTTACAAAATATTATTTAGAGAAACTAAAGAAAACCTAAAGAAACGGAGATATATAACATGTTCATGGGTTGGAAGCCCTTACATTGTTAAGATGTCAATTCTCCTCCATTTGAACTACAGATTCAATACAATTCCGATCAAAATTCCAGCTGGTTTTCTTACAGGAGATGATGGTGGGAAGAGAGAGATCCCCCGATGACACCCGAGGAAGGCAAGGTAGCAGCAAGGCTGCTCCAACCGCCCTGGTTGGAGTCCCTCTGCCGCTCACAGCTCTCCTCACTTCTCACACCAGTCTTTCCGTGGAGGGGATGCTGACAGGGCTGATTTCAGGGGCTGAGATGAGGCCCAGGTGAGGTCATCTGCAAGGCCTGAGCACATCCCAGGCCTCAAGTGGTATTAAATGCTCTTCTACTAGCGACAAAGAAGCCCCACATAGCTCTGCTGGTCCCCTCTCTGCTCTGGACACATCTAATGGGTGCGCACATGTCCCTGGCTTCTACCTTCCTGTCCTGCTCCTGATGTAATCTCAGCTGCTATTCTTATGGAATAGCTAAGATTCTCCGGACTGGACTGGACATACCGTTTGTCCCAACATCAGAGGCCCCTCTAGAGGCAGGGGCCCCAGACTTCTGCCCCTTGTCCAGCAAAACCACAGGGATGATTTGTTGGTCGAAGCAAACAGGGGGCAATGAGTAATGGCGGTGGATGTGCTCCCCGACGGGGCCACACTCCCAGTGGGCAGGAGAGGTAGAGGCCAGGGACACATCCCGCTGGGAGGAGCCAGAGGAGCAGGTGCACTTCCCAAGGGTGGTATGTGGGATCACTGCAGGTAGCACAGGATACACACCCGTTACTCCAAACGTATGGTTTGGTTTTTGTGGACTCTTCCTATTTGTTGGGTTTTCCATTTAGAGGCATATATGAAGTTTCCTCTTAATACAATTGCCTATACATTTTCTTTTTACTGGGTCTTAAGTAGATTTTTAAAGAAGACTGTTAAGCAAATAATTAGAGGTAAACCCAGAGACACTCTGGAGCCCTGGTCAGTAGGCAAAAAGGTCACAGGAGGCAGCGCTGAGCTGAGCTGATCGGGGTTTGAGGAGGGGCCCAGACCCAGGCAATTTCAGGACTCCCTTCAAGACCCTCCCAGAGCATTTCCTAGGGTTATGACACCTGGCACCCCTGGCTAGTCTCTAATAAGCCTGCTTCAGCCACACAGGGAAAAGGCACCCACCCTCCTGCCTCTCTTTAGTCACCAACCCTGACGTTGCTGAGCCGACCCCAGGCTGGCAGGAGCAAGGAGAGGGGCTCCCTGTGCTGTATGCCAGCACTACCTCTCACCTGGCACCAGGCGTGGTAGTGCTCACCAACCAGAGAGACGTGTGTCCCCAGCTCCAGGCTCCGACAGACACCTGCTCACTGTGTCCTCCTGACACCCCTTCAAGGTAGCCTGTGACCGTCCCCCTTCAGAGGGGAGGAAACTGTCTCCGAAATGTTCAAAACTTCTACAAAGTGCAGGCACAGCCAGTAGGTTGGTGGCAGAGCAGGGCTCTGAACCCGGGGCTGTCTGAAGTTAAAGGCTGCCCCCTCCAGGCTCCTCCCACTGCATCTGGGAGCCCTAGTTCAGTGCAACCAGGGCCAGTCCCTGGGAGATGCCAGCCACCCTCCCCAGCCTCCCAATGGCTTCTCCTAGGGCCTATCCAGCAGGGTGCCTCGAAGTCAGTAGGACCTCCCAAACCACTGTATGGTCCATCCGGGGAGAAGGTTGCTTCAACGAGGCAGCAAAGAAGCCAGTGTGGGGTCACCCTGAACCGAGTTTGAACTCCAGCCGAGACATTCACCTCCTGTGTGTCCACAGCCATGTTAATTGGCCTGTCTTTGCCAATCTACCTACCTATATTGGGATAATAATACTAACTTCAGAGGGAGCTACAAAACATGTAGCACCTCTAGCATAGCTCCTAGAACATAGGATGTGCTCAATAAATCAACAGTAATAGCACCCATTTCAATCATTGCACAAGGGCTTATCATTCAATGTTTTTGCTTTCATAGCTTCCTAATTCTATGTCTTCATTCAATCCTGATTGGTATCCAAACTGTCTCTGAATGATGGGGTTTTTTTTGGCTGTATATCTTTGCTTATGCTTTATTTTTTCTGAAACACCATCCCCTTCCCTTTCTATGTGCCTAAATTTTATCCATCCTTCCTGACACAGCTCTTTATGGATCTTCCTGAGAAGAAATTAAGCTAGAATGAAACAGTCATTAGTCAGGGAGAGTATGAGGGACCAAGAGGCAGGCTCCAAGCTCTGGAGGAGTCTGAGACCTATGGAGAAGGGTACCCACTCAACTACCTTCAACTCATCGCCTACCCATCTGCCTGCCGACCACCCAGCCACCTATATCACACCCCCATCTGCCTACTTACCTGTATTAGTCAGGGTAGACTCTGCTCTAACAGGGCCAGATCTCATCCAGCCATTGTTTTTCTCTTATTTTTTGCCTTCTTTTGGATCAATTTAGAATTTTTTAAATCTCCTCCTTGGTCGACTTACAAGCAATAACTCTATGCTGGTTTAGTTGTTGCTTTATAGAATTGGTAGCATACCTATACATATAATGTTTGTCATACTCTACTTTCAAGTGATACCACTTCATGTTTGAAAGATATTTTCACTAGGTAATAGATTCTAGGGTGACAATTCTTGTCTTTCAGACTATTTCTGGTTTATATTATCTTAACAAGAAATATATGCCTCTTTCCCCCCTAGCCTTTTTAAATATTTTCTCTTTTTCTCTTGATTTGAGCAATTTTATTATGAAGAATCTCAGTGTAGTTTTCTTAGTTTCTTATGCACAAGGTTTATTGTGTTTCTTTAATATCTGGGTTTTTAGTTTTTATCTAATTTAGAAAATAACTGGCCACTAGTTCTTTAAAAAATATTTTTTAAATTAAATAGAACTACCTTGCCTTGGCCAGCGTGGCTCTGTGGTTGGAGCATCAGCCCATGCACCAAAGTGTCTGAGGTTTGATTCCCAGTTAAGGGAACATATCTGGGGTTGCAGGTTCGATCCCTGGCCCTAGTCGGGGCTCATGCAGAAGGCAACCAATCAATGTGCCTCTCTCACATCGATGTTTCTCTCTATCTTTATCTCTATCTCTCCTTCTCTCCCTCCATCCCTTCCACTTTGAGGAATCAATGGAAAAAATATCCTTGGGTGAGGATTAAAAAATAAATAACCTATGATCCAGAAATCCCACCTCAGGGTATATGTACAAAGGAAATGAAAACAGGCGCTCTAAAGGATCCAACCTAAGTGTCTGTCAACAATGAATGGATAAGATGTGATATCTTTATTGTGTATGTAACCTCCATGGAATATTACTCAGTGATGAGAAGGAAGGGAATCCTGCCATTTGCAACAACATAGATGGACTTTGAAAGCATTATGCTAAGTGAAATCACTCAGGCAGAGAAAGACAAATACTGTATGATCTCACTTATATGTGGAAACTAAAAAAGTCAAACAGAGTAGAATGGTAGTTACCAGAGGCTGGGGGTTGGGGAAGGAGAGGGGTTGTTATGAGATGTTGGTCAAAAGGTAAAAACTCTCAGTTTTAAAATGAATAAGTTCTGGGGAATCTCATGTACAACGTGATGATTATTGTTAACAATACTGTATTATATCCCTGAAAGTTGGTAAGTAGATCTTAAGTGTTCTAACCACAAAAGAAGGTAATTATGTGATGTGGTGAGGGTGTTAGCTAACACTATGGGGGTAATAATTTTGCAATACGTATGTGCATCAAGTCAACACATTGTACACCTTAACTTACACAATGTTATATGTCAACTACATCTCAATAAAGCTGGAAAAAATTGTTCACATCCTCCTCCTCCTCTCCTTTCCTTCATGTATATTAGGATGCTGGGAGTTGTTCATAGCCCACTAATTAATTTGTTTGTAGTATTCCTATTCCTGGTGTTTCATTTTCTATAGTTTCTATTGCTCTGTCTTCAAATTCACTAATCTTCTCTTCCATAATATCTAATATGCCTTTGGTAACATCCAACGTATTTTTTTAAATCTCATACATTGTAGTTTTCATGTCTGTAAGTTCAATTTGAATATTCTTTATATTTTCTATGTCTCTACTTGACATGTTAATCTTTCATCTGTCTTCTTGAACATACCAATCATAGTTCTAATAACAGTTAAGGTCCCAATTTACTGATTTTGTCATCTATGTAATTTCTGGGTCAGTTTCTGTTGGTTGATTTTTCTCATCATCATGGACCATGCCTTTCTGCTTCTTTGCATGCCTGGCAATCTTTGAGGGTAATGCAAGACATTTTGAATTTTACCTTTTTTGGGTGTTAGATGGCTTTGTATCCTTATAAATGTTTGACTCTTGTTATGGGGCATGATTAAGTTACACGGAGCCAATTTAATTCTTCAGATCTTGCTTTTAAGCTTTATTAGTTAGGACTAATTATGCTTAATTAGGAAATTTTGAAATTAGGAAACTTAAGAAATTTTCCTCTCTAGATGGTGAGAATAGGCACTATGTCTGTCCCTACATGGACTACAGGGATTTCTCCTCTGGTTTTTTAAACATGACACTTTCCGCTGCCTAGTGAAATGTCCTCGTATACATGCATGGCCAGTACTCGGCTACATATTCCAGAGAGAGTGTGCAGATATCCAGAGCTCTCCCTGCAATTCCTCCAGATGGTCTGCCCTGCAAACTCAAGTCACCTTGGTCTTCCAACTCCATCTTCTCAACTTGAGGAGACTGCTAAGCTCTCATGGGTTCCCCTCCAGGCATGAAGCTGGAGCCATCACAGGGTTCACCTCACTTGCTTCCCATCTTTCAGAAATCACTGTCCTTCATTGTCTAATACCCAATGATTTAATGACATTGTTTCTTGTATTTGCCCAGCTTTTTAGTGATTTTGGGTGGAAGTAAATCTGATCCGTTAATCCATCTTCGTCAGAATCAGAAGTCACAAATGTTTACCTTTTGATATTATACGTTTAAAATGTCTATTAGTGATCCTGGGGCTGTAGATGCCCTGATTTTATGAGTCAAAGGCTTGGTGGGCACCAACATGTTCAGTCCATTGTGCCTGTTTCCTTGGAACTTGCTGCCAACACCTTGGCTGCTGACAGACGTTTAGAACATCCAGGATGTTCTGTGCTTGGAGGAATGTCTGGTTCAGGCTCACCTCCCACCACACCGCCATTGCCACTCTGACTATTAGTTTAAGTCTTGAATAGTTGAAACAGTTTTTTGTCTGGGCTTGTGGTAGCTTACAAAATTTAATTCCTTCAAACACTTACTAGTACAGGGCTGCTAATCTATTTGCTTTCAGTTCCATGTATTAATCATACCTAAGGCTCTTTCCTGGTCATAGTACTCAAATCTCAGAATGCTTTCTCACACCTCTCTCTCAATGTAAAGGAAGCTACCTGGAGCCTATCCAGTTGGAATAAAAAGACCAAAATTAAAATTTTCCCTGAGTGTTTTACTCAACAGATACATTTTAACTGAGCCTTTATGCTTATTTACAAATCCTATCTCTTCCTACTTGGTGCTTTAAAATAACAGCCTTTCCCTTCCTTCAAGGTGCCAAATTTCTAGACTCTCTCAATTTCCTCTCATGTCTATTTTTATGCTGGCGGAGTCTTTCCTCAACGCATGTGACCGCTGCAATCCTTGTCATCACAGCCAGTAACATCCACATCTGCTGAGACTCTGCTCCCCATCCTTTATCTGGTACCTAGGACTCACTAGGCATGTGGCCTTCTTCTTACATTTCAAAAGCAATTACATTATCAAATGGTTTTTCTCTCTCAACACGGATCTCTATTTCTCAAGACCCCAGTATAGCTTCCCCTTAGGCCCTGGTCAGGTAGCATCAGTTGGTTAGAGCATCATCAGGATACACCAAGGTTGTGGGTTCAATCCCTGGTCAGGACACATATAAGAATCAACCAATGAATTCACAAATAAGTGGAACAACAACAAATATCTCTTTCTCAAATAATTAAAATTTTTAAGTAATATAGCTTCTGCACTGCTTACCACCTACTACTAAGCCAGTGCCACATATTGTAGGATTTTGTTTCACCAAGACTCCAGTTCCTTTACAAATTTCTGCATCAGTCAGGATGGACTAACAGCTACAACAAACCTAAATCTCGGTGACTTCATCCAACAAAGCCTTCCCCCCACATAAGCGAAGTGGATGTTCCTGGTTGGGGGCCCTTTCCACCTTCTGGCTCCTCCATCCCCTTGCAGACCTCTGCTGAGTCCTCTGCATTCATACAGAGACCTCACAGGTAAGGAGAGCAGCTGGGGAGTTCATGGGAAATCCTAGGAGCTGGGCCAGGAAATGGCATTCCATTGGCCAGAACTAATCACATGACCCCATCCAGAAGCAGGGGGCACTGGGAATACCGTTTTCTCATATGCCTGTGAGAAAAAATAAATGACTGGGTGACTTCCCAGCACCGTCCAAGTGCAGGGACTTTATTACATAGGCGCGGGACTTGTTTGTCTCCAGCCCTGGGAAGGTTGCATTCAGAAGAACATGTCTGAGAGGCAGAAGACAATGTGGAGAAGGAAGGCAGCCCCGAAGGGTGGGGGATGCCAGGCCCTGTGTGGAGCAGGGCTTCAGTTGGAACAGAGAAAGCCTCGTCAGCGCCTTGCCCCAGCAGAAAGGCCTGCTGGCAAAACTGCTCTCATCAATACCTTTCTCTTTCTGCTCTGTGTAGAGCCCTCTCTTACCCAGAAGTTCCTTCACTACTAAACAGTTGTCAAATTTATCGAGCATCTAGCATGTCCCAGGCACAGTGTTGGGTACAGAGGATCCAATGTGATCTACAGAGGCCCCACCTTCATGGGCCTTCCAGCTAATTAGCCAGCAAGTAATTAACTGTGTGTATAGAGTGTTGATAACCTGCACAGCCCTCTTTTGGTCCAAGAATGCGTCACCCTCACCTTTATCCTGTGTGACAATCAGATTGTTATGTGGACAAGCAGAATTTTCCAGTTTTCTTCCTCTTCATACCTTTCCTGGAATAGGAGTCAAACCTACTTTCCTTCTGGGGCTTTGGCCCTTACCATACCAGGCTAATGGGATAACAGGAGGTATTATCTTGAGTAAGGTGGAGAAAACAGACAGAAACTAGGATAAAGGAAGCCATAAAGTGCACCTGCCACCGTATCAGTCCTGCTTGTCTGTATCTTGTAGTCCACTCCCCGATGAGGCTGCCCCAAGGCCAGCTCTCAGGACAGGCAGGGACCAGGTCAGCAGGAAGAATGCACCTGGGCGTGCCAGGGGAAGATGAAAGCTTGCTGACTTATGGATACACCTCTCTAAGCCTAATCCAGGAAGCGGGGTGGCCCTTCACCCCTACCTCCATGTGCAGGACCACACCCTTTCTCCTGTCCTTCCCCTCATGAGCTCCATCAGGACAAAAACCTGACCTAACAGAATTGCTTGGCAGTACTCACGAAGGTGGCCATGGAATGGAATGGGATGGGATTGAGGCTGGCTTTAACAACTTCACGGGAGAAGGCTTTTGTAATGTACATAGGCCTTTGAGCTGCAGGTCTCCCCCAGAGGAGAAGGAAATAGCCCTGCTGTAAGGCCATGTTCATGGCCCTGGAGCCCTCAGAGAGTACCTGGGGCTAACTAAGCCTGCTCTCCCAGCTACCCTCAACCACCATGCCCTCTTCCAGGCATTACCTGGCCTCTGCATTAGCCCTGATCATTCCTATGGACTTTTGACAGTCTGCCTCCTTCACCACGCCTGTCTCCTCCAGAGAGCCAGCATGTTCAATTCATAAGGCTTGGTCATAACCAGGTACACAGTAGGCACACATAATGAATGGACAAGGCATGCATCCAATCACAACAATAATTCTCAATCAGTGAAAAGGATACATTGATATTTTTCCTATCTATCTCACAGGGTTGTTTCAATAAGCAAAAGAGATAGTATCTATGAGTGTACAGTGTAGATGGAAGGCATTTTTTAGTGATGATTGGAATATGGGTGGGAGAGCTTAATAAAGTCATTCCACATTTGATTTCTGGTCCAAGGCCTCTGTCTCATCTCCCCCAAGTCTCCACCCTCTTCTTTTTGTTGCTGTTGTTAATCCTCACCCGAGGATATTTTTTCCATTGACTTTAGAGAGAATAGAAGGGAAGGAGAGAGGGAGGGAGGGGGCAAGAGAGAGAAATATCAATATGGGAGAAACAACGATCAGTTGGTTGCCTCCTGCACATGCCCCATCCGGAGCCAGGATGGAACCTGCAACCCAGGTATGTGACCTTGACAGGGAATCAAACCCTGACCCTTTGGTGCCTGAGCTGATGCTCCAACCACTGAGCAACACTGACTAGGGCTCCATCCGATTCTTTCCAGCCTAACTCTGATTATCTATCATGCAAATGTTGTTCCAAAGATCACAAGTAAAAGTGCTGGCTCTGGGACACCTGAGGTCTAGAGCTGTAGAAGGAAGTGGAAGTAGGAAAAAAGTACAGACTGTATTGTTTTGATCTTAATTATACAGGTCAATACAATCCAAGCAATAAGAGTATACAGGGTCATCAACGATCAAGAATAATCAAGATGGGAGATGGTTCTTTTTTTTTTTTTTTTAAATATATTTTTTATTGATTTTTTACAGAGAGGAAGGGAGAGGGATAGAAAGTTAGAAACATCAATGAGAGAGAAACATCGATCAGCTGCCTCCTGCACACCCCCTACTGGGGATGTTCCTGCAACCAAGGTACATGCCCTTTACTGGAATCGAACCTGGGACCCTTGAGCCCGCAGGCTGACGCTCTATCCACTGAGCCAAACCGGCTAGGGCGGGAGATGGTTCTTATTGTGACCATTATTTACTTCCATATAAGGAAAACTCTTGAAATAGCTTCTTTGCTCAGCTAAAGTTACTGTCCACAATCTCTCCTCTCAAGTGCCCACTCCCAGGCTCAGAGAGCAAGCATTGCTCTGGCCAGTAAATCCGGCTGAACTAACTGTGGCAGAATTAAGTGTGTGTGTGTGAGAGTCAGAGACAGAGCAACACATAGAGACAGAAACAGTTATGTAGGTAAAGAAAAAAAAATGAAACAGAGACCCAAGGTAGCTAGATAGTAAGACACATTTGGAGAGATGGCATGTATTTAGGACAAAGATAGAGACAGAAATAGAGACAGAACAAGGGAAAGACACACACACACACACACACACACACACACACACAGCACTTTACTATGTTGATGTCAAAGATCACAAGTTAAACAAAGTTATTGGTCTTTGTTGAAACAAGGGAGACCACACAGCAGGAGGAACTTGGCAATAGGTACCAATAAACCCAAGTTTATTTGACTGCAGATGTGTTTCTGGTGGTCTCTGGTTGGTAGTAATCAATGACTGTGATAAGATATCAACAATCACAATAAATGTAACTGGATAAATTCATCTATTTTTACAAGCTTGTCAGATTACATTTTAAAGAGTAAAAATTATGCTCTTTTAAGAAAACATAGCATACTAAAATGATGCAGGAAGTAGACTATAGGTAAAGATATATGCAAATGTTAATAAGAAGAAAGTAGGCATATAGTATTAGTATCAGTCAAAACAGAATTCAAAGTAAAAATCACAAATTGGAACAAAAAAAGGATACTGGATAAGAGTTATGATAAGAAGATTATCCCTCTTATTAAAAATAGAACATGGCAGTTATGAACCATTATGCACTAAACGTGTTTTGCAATATATTAAATAAAAACGGGTAGCTATAAAAGGCCCAGAAATATTCATCAGATTCTCTCAAATTTCTTTTAGAAATTGGCAGATCATGTGGTTTAAAATAAGAAGCAATGTCATACAGAATTTAGAAAGCAAAAAAAAAGTAATGTAAGGAGCTGGATCCCAAAGATAAAATTAGGACAAACAACAACAAAATAAAAACACACACAATACACATAAAATTTTCACAAAAACGTACCACGTAGTAGCCACAAAGAGAAGCTCCAAGAATTCCCATACACACACACCTGGAAAAAATATTCAATTCTCTAAATTACTTAGGGTGTTACCAAAAACCCCAACAAAATCAGACTATAGGATATGTAGGAATGAGGTGTCATGTAAGCAAGACGGTAAACTAGGAAACTACAAGCCCTCTTCCCTTTCACAGAGACACTGAGTTAAAAAGAACATACGGACCAGAATACCTCGGTGAGGACTCTGGAAGTCAGTCGAGAAGCTACAGCACCAGGCTACTGTAAAACCAAGTGAAAGGGACAGGAAAATGTGTGATGTTTGGTGGGTCCATTCATGCCCCTTTCGCTATGCAGCATAGTCTGGAGCAACCAGGAACAACCCTGAATTCTGGCGTCCCTTCCTTGGGACAGAAACAAAATATTGGATTGTGTGTCCAACATTCTGGTTTGCCGAGGAACTCATTTCTGTCTTGCCTGACTTGGAGCACAGACAGTCTAGCACCAGAGTTTGGAAGCCACTGAAAAGAGAGGCAAGCAGCACATTAGAGCTGCACTGACATAGCAGACACCAGCTACAGAAAGCCATCAGAACAGGTTGAGGTCTTAGAACCTCTGGTCGAGCTTGTCACTGAAGGTCTTTCCTGCATGAAGCCACTATGCAAAGACTGGGAGAGGTGATTGTTTTCTCAAATGCCCAAATTTCAGCCAAAGATTACAAGGGATACAAAGGAATAGGAAAACATGACCCAATCAAAAGAACAAAAGAAAACTGCAGAAAACAACCCTAAAGAAATGCATATCGATAAGCTGCCTCACGAAGAATTTAAAATAAGTGTTATAAAGATGCTCAATAAACTAAAAGTGAATACACACAGAAAACAAAACAAAGCAATGCATGAAGAAAATGAGACCATCAGCAAAGAGATAGAAACTATAAAAAGAACCAAATAAAAATTCTGGGATGAAAAACTAGTGAGGGGTTCAACAGCAGACTTGATCAGACAGAAAAAAAAGCTTAAAGAAAGGTCAATTTAAAATCATTAAGTCAGAGGAGCAAAGAGTAAAAAAATGAAGAGAACTTAAGGGATGTATAGGACACCAACATACACCTTATAGGGATCCCAGAAGGAAAACAGAGAGAAAGGGGCAAAGAGTTTATTTGAGGAAATCATGGCTGAAAATTTCCCAATTCTGAAGAAAGGAATGGACAGACAGATTAAAGAAGATTAAAGAATAACTAGGATAAATCCAAAGTGAATCACACTGAGACACATTATAATCCAACTGTCTGAAGTCAAAGACAAAGAGAAAATCTTGAAAGCAGCAAGAGAAATCCATAAGATTATCAGTGGATTTCTCAACAGAAGCTTTGCAAGCCCAAAGGAAGTGGGATGCTACTATATTTAAAGTGCTGAAAGAAGAAAAAATTGTCAACAAAGAATACTATCTGGCAAAAAAAAAAAATCCTTCAAAAATGAAGGAGAAATTAAGACTTTCTCAAATGAACAAACGCTGAGGGAATTGATTACCACTAGACCTGCTCTACCAGAAATGCTAAAGAGAGTCCTTCAAGCTGAAACAAAGGATGGTAGAGAGCAGCACAAAACTGTTTGAAAATATAATCATATCTGAGAAAACTAAATACATGGATAGATATAACCTGTACTTCTGTAATCCTGATCCACAGAATTTATATACATATGTGATTGAGACAAGACATTCTTTAAAGCTATAAATCTACGCTAATGGGTATACAATATATAAAGATGCAATCTGTGACATCAATAACATAAACTTGGGGGGGGTGGAGCTATAAAGAAGCGGAGGTTTTATATGCAATTGAACTTAAGTTGTCAGTGTAAAATTGAATGTTATATTAGGAGGTTTTATGCAATTGCAATGGTAGTCACAAAGAAAATATCTGTAGAACATAAAAGGAAATGAGAAGAGAACCAAAACACACTACTACACAAAGGAAGGGAGTAAGGAAGGAAAGGAAAGACAAAAAAGCCACAATACATACAGAAAACAATTAACAAAATTACAATACTGAGTCCTCCCCTATCAGTAATTACTGTAAATGTACACAGATTAAACTCCCCAATCAAAAGACATATATTGGCTTAATCGATTAAAAACAGGATCCAACTATATACTATTTACAAGTGACTTACTTAGATCTAAGGACACACACAAGCTGAAAGTGAAAGGATGGAAAGATATTCTACACAAATGGGAACCAAAAGAGAGGAGGGCTACACTAACATCAGACAATGGAGACTTCAAGTCAAAAACTGTTATAAGACATAAAGAAGTACATTAAAAGATAAAGGGGTCAATTTACCAAGAATGTATAACAACTAGAGGCCTGGTGCATGGATTTGTGCACTGGTGGGGTCCCTCGGCCTGGCCTGTGGGGATCGGTCCAAAATTGGCTCTCCGACATCCCCCGAGGGGCCCCAGATTGAGAGAGGGCAGTTCTTGGGTGATGCACCCCAGAATCAGGCTCGTCACCCGAGAACCGCAGCTGCCAAGTCACCACAGCTCCTGTGTTGAGCGTCTGCCCCCTGGTGGTCAGTGTGTGTCATAGTGACCAGTCAGACAGTTGAACGGTCAGCTGGTTGGCCAGTCGCTTAGGCTTTTATATAGAGAGATTATAAATATTTTCCACTAAACCTCAGAGTTCCTAAATATCTGAAGCTAACTTTGACAGAATTAAAGAAAGAAGTAGACAGCAATACAATAATATAGGAGACTTCAATATGCCTACTTTCAATAATGAATAGAAAAACCAGACAGAAGGTCAGTAATAAAATAGAGAACTTGAATGCTACAGATCAATTGATCTAACAGACATACACAGAACACTCCACCCAGTAACAACAGAACATACATCCTTTAGTGCACATGGGACATCTTCCATGAGAGACCACAAAACAAGTCTCAACACATTCAAGACTGAATTATACAAAGTGTCTTTTCTGATCACAAATGGAATGAAACTAGAAATCAAGGGCACAAGGGAAACAGAAAATTCACAAATATGTGGAAATTAAACAACACTCTCTTAAACTACATATGGGTCAAAGAAGAAGCACAGGAAATTTAGAAAATACCTTGAGTTAAATGAAAATGAAAACACAACCTACCAAAACTTATGAGGTACAATGAAAACAGTGCTAAGTTTATAGCTGTAAACATGTATATTAAAAAAGATATCAACAACTTAAATACCTAGAAAATATTAGAAAAAAAATAAACCCAAAGCTAGCAGAAGCAAGGAAATAACGATTTGAGAAGAGAGAAACAAGATAGAGAATAAAGAACAATTTGTAAGTCAATGAAATTGAGTTGGTTTATTTAAAGATTAATGAAATTGACAAAATCTTAGCTAGATTAACTAAGAAAAAAAGAAAGACTCAAATAACTAAAATCAGAAGTGAAAGAGGGGGTATTATAAACAATGCCATAAAAGTAAAAAAAATTATAAAAGAATTCTATATATATATCAATGAATTGGATAACCTAGAAGAAATGGATTAATTCCTAGAAACATACAACATAACAAGTCCAAATCAAGAAGAAATAGAAAATCTGAGTAGACTAATAACAAACAAGGAGATTGAATCAGTAAACACAAATATTCCCCACAAAAAAATCCAGGACCTGAGGGCTCACTGGAGAGTTCTACCAAAAAGTTACTGATTCAGGTAAAACAAGTAAATAATTAAACTGAATAGAGAATACAGAATGAAATCCATGCATGCACAGGAACTGAGCATTGCAAAGGAGTTTTTAAAGTGATGAACTATTCAAACAATGATTTGGGAATAATTAAGTATATAATGTGAAAGGGGAAAACAGAATAAAGTTACCTTACCCCTTCATAAATATAAATTCATCTATAAAAGTACTAGGAAAAAATTTTGGCTGATATGTTTAAAATTAGCAGATAAGAAGGAGTTCTTAAGACATAAAATGCAAAAACTACAAAAGGAAAAAAAACACCACACTAATGAAGTTGACCATACCAAAAAAAAAGTGAACAAACTAGTGATAAACTGGGAAAAATATTTGCATAGTACATATCAAATAGTAAATAATATCCAGAATATATAATGAACTATAGTGAAAAGAAGAGAAAAAAAGATAAGCTATCCAATGGAAAGGTGGGCAAAAACTAGGAACAGGCAATTCCCAGAAAGGAAATACAGATGGACCTAAAACTTAGAGAGAGGGAACCTTACTCTTTTTATAAGAGTATCTGCGGTCTCAATAGTGTCCCCAAAGGGTAACTCAAGCCTCCATTGTTGGTATTTTTACCCCTCTGTCCTTCTGCCACTTGGCCCAAGACATTAGGACAAGTGTGGGAAGTGGAGTAACTAAAGCGCCAGCTTTAGTTTCCTAGACAAGAGGACCAAAATGGGGAGCCACAGGGAGTCAGCATGGAAAGGCTGCAGAACAGCAGGAGCTTGGGAAAACTACTCATGAAGTTGATGAAGTCCTGGACTCACCTGTCTAATCCAGTGGTTCCCAAACTTATTTGGCCTACCGCCCCCTTTCCAGAAAAAATATTACTCAGCGCCCCCTGGAAATTAATTTTTTAAAAATTTTAATAGCAATTAAACAGAAAGATATATGTATTAATGTTTCTACCTTTTTTGTAAAATATAGTAAAGAAAGGTATAAATTAGAAACATTGAAGTTTGAAATTATGAAACTATTTATTGAACTCAGAATAGAAAGATAATACAAAAAAAGTTAAAACAAATGCACCTGTGGCCATCACTGCCCCCCTGGATTGCTGCAGCGCCCACCAGGGGGCGGTAGCGCCCACTTTGGGAATCACTGGTCTAATCCCAAAGAGCATACCAAAGGATTTGAGAACTAAACCAAGAGATGGACTGTTTCCTAGGACCCACACACGTCATACATGCAGGACAGATCTGAAGAGCACTTGCAGATGTTTGAAAATGGAATTCATTTAAAGCCACAAACCACAGAAGGCTGGCTGGAACTTGCAGCCAGAACCCAAGTGAGTTGGTTGCCTCTAAAAAAATAAAAATAAAAAAAAAATCAACATTTTTTATAGGATTCAAACAAGACCCAGAATATTGTTACATAATATTCACAATTGTCAGGACACAATTCAAAATTACTTGGTATACAGAAAACCCCCCACAAAACACAGCTAGTAAAATTTCAACTCTCATGGGAAAAGTCAATAGATGCCAACATCAACATGACTTAAATATTGGGATTATCTGACAAAGACTTTAAAATAGCTATCTGTATATATAAAAGCCCAGTGACCGCAATGGCGGGACAGCCAGAAAGACCAGTGGCTATAACGCGCACTGCAGCAGACAACCGGCCTGATCTCGCCCCCCACCCCTCCACTCCCAGCCCCGCTAGCCCACCCCCGCTCGGCTGCCAACCGCCCACGGCCCCTCCCCCTGGCCAGCCCCACCTTCAATCAGCCCCCATTAGTGCGGGCCAGCCGGACCCCATCCATGCACAAATTCATGCACTGGGTCTCTAGTTGTTAAATAAAAGGAAAGGAGACCTCAACAGTGAAATAGAAGCTACAAAGAAGAATCACTTGGACATTTTAGAACTAATACAATTACTGAAACAAAAACCTCACTGGAATCTAGGAGGGAAGGTGGGGGAGGGTGGGTGGGTGGGAGGTAATCAACCAAGGATCTTGTTATGCATATATGCATGGCCCATGGACACAGACAATGGGGCGGTGAGAGCCTGGGGCAAAGGGTGAGGGCAGGCTGGAAAGGATTAATGGGGGGAAAAAGGGGAACATATGTAATACTTTCAACAACAAAGAATTATTTAAAAAATAGTTGTAAAAAAATAAAACCTTATTGGATGGACTTAGTAACAATGTAGATGACAGAGGAACAGTTGTGAGCTTGAAGATGGAGCAATAGGACTTATTTCATCTGAACAACAGAGAGAAAAATATTGGGGGGTAAGGGAGTGAACAGAGCCTAAGAGGCCTGTGGGACAATATCAAATGGTGAAACACTTGCATTAGCACAGTTGCAGATGGAGAAAACAGTGTAGTGCAAGAAAAATACACGAAGAAAAAAGGCTGAAAACTTCCCAAATTTGGTGAAAGATATATAGTGTACAGATTCTAGAAGCTAAATAAACCCCAAAGATAATAAATCCAAAGAAATCCATGCCAAATACTTCATAATCAAACTGCTGAAAACTTAAGATAAGGAAAAAAATCTTGAAAACAGGAAGAATGAAAAATCAATGATGCACCATTTCTTAGGGAGAAAGAATTTTTTTAGGGAGAAACTATTTTTAGGGCTTCTGAAATCCACTAAAACAGCCTGTTTTTTGCCCTAAAGTTAGCATTCTGCAGAATGTTTAGCTTTTTTTCTAAACATCTTCACATAGCATTAGGCTTTGTTTTCATTATAAGCAAGCTTGCTTTCTCATGCTAGAGAAAACACACTTCAATACACTCATGTGCTAGAGAAAATCACACACACTAGCAGAATTTCAGTATTATGCTGACATCATTGTTTATCAGTCATGTATGAGCTAATCCTCATTTTAAAAACATATCAGTGGAACAGTCTGTATTTGATAACAATGGGAAAGGAATACATGGGATTAAAGTGTCCTACAGTCATTTCATTGTCCAGGAACTGGGTAAAGGTATTAACATTAATCTTTGGGAACATCAAAAAGTGAATGTTAGGATATCCTGGTTAACTATTAACAATAAAAATAGAGGGTATACTTAGAAGCTAGTTGAGGGGAAATAAAAATGTTAAAATATATGCCTAGTCAAACATAAGAAAGGAGAAAGAAGTATGGGACCCCTGAGACAAACAGTAAGCACATAGATGTGAATTAAATTGAAACATATTAGCAATTGTCAGACTATTTAAATCAACACAAAATACAACTGATAATATTTACAAGCTATATTTAAAAAGAAGCAGACAGGCCCTAGATGGTTTGGCTTAGTGGACAGAGCATCAGCCTGCAGACTGAAGGGTCCAAGGTCAATGCTGGTCAAGGGCATGTACCTCGGTTGCAGGCTCAATCCCCAGCTCTGGCCAGGGAGAGTGTGGGAGGCAATCAATAGGTGTCTCTCTCTCACATCGATGTTTCTCTCGGTGTCTTTCCCTCCCTTCCATTCTCAAAAAAAAAAAAAAAAAAATCAATGAAAAAAATATTCTTGAGTGAGGATTAACAACAATAGCAAAAAAAAACAACAAAAAAACCCCGACAGGTTTATAGTAAAAAGGAGGGCAATAGATCATGAAAATATTAACTAAAAGAAAGCTGGCTTAGCCAATTTTAATATATTTCTATTTGGAACTGATAGAACAAGTACACTAAAAGCAGCAATATTTTTTAGCTGATTTGAGCAATGCTATTAAGAAACTTGATTTAATGGACATATTTGTTGCACCTAAAAACTTTAGATGCACATTCTTTTCAAGCATAAAAGGAACATTTACAAAAATTTACGATAAAGCCATAAAACAAATTTCAAAGGAATGAAAACTACAGAGCATGCTTTGTGACCACTATGAACTTATTCTAGAAACTGATAACAACAAAAGATAATTAGGAATTCATGTGGAAATACAGGGACCCAGAATATCCAAAACAATCATGAAAAAGAATAAAGTTAGAAGACTCAGACTTTTTTATTTCAAAACTTACTATAAAGCTATAGTAATCAAGACAGTGTGATGCTGGCATAAAATAGGTATATAGGTCAACAGTTCAGAATTGAAAGCCCAGAAATAAACCCTAAGATTTATAGTCAATTGATTTTCAACAAAATGGCCAAAAAATTTAAATGGGAAAAGAATATTCTTTTTAACAAATGGTTTAGAAACAACTGAATATCCACACGCAAGGAAATAAATTTGGACCCCCCCCACCTTAGATCACCATAAATATTAACTGAAAGTGGGTCACAAATGTAAATATTAAGTATTTCTATTTTATTTTAAAAAGCTTATAGTTTTACTGTAAATTTCTTAGAAGAAAGCACAGGAGTAAATGTTTGCAATCGTAGGTGAAGCAATGGTTTTTTTATACATAACACAAAAGCACAATCAATAAGAAAGAAGATTGGTAAGTTAAATTTCATCAAACTAAAAAACTTTGTTCCTCAAAGAACATTATCAAGAAAGTAAAGCCCTGGCCTATTGCTCAGTGATTAGAGCATTGGCCTGGGGACCTATGGGTCTCGGATTCGATTACTGGTCAAGGGCACATACCTTGGTTGCAGGTTCCCCAGCCCGGTAGGGATGTGTGCAGGAGGCAACCAATCGATGTGTCTCTCTCACATTGATGTTTTTCTCTCTCTCTCACCCCCTTCCTCCCTCCCTAGAAATCAATGGAAAAAATATCCTGGGTGAGGATTTTAAAAAAAGGGAGTGAAAAGGCAACCCACAGACTAGAAAAAAATATTTGCAAATCATATATGAGTCTACTATCAAGAAAATATATTTTTAAAAACCTTACAACTCAATAATGAAAGGGCATATAACTCAATTTAAAGACGGGCAAATAATTTGAAGAGACGTTTCTTGAAAAAAAATGCTCAACATCATTAGCCATTTGGGAAATGAAAATCAAAAACACAATGAGATACCACTTTATACCCACTAATATGGCTATGATAAAAAAAAAACAGATGAAAAAATACAAGTATTTTCAAGGATAGAAAGAAACTGAAACCTGTATGTATTGCTAGTAGGAATGTAATATAGTGCAGCCACTTTGGAAAATAGTTTATAAACTCTTCAAAATACTTAATAAAGAGTTACCACATAACCCAGAAATTCCACACCTATATATCTACCCAGGAGAAATAAAATGCCTGCACAAAAACTTGCACACAAATGCTTATAGAAGCATTACTCATAATATCCCAAAGTGCAAATAATCCAAATGTCCACCAAATGATGACTGGGTGGTATAGCATATACAATAAAATATTATTCAACTATAAAAATAAATGAAATACTGATACATGCTATAACATGGATGAACCTTGAAAACATTATGCTAAGTGAGAGAAGCCAGTCACATATGATATGATCTCATTTATATGAAATCACCAGAATAGGCAAATCTGTAAAGATAAAATAAGTAAATAATTAGTGGTTGCCTGTGTGTTGGAGAGGAGAATGGGGAATGACTGCTAACAGGTACAAGTTTTCTTTCTGGAACTATGAAAATGTTCTAAAACTAGATTATGGTGATAGCTGCAGAACTTTGTAACTATAGCAAAATCATGGATTGTTTTAATGTTTATTATTTAAACAGATGAACATTATGTTATGCAAATACCTCAATAAAGCTGTTAAAATCAATATTTCTATATACCAGCAATAAAAGCAGAAGAAGATGCATTGACCATAACGTGAACAAATATCAAGTAGCTAGGAATAAATCTAACAGAACATTGGCAAGACCTCGCTAAGAAAATGATAAATTTAGTTAAAGAGAGAATCAAAAGACCTAAAAAGAAATGTCATGATCACTGGCTCAAAAGCTCATATTAAAAGAATGGACTTTTTGTTTCTGATTTGGCATGTAGAGAGTTTATCACCCCATCCTCACAGAAGAAAAATGCTGGACAAACTGAAAACCAACAGCTCATCTTAGATCTACAGAGAGTTAAGGTCATAGGGCAAACAGCTGCCCCAAACCCTGGAGCAATAGACAGCCTACCCGGAGAATTCCAGGAGCAGATGCCCGCAGCTGGAGCCAGGAATGGTAGGAACACTTCAACAAAATTGACAAATTGCCGGAGGCTCAGCATAGATGGGTTTGAGAGTAAAAACTTCGGAGGGGGCCATCTTGGGGATCCCCCACACTTTTATGAATTTTACCTCCGGAACCAACCAGGTTTTCACTGTGAAGATTGGAGAAGGGCTCCCTTGTGCTTCAGGTAGGGAAGGGGGAAAGGAACCATTTTGGAACATGCCCAGACCTCTCTGTTCTCCTTAACATGACTTGCCCTCAAGGGAAACTATTTTACTAGAGTCTAACTGACTTGAGTTTTACCAAAGCCTAACCAACCTGTGGAAAGGGACATCGCCAACTCCAGTCCCTTTCAGGCGTCCTGTCTGTTAAAGGGAGAGGGAACGCAGAAGCACTTGTAAGCTCAGGGACACAGGCCTACCAAAAGATTGAGACCTAATCATAGAACCACAGAGTGCTCCCCCCACCCCGTCCCCCAGAACTTAGAACTCCTGTACAGCAACAGTGATTACAGCTAAAAGACTGGAAGCCTCAGATCCTATTTAAGAGTCTATAAAGAAACCCAAAGGCAGCAGAGGAGACAAACAAGAACACTAGAGGAAATTTGAGCCTCTGATACCACAGCTACAGCAAGCAGTAAGCATAGCCAACTCCTAGCCAGATAAACATAAAACTTCACACTCGTGTCCTATCAATTCTTTTATGCATCATGTCCAACTTTCAACAAAAAATTCCAAGCATGCTAAAAGGCAAAAAGCACAATCTGGAGAAACAAAAAAATCATCAGAACCAGACTCAGATAGGACAGAGATTTTGGAATTATCAGTGAGAATTTAATATAACTATAATGAATGTGCTGAGGGCTCTAATGGGGGAAAAATGGACAACATAGAACAGATGGGTAATGTAACTAGAGCAACGGAAACTCTAAGATAGAATCGAACAGAAATGCTAGGAATCAGAAACACTCTAACAGAAATGAAGAATGCTTTTGATTGGTTCATCAGTACACTGGACATGACCAAGGAAACAATCAGTGCGTTTGAAAATATGTTAATAGGAATTTCCTAAATGAAAAAGCAAAGAGAAAAAAGAAACAGAATATCCAAGACCTGTGGCACAGTTACAAAGGGGGTAACATATGTGTAATAGGAATACCGGAAGGAGAAAGAAAAAATACACAGAAGAAATATGTGAAGTGAAAGGATGTCCATTTGCTCTAATTTGATCTCCATGCATTCCCAACCAAAATACACAATAGGTTTTATTTTGTTTTTTTTCTAGAACTTGACAAGCTGATTCTAAAACATATACAGAAATACAAAAAGCTAAGAGCCCAGATCTCTTACAGAAAAACAAAATGGAAAAACTTGCCCTATCAGATATGAAGACACTACAAAACTATTATAGTACAGAACGTGTGCATACATAGCTCATAAACACACATAAATAGACTAGATTCAGGAAAATGGTAGCACTGCAGAACAATGGAGAATGGGTGGCCTGTCTGATAAATTATTCTGGAACCATAAAATACCCACATGAGCCCTGTCAGAGGAGCTCAGTTAGTTGAGCGTCATCCTGTGCATAGAAGGGTTGCCGGTTCAATTCCCGGTCAGGGCACAAACCTGGGTTTCAGGATTGATCCCCAGTCGGGGAGTGTGTGGAAGGCAGCCAAGCGATGTTTCTCTCTCACATGGATGTTTCCGTCTTACAATGATGTTTCTCTCACATTGATGTTTCTCTCTCTCTCTTTCTCTCTCTCCCTCCCTTCCTCTCTCTAAGCATGTCCTCAGGTGAGGATTAAAAATAAAATGGAGAAGAAAAAAGTATCGATATGACATGCTATACACTTTAAGCTCACACCATACAATGTTACATGTCAAATTTATTCAACAAAAATGAATAAAATAAAGCCTTATTAAAAAAATACCCACAAGAAATGCAAATGAAACTTAACTCCTATAATCAAACCATGCACAAATGTCAACTCCAGGTGGACTATGGACCTAAATGTAAAATGCAAAACAATAAAGATTTTAGGAGATAGTGTAGAAGCATATCTTCTAACTATAGGATAAAAATATTATTTAAAAATAAGGCACAAAACCAGTACCACAAAGGTAAAGGTTGATAAATTTGACTACATTAAGGAAAAAAATTTGTTCCTCAAAAGATGTCATCAAAGCAGTGAAAAGGCAAGCAGAGTGGGAGAAAATATTTTCAATATATGTAACTGACAAAGGGTTGTATATCTTATATCTAAAGAATTCCTATAATTCATAAAGAAAAGGCAGACAAATAATTTAAAAATGAGCAAAGGGGTGAACAGGTATTTAAAAGAGCCTACCCATCCCTGACAGGTTTGGCTCAGTGGATAGAGTGTCAGCCTGTGGACTGAAGGGTCCCAGGTTCGATTCCAGTCAAGGGCATGTACCTGGGTTGCGGGCACATCCCCAGTAGGGAGTGCGCAGGAGGCAGCTGATCGATGTTTCTCTCTCATCGATATTTCTAACTCTCTATCCCTCTCCCTTCCTTTCTGTAAAAAATCAATAAAATATATTTTTTTAAAAAGACGCTACCCAAATGAGAGACAAAAAGGCGTTCAAGCTCATTAGTAATCCCCCTAATGAGATACCACTATACCTCCACCTGACTGGTTAAAATGCAAGTTTCACAACACATAGTAAAATATGAAGAGATCCAAGTTGCAGAATAGAAGGCACAATAAACAAGTAACAGCGATAACCTATGATGGGAAGTATCAAGGCCACGCCGCAATAACTCACTGGCTTACAGCCAGTCTGCGTAACTGCAGAGAGCCCTGTGAACACAGATTCAAATGAAAACAACACTTCAAGGAACTCTCCCAGTTCCTGGAAACAACATCTGAAGGCTAAGGTGGAGAGCCCTGAAATTCCTCCCACTGGTTCTCTCCAGGGCCTTTGAGTCAGCCTCTCCAGAGAGTGTGATAGATCCCCTGACATGAGAACCAAGAAATGTTCCTTCCTTCTTTGCCCCAAACAGTAAGATGGACCTTTCACAGGGGGAGGCAGGTAGGACAAGGTATAGCCTTTTACTAACTGGTTAAACAGTTTATTCTCTGGACAAGGCTCCTCAATGTGTGATAACTTAGTGATTACTGCTAACTGAACTATAATGAGAGAAGGGCTGTCTGTGGTTCCTTTAGGCCTGCTGACAATTTTTGTACAGAAATTTGTAAAGAAACCAGTGGAACCAGGTGTTTGGCATTTTCATCCAATGCAAAAGTGTCATGCATTTGGAATGTGCTTATCTCTTCCTAAAAGGGGGAGGGGACATAAGCTTACTGATAGAGGTGTCCTACTTTGGGAAACAAGGGACAAATGTGGGCTTCCTGGTAGGGACATAGACCAATAGAAAGCAGAGAGTTCTAGAACAGGCAAGAGAGCAGAGACAAGTCAGCTGAGGTTGGGAAGGGCTTCCCACAGCACAGCATGGAATGAGCACTTAATGAATGGCAGTGATCAAGGTGATGGTGCTAGTGGTCCTGAGGATGGGAGAGGAAATAGAATGTGGGACCCTGTGGTGTGTCTAGAACGCGGTTCTCAACCTGTGGGTCGTGACTCCTTTCACAGGGGTCGCCTAAGACCATCGGAAAACACATATATAATTACATATTGTTTTTGTGATTAATCACTATGCTTTAATTATGTTCAATTTGTAACAATGAAAATACATCCTGCATATCAGATATTTACATTACGATTCATAACAGTAGCAAAATTACAGTTATGAAGTAACAACGAAAATAATTTTATGGTTGGAGGTCACCACAACATGAGGAACTCTATTAAAGGGTCGTGGCATTAGGAAGGTTGAGAACCACTGCTCCAGAACTCTGGATACACCGCTGTCTCTGGCCAGAACACTGCCCACATCTCCTTCCCCGAGGTAACTCTGCTTTTCCTCAAAACATCGCTCCTAGGAAGCCTTCCTGACACCCCAGTGCTGAATGTGGGACCCCTCCCTCATGCTGCCCTCTCCTGGATCTTCACCACACTGTGCCTGTATATTCTTACTGTCCTTTGAGAGCCACCATCACATTCTGCAGTGGTGTTTGCTGAATAAACAGAAAGAAAGAGGAAGGGAGGAGTGTCATAGTCCTTTATAAACAGTGATGAGAACTTACTAATGTGAGGTTGGTATTATCAGCCATAAATGAAAAAAGAGAGGTAAAGAATGAAAGCAGGAAAAGGGAAGAGGCGGGGTGGGAGAGAAAGGGAAGGTAGAGAACCAGAGACAGAGGACTTTTGAGGAGAGAAGGTGAAGGGCAAGCTACCCAGATCCACAGGCTTCCTGTGAGAGCAGACATGAGGTGGGTGGGATCACCAGCTTCCCAGATCTGCTGCTGACCAGCAGGAGGAAAGAGTAGGGTAAGAGGGCTGGTCAGCTTCTCTTTCTCTGTTCCTTATTTCTGCTCTTTCTCACTGTGGCCTCAGCCCTTCTGGGGCTGGCCTGTAGGTAGATAGATGGCGGAGGCGGTGTTAGAATAAGACTACCTCCAAAGAAAGTCTCTGAAATGCCTTCTTCCCAGCTCTTCCCTCATTCTTAAATGAAACATTCCTCGGCCTTTTTCATTGTAAATTATGCATGTGGTAGTCTGTCTCAGACTTCCTTGGAATTTGTCTCTCACATTGTTGATTTAGTCAAACTGAACAGGACAGAGAGAGTCCCATTTCAATACTGATTACACTAGTGACAAATGGCAAGCGAAAATAAACATTACAGCACTAAGCATGGAAAAGGGGGCCACTGGTGGAGTCTGAAAACATGACGGAACCTTTCTGATGGGCAGAGCAGAGGAGAGGAGACAACCAGAGGAGATGAAAACCATTGCTCACTGGGGGTCTGGGAAGACACTGAGGTTCGAAGGTGTAGGCACAGAGGGCAGGAGCCAATAGGGGAGAAATCAGGGTGAATCCTAGGTCTGTCTGGAAAGAGTTGTGTTCAAGAGCACATTCACTCTGTTTTCTTGTTAATCCTCACCCGAGGATATTTTTTCCATCGATTTTTAGAAAGAGTGTAAGCGAGGGAGGGAGAAAGGGAGGGGGAGAGAGGGAGGGAGGGAGGGAGGGAGGGAGAGAGGGAGAGAGGGAGAGAGAGAGAGAGAGAGAGAGAGAGAGAGAGAGAAAGAGAAAAAAACATCAATGCAAGAGAGACATATGAATTGGCTACCTCCCCCATGTGCCCCAACTAGGGCAGGGGATCGAACCTGCAACCTAGGTATGTGCCCCTGACCAAGTATCAAATCCATGACCCTTTGGTGCATGGGATGATGCTCCAACTACTGCGCCAAATTTGTAAAACCCTCCAGCCAGGGTTTGCTTCTTTCTTGAGTAGGCAGAACAACAAGCCAACATGGTATGGCTGAACCAGAGAGTGTCCCATAAAAGAAGTTGGACAGGATCTCTGGGGCAGGATGGGGCTCCAAGAAAAGGCTTCCCCCATTGTACCAAGTGGGGGGTATGTTCTGACCATGGGCCCCAAATGAAATCCTGCCAGTCAAGAATGACCAGTCAGTCCTGCCCAAGCCTCCCACCTGGAACAGAGGGCTATTGAAGAAAGAGATCAATATGACGGTAGAGAAGACCAATACCAGCCACCTATGGGAATAGAAAATAATTTCTAAAACATCTACTGAGCATCCTTACGAAATTCTAGGTTTTTCGCCTGGCCGGTGTGGCTCAGTGGTTGAGCTTCAACCTATAAACCAGGAGGTCATGGTTCAATTCCAAGTCAGGACATATGCCCAGGTTGTGCGATCAATCCCCGTTAGGAGGTGTGCAGGAGGCAGCCGATCGATGATTCTCTCTCATCATAGATGTTTCCATCTCTCTCTCCCTCTCCCTTCCTCTCTAAATCAATAAAAAAATATTTTTAAAAAAGAAATTCTAAGTTTTTCTTTTGTAGACAAAGAAAAAAAGTCATGAAAGAGAAAATAAAAAAACAATAAAATGTTCTTGAAAATTAAAAATGTAATTGTCAAACTAAAAAAATGCAAAGAAGAAATACATGCCAGAGAAATACAGGGAGAATCTGAATTGTGTGGCTTCGGGGTGAGGGCTGGAGGGATGGCTGACACTGTCCCTGTGTTGAGCCCACCCCCACACGGCCAAACCTAACTCTGCATTAGCTTGGTGATCTCCATTACCTCCACCCTGACAACTCCCTGAGACTCTGTCTCATCCAGCCTGCACTCCACCAGGGGCTCTATAAACAGCCGAGCCCTACGGCAGCCAGCAGGTGGCAGCAGCTCTCAGGGCGCTTTGGGCCTTTTGCTGTCCTGCCCCAAGCCTAGTACTGGTGGCAGCTGGCCTCTCCTGCAGCATAGTCCTTCCTATGCACGTCCATCCAGACCCAACAAAGGCGGCTATCAACTGTGAATCACTTTGCAGCTCCTAACTGGTAGCCCCGGGCCAGTCACAGGCAGCATCTGACACTGACCACATGGGATTCCCTCCCAAGATACTCTAGAACCAACACACCCAGTGGCTAGTTTCAGACCACAAAAACAAAACAAACAAACAAAAAAACCCACCATCCAATTAGCTCCACAAAGCAGCACACCCAAAGGGAGGTAACAGTAGGTATAAGACCCCACTGTGGTGAATCCCTCTGTAGGGTCAGCCCCAACACAGTAGCTCCTACACTGTGGTTATGGCCAAACCTCACAGCCAGTCGGCCTGAAGGTCAATCCTACTGATGTGCCAATAGCAATCAAGGCTCAACTACAACAGGAGGGCACACACAACCCACACAAGGGACATTCCAGATGATCAGGGAGACTGCACCACTGGGCCCCACAGGACACCTACTACATAAAGCCACCCTGCCAAGACTGGGAAAGGTAGCAGATCTACCTAATATATAAAAACAAACACAGAGAGGCAGCCAAAATGGGGAGACAAAGAAACATGTCCCAAATGAAAGACAGGGAGAAATATCCAGAAAAAGAGTTTAATGAAATGGATGCAGTAAGTCTACCACCAGATAGAGAGTTCATAACACTGGTTATAAAGATGCTCAAGAAACTTAATGAGAACTTCAATAGAGTTAGTAAACATTAAAAACGACATAGAAACCATAAATAAGAACCAGTCAAAAATGAAGATACAATAACTGAAATGAAGACTACACTAGAAGGTGTCAATAGCAGATAAGATGAAGCAGAGGATGGAATCAGCAATTTAGAAGACAGAGTAGCAGAAAACACTCATTCAGAATAGCAAAAAGAAAAAGACTTTTAAAAAATGATGATAGTTTAAGGGACCTCTGCAACAGCATCAAGCATAACAACATTTGCATCATAAGGCTACCAGCAGGAGAAGAGAGAGAAGGGGATTGAGACTCTACTTGAAGAAATAATGACTGAAAATTTCCTTAACCTGGTCAAGGAAATAAACATACAAGTCCAGGAAGTACAGAAAGTCTCAAACAAGATGAAGTCCACACCAAGACACATCATAATTAAAATAGCAAACGGTAGAGATAATAAGAGAATCTTATAAGCAGGAAGAGAAAGACGGTTACCCACAAGGGAACTCCCATAAGACTGTCAGCTGATTTCTCAACAGAAATATTCTTGCACATTCTTTTCCAAGTAAATTTTAGAATAAGCTTGTGAAGTTCCTTTTATTTTACATTCACTTATTCCTTTATGTAGACCTGAGTTCCTGACCTATATTATTTTCCTTATTATTTCTAAAGAATTTCTTTGAACATTTTTTGCAAGGGAGGTCTACTGACAACAAATTCCAATTTTTATTTGTCTGAGAAAGTCTTTATTTCTCTTTCAGTTTTGAAGAATAATTTTGCAGGGTAAAGAATTATAGGTTGGTAGGATTCTTTTTTCTCTCAACACTTTAGTTTCATTCCTCTCTTCTTGCTTGTATGGTTTCTGATAAGTAAGATATAATTCGTATCTTTGTTCCTCTAAAGGTAAGGTTTTTTTCCTTTGGATCTTTTCAGAATTTTTTTTTTATTTACTATAGTTTGAAATTGATATGCTTAAATCTATGGGTGTTTTTTTGGGGGGGGCCAGGGTCTGATTATCATTCTTGGTGTTCTCTCAGTTTCCTAGTTCCTAGATCTGTGATTTGGTGTCTGACATTAATTTGGGGAAACCTCCAGTCATGTTTTAAGTATTTAGGTTTCTTTCTTTCTTCTCCTTCTAATATTCCCATATCACATATGTTACACCTTTTGTAGTTGTCCCACAGTCCTTGGGCATTTATTTTTTTTCAGCCATTATTCTGATTTTCAGTTTTGGAGGTTTCTATTGATATGACCTCAAGCTCAGATTCTTTCCATAGCAGTCTAATAAGCTTATCAAAGGAATTCTTCCTTCTGTTAGTATTTCGAGCTCTAGCATTGCTTCCTCTACTTACACTGCCCACTGCTCTTGCTTGCTATCTACTTTATCCATTAGAGGCCTCAGCATATCAATTATTATTGCTTTAAATTCCTGGTCTGATAATTCCAACATCCCTGCCATGTCTGGGTCTGATGCTTGCTCTATGTCTTCAAATTGTTTTTTGCCTTTTAGTATACCCTGTATTTTTTTTTCTTGATAGCTAGACATGATGTACTGGGTATAATGAACTGCTATAAACAGTTATTATGGCTTATTGGAAGGCTAATGATTCTGGTAAGTTATTCTTTATTAGGCCTTTTGTTTTTTAAAATCAGTTCTATTAGTTTGTCTAATAGTTTTATCAGTTCTAATTGAGACTCAGCAAAAGCACAAGCAGTTTCAAGAAATGGGATTAACAGATTTAGATTAAAAAGGCATACGTACAGTGATTAAAAAAATAAAGACGCAGTGGAAAACATAAGCAACTACTTAGAAAAAAAGATATATGTTTTAGAAGGGAAAGAAAGCTTTTAGGAATGAAAAACACAGCCATTAAACTTTAAAAACCCAAATCCATTAAAAAGTAGAAGAGCCACAACTGAAAAAAAAGAATTGATGAATCAGAAGGTAGGGTACAAAATGTTACCCAGAGTGCAGTACCAAGTTAAAACGAGGAAGATATTAGAGAGAGGTTAAGAGACAGAAGATAGAACACGAAGCGACAACAGCCCCCTTCAAAAATATTTTCTCTCCCCCTTTTTGTTAGGGTTTAATTAACCGGACAGTAAACTCTAGTCCTAAACCTACAGCTTGGCATTTTCCTCCGAGACAGCAGGAAGTTAAGCAAATGCTTAATGTATAAAAAATACGTTTTCCTTAGATCTTCAAAAACAATTTCAAAGACACTTCCTGGTATCTGTGGCTAGATGAGAAAGTATGTAACAAAAGTACTGTGCACTTTCTAATTTCACTGCATAAAAAAATAAAAAATAAATAAATAAAGGTATAAATCAATCCTGGGGCAGGAAGGCGGGAAGGCCATTTGTCATGAAGTCACCACGGCAGTTGCCAGTGCTTCCCTGTCATGGTAGGTCAGCCAACAGTATCAAGTCTTCCGAAGGACATTCTAGGTGGTGTTTGTGCTGGTGAATTAGAGCAGGGAGTTGGTGATGTCTAGGTCATGGGTCATTTCCTTAGTGGCTCATGGCCACAGGCAGCAGCCCAACCCCAGTAGGCGCCTGTGGTCTCAGGTCTGGGTCCAGAGGTCAGGGCCATTGGTCCGAAGTTGTTGCCACTACTAGAAAAGCAACTCTAGACACTCTAGCTAGATAGATTGTGTAGGTGCATAAATATGAGTGAATGGGCCCTGACCGGTTTGGCTCAGTGGATAGAGCGTCGGCCTGCAGACTCAAGGGTCCCGGGTTAGATTCCGGTCAAGGGCATGTACCTTGGTTGCGGGCACATCCCCAGTAGGTGGTGTGCAGGAGGCAGCTGAATCGATGTTTCTCTCTCATCAATGTTTCTAACTATCCCTCTTCTTCTCCCTTCCTCTCTGTAAAAAAATTAATAAAATATATTAAAAAAATATATATATGAGTGAATGGATGAACAGATGAGCCAGACGCTGTTCAGCATCGTGGGGACACAGATGTGGGAGAGGAAAGGTACCCATATCATCAGTGGAGTTCATGTAAAAACTCCCTATACATGGCCATCTCACCCTGTAGATCAACATTAATGATTATCTGGCTGGTTGGCTGGCGCTCTCTCTCCTTCACTCCTTTCCCTCCCAGTTTCTTTCAGGAATGTGTCTTAGAAACCATCTCTGGCATACCTTTCTCTAAGAATTTTACATACATTTACATTTTTTTCCTGCCAGTAGGAACTCTTGGAATAATGAATGCCATATCTGTATTTCTCATTGGATGTGGAAAGACTACCTTCGTTTGGTCAGTAAAATTACTCTTTGCTCCAAGAAATCATATATTTAATAAACCCTAAGTGCTAAAAGAAGTTGCAAAGGAGAAGGTGGAGTGGTTCTTCTTTGCTTGGGGAGCTTACAACCTAACAGACCAAAAAATTCATGTCTTTGAGACTTCTGGGCAAGATGGCGCAGTGAGTAAATGTGGTACTCACCTCCTCCCACAACCACATCAAAATTACAACTAAACTACCGAAAAACCATCATTCAGAACTGCCTGAAATATGGCTGAATGGAAGTCCCATAACTAGGGAATTAAAGAAGCAGCCGCATGGAGACTGGTAGGAGGGGTGAAGACAGGGGACTGGCTAGTCCCACACCCACAGACCATAAATAGAACAAAGCCCAGGGGATCCAGGGTGGCAGAGGACAGTAATGTTGGCCAGAGGGAGAGATGAGAAAGCTCTTCTGAAAGTCCAGGTAGTCCTGTCTAGCATAACCACCCTGGCCTTGGTTTGTTTCCTGGGGCTTCCCCCTCACCCAGTTTCCAGGGTAGAGAGGTGATGCTTCCTGTGCAATTCCTTCTGGAATTCTTGTGCAGGCTTGTGGGGTCTCCAGCTGTTCTGGAGCATCAAGCTGTGCCATACTTGTCCACTGTGGTGATCCAGATAGGTCCTTGGTCAGGAAGATCCCGTCACAGGATGGCTCAGGCAGCTGTGAGGAGAGTGGACTGAAGTGGGGGAGGCTGGAGGGCAGCCCGTTAGGAAGAGATTGTAGTTGTCCAGGTGAAAGCCTGGACCAGAGGGGGTGGTGATGAAGTGAAGTGGGGGACACAGAGACACATTTTAGGAGTAAGGGGATGAGAGAGAGAGAGGAACCGAGGCTGGTCTCTCTTACTGACTGAGTGGCATGGAGTGCTGTCATCTGAACGACAGACTTCCAAGTCGGAAGTGTAGGAGGTGACTGTGCGACCGCCCAGAGTGCTTCTTCCCTCCGTGGGAAACCTCAGGGAAGAGAGAGATGTCGCTCTCCTGAGAGGGGAGGAGGACCCTGGGATGACTGGATGGGAGTGTGAGAGGGGCCACTCCTCAGGTCCAGCCTCAGCAGGGACTTCCCACAGACTCGGGGCCAGAGTCTCTGAGCCAGCTCCAGGGAGGCTGTGGGAGGTCCGGCCTGGTGAGACCATCTCAGGCCTGCCCCTCAGCTTCTCCCAGCTCCTGCCTGGGGCAGCCATGCAGTCAGGGCCTGGGGGCCTGGCCAGACTCCTCACCATCCTGAGAAGAGCAATCCCCCTTGACCTATGTGATGCAGCTTTCCACAAAATGAGCATTTTTCACTTTTTACCTCTGGGAAATAGAGTATTTGTTTTCCAAGAAACAGATTCTTGGATAGAAAGGGCTGGATTTACAAGTAAAAGTTTTAATAAAAATAGGAAGGTGGGGAACAGAGGAAAGCAGCCTGACTGATTCCAGCTGATGCTGCAGTGGTTTCCTCACTGTGAGGACGAGGCCCTCACACCCTGGGACCAGGTGGTCTGGCCCCTGGGTTTAGAGGGGCAAGGGTTGGGGAAGGGGGGCTTGAAGTTCATAGATGCAGTTTCTCCTCACCTCACTGGGGCCAATTAGGAAACCAAACTCAAGGACAGAAGTGATGGCCACTCATGGGCAATGGTTTGAGCCATTCCTCCTTAGAGCCAGGGGCACTGCCCCTTCATGTCTTTGGAGATGCCCTCCCCAAATGGGACTTTTGGGTTTTACAAGGCCCTTGAAGAAGGCTCTCTGGGGCTGGAACCTGGGGGTGTCCACAGCTCCAGAGCCTTTCCTCCCACACACACATGTCACCGTAACTCCTGCTTATGTGCCCTAGGTGCCCCTTTGCCCTCCCCACACTACCGACTATGAGGACAGGATGGCCGCCTTGCCTTCCCATTACCAGGGCCTGGCAGAGTGTCTTAGCTGTTCTAGTTGAATGAACAGACCAAAGAACAGATCCCTCCGGTACAGTATAAACTTATTGTTCCTGATGATAAGGAGAAACAGCCAACTTTTATTTCCCTAAAAACCCCTTCCCTACTCAAGGTTTGGCAGGAAGATCAGCAATGATGGGGTTGTATTCCTTCCCACGGCTCTGCCCCCACAGGTCACAGCCTCGGCACTGAACCAGCATGGCAAGCAGCCAGGTTAGTGTCCTGATCTGCCCATTCTGTTCCCCTGCACATGCATGACCAGCTGATGGTAGCTCACATCCAGGACAGCTATGGTCCAGTGTGAAAAGAAGAGAAGAGATGGGCCAATCAGATTGCCTCAAAAATTTGATACAAAAATAAGTACAGAAACTGCCTGTTAGTAATAGATATGTAGTGTATATATATATAATAGGTTAGAAAGGCCAAACTGGTTAAGTTACAAACTATAACTAAGCAAAGGAAGAAGACAGCTGGTATCCCGACAGAAACAAAGAGACTTTAAGAGGCTAGGGACCAAGGACGGCCTTTGGGAGAGATGACACGTGGGGTGGTTTTTATAGGTGAGGGGAGGAATCTGGATTGATGGGAAGGGGGGTATGAACACCGATTTAGTATTAGGTAGCGAGGAAGGGAGGAGAGAAGGTGAGACAGCCAGGGGCCAGATGGTGAAGGGTACTCAGTGCCCAGACAGGAGGTCTGACCACTGTGCAGGGTACACCAAACATGCCCTGTGACTGCCTCAACTCTGAAACCCCCCACCTCAGCATGTCAACCTCCTACACCCATGGCTCCCCCACAGGTCTTGTCTCCCAGAACTAAGCCACCTGTACATCCAGCTCCAGCTCCTGCTCTAACCATGAACAACTAATTC
>NW_005871056.1:6250327-6251703 GCF_000147115.1 Myotis lucifugus
TCACACATGCTATACAAGTGTGACCACCACACTACTGATGAAGCCCTCCACTGATTCCATCACCTACAAAACAGTCTAAACTTCTCAGTATGTCAGGCCCTTCACGACACATCTGCCATTTGCCTCCTGAATCTTCTCTCTTGCCACTCTCTGCCTTGAATACTATGCTCCAATAATACCAAACTGCCCACAGATCTAAAAAAATCAAATCAAATCAATGTTCACTAATTCAACAGCTGTGTATTAAAATGTCCACTTTTGGAGCATTAATTTATTTGGAGCACACTCCAATAACTAATCCCTCTCCCTGGGAAGGAACACCTACCTCCTTAAGAGAGAAAGAGCCTATTTTTCATCTTGTGTCTAGAAAACGATACTGAATTCAGTTTCCTTAATGGTAAAAGTATTAGGTTATTCTCCTTTTAGCTCTAAAATGCAATGCTATGCTAAGGTGGCTAGAGGGGAAAAATACATTTTAATAGCTCCTTTTAAATCATATTATATTATTAAAATGAACTTGAAATATCACATCCTGTGGAAAGGAAATGAGGTTCCTTTAAGAGGGACATGCAATACATGAGCCAGACACTGAGGCTGGCAATAAAGGGATGTTGAAGAACAGGAAGAAGTTCCCAGTGGCCAGAGGACGGTGGGGACAGGGGAAGGCCCTTGGGTGGAGGCAATACCAGGTTTCCACAAAGCCTAGCAGCGCCAGGGCTTCCTTTTCCTGCCTTCCCAGAAGGGGCAAGCAGGACCCTGGGGAGCCCTTCACACAAGACAAGCGTCTGCTTAGCTGACCAAGAATGTCTATCAGGTCAAAGAAAGCCGCCCTTCTTTCTGCTAAGTCATCTGTGGGTCTTTCTCAGGAAGAAAAAAGAAAAAACAAAAGGGCAAAGGCCAGAGGGACACTGCCTAGAGATTCCAACACAAAACTTAAACTACAGGAATAGCAAGACACTGCACTTCCTGATGAAGAGATTAAGGTCAAGTCAAACCCATTTGGCCTGAGGAAAGTCAGCGTTAGAGGAAGTTTATTCAGAACATTAAATAACGCTGGTGCTTTTCTGTTGCCAGGGCCCATGACAAGCCCACCAGTCTCTGGAGTATCTTGTTGAGAGGGAGGGAGGGAGGGAGGGAGGGAGATAGAGAGAGATAGAGAGAGAGAGAGAGAGAGAGAGAGAGAGAGAAACATTGAGAATTTGAAACCTGAGACCCTTCAGGCGTGAGCCAACTCTCTAACCACTGAACAATATTGGCAGAGCTAAGAAATAATTATAGACATCTGTTCTTTGAAGGGTTAAGGAGAATATCTTCCTACTAAGCCCTCTGAGCTGGGTTGAGGCTGAAGTACTTAAGAACATCTCTCTCAGAAAAAA
>NW_005871056.1:6251803-6321118 GCF_000147115.1 Myotis lucifugus
ATAACCTTTTTTAAAATGACAAATCAGCTCATGTCAGTCAATCCCTTACTGAAAAAAAAAATCCTTAAAATTTTATTGTATGTAAATAAAATATAAATATGCCCAATAGCTTGTAAGGCCCTGCTGCCCGTGCATGTCTCCCAGACTTCGTGCGGAACCCGCCCTTCCCTGACTACAGTCCGGTCACACCGACCTCTGTTCTCTTCTTCCAGCAGCAGCCACTGGAGGATAAACAGGAAAGGCTGAGCCTGGAGGCCCACTCGTTCCTGCTTTAAGTCCTCTGCAATTATGTCCCTTCTCAATGCTGTCTTCTTGGCATTCAGATCTCAACTCAAATGCCACCTGCTCAGAGAAGCCTGGCTAAATACTACATCTAAAGTTATAATACCACTCTACTTTATTTTCATAGCACTTACCAAAATCTAAAGTTTATTATCTGCTTCTCCTAACTAGAATATAAGCCCTAGAAAGGGCAGAACCTCATCTGTCTTGTTCCCTGCATATCTTAGAGCCAAATACACAGTGGGCACTCAACACATACATACTGAATAAATAGCCAATCCTCCTTGCTTCTACAAATAAAATATTCTTATAATAGCGGTGTTACAAGAAAGGACAGAGGGGTGACTAGAGCCAGCTTATAATATCAAGTCAGTGCTTTGTCAATTTGTTTCTTTCCTATAAAAATATCGTTTTCTGCAAAGTCTGCTCAGTGACCTTCACAATCTACGACAAAACAACTGGGAGACCAGCCGGGAAAATCTAACTGCTCTTTTCTTCCTATGGCAATGACTCCACGCAGGTTGGCAAGAAAAATCTCTTTAAATTCTTAAACCACCTACTATGAAACAAATATACATACATACAATAGCTTACAATCAAATTCATAAGGATAAAGGCACCACCAGCCCAGCTAATGGACAGCACCTCTTACTACTCGCTAACTTGGGAAAGAAATCAGATGTCATTACTTTTTCTTTTGAGCTGACCTTGTACATAGAACTGTGACTTCTAAACAGTGCACTAACCTGAACACAAAAAAAAGAATGCGCTGAATGTTGGAAGGGAAGCCAGCGTTGTACATAATACCATAGTTAGTGCTAAACAATATGTGTTGATTGGATGCCTTCTAAGATTGCGAATGAAAACATCTATAACTTACAAAGAGTTCAGAGAGTTTTTTAACAACTGGCCATTCAGGGTGTTGAGTACTTCATAAAACCAAAGAGCCAGTGTTAATAAATCGTACATAGAAAAACCATGCTCTTGGCCTGTTTGTGACAGAGGATGGACTGTGTGAGCTATTTTTTCCAGATGTGCTAATCCATAAAGCTTCTTTAGCAACAGCAAAGGCCTCCAACTGCTACGCATTCCCCCTTGTACACTTATGAGGGTGGGAGTAGTGGAGGCACCTTTAGGCCTAACCATCTAGGAGGCCCATTCAACTATGCATTAGGCCAACTATAACCAAGCACCAATACACACACACCCCTAATTTAAAGGTTCTGGAGAAAAGTGTCAGTGTTGTGACACTTCTTTGTAATCATAATTCCAACTTTTTATTGAAACCCGGAGGCTGAGTAGAGTTAGCTGTAATTGTATCAGGGGCTGAAGGCCTTAGCAAAACACTCATGAAATACAACATCCTATCTACCTGCTGCATGTTCAAACCAATCATTGACTAGGAACGATATTTTCAATACTGCCATAACAGAAAACAAATCCTTTAATTTTTCAAGTGTTTTAAAAAACAATTTTATACTTGTCAGCCTTGAAGATAAGCACAAAATTTACCAGTTTACATTTTTTTAACTCACAACTTGAGCACCCACTCTGTGCATAGCACTAGTCTAGGTGCTACAAAGGGATTCCTAACCTTAGAAAACGTGACTTCACTCTCTGAAATTGTATTATCACCTTTTCCAGAGAGTGAAAATAAATAAAATCACCATTCTTTACTACTGACTTGCTCCAAACCTACTTCTGGCTCCTGGAAAAGCTAATATCTGCCAAATTTATGATGTTTCAATGAACTCAACTCCTACTTCCTCAAAAATAAAAAAACAGAACTTCTTTTCATTAAAAAAATAAAAAACAATTTTCCATGAAAGGGCAGTTTCCATTTCTAATAAGTATTTTTTTTATTTCTTTTTTCATTCTAGCTTTTCAGTTTTCTTCCTCCAATATTGCCTTTTCTTGTACAAGGCAAACCAGACAACTTTGTATGCTGTTGTTTTTTTCCTAAGAAAAAGTACTTCATCTCGAAGACAAAGCATTCCCAAGACTAGTGATAAATATTTTTAAAACTTTAAAGGTGAATCACCTACATTTTACCTTGATGAAGTAAAAAAAATAAAAAGCAGTTGGCACTAAAATGGCTATTCCAAGTGTTTAAACAATTTTAAAAACTGTTTATTTATTTTGTAAGAAGGTACCCCTAGTCCAAAGTAACTATGTTTTAAAAGTTTTTGGCCAAAAAATTTACAAAAACCTTTTCAGTTCAACCTAATAAAAGTGATATCTAGAAAATATTCCCCATTATTAAGTCTGTCTTTAAAAGTTCAGTCTAATGCATTTCTAAGGCACAGTGTTCTGGAAGACGAATGTGCTTCTGCTGGCGTCGCGGGATGGGTGAAGCGTCCATGGCTGGCTCCCAGTGAGCCAGGCGGGCACCTTCCGCCTGGATGCTGTGGGATGTGACAGTCAAACATAGGCCCCCAGGGCTGCGTGGAACTCCGTGAGACACTGTACCAGCTGCTGGAACTTGGGCCTCTCCTCCGGATCCAAGGCCCAGCAACAAGCCATCACAGCAAATCTGCAGAGTGACAGAGATGGTACAGTGACGATGCAGTACTCCGAATTTTTTAGTAGATTTGATGCCAGTTATGTTTTCTGTCCACATATGGGCGTGGAAAGGATGACATATTAAAAATCAATCACCGTTACTACCTGTTGGGAACACTACAACGAAAAGAAGCTAAAAGGAGTTATGTGAATTTTACATGTGGATTTCAATTCTTCATGAGAGCATACCAAAATATATCAGCAGATACAGAGACTTCATGTAAATACCCGTGTCATCCTGTAATGTATGTTCTGAGAGAAAGAACCTGGAGGAAGAGGAAGCTTTAGGTAAGCTCTAAGAACCTTGGGTCTTCAGGAAAATCAGGGCAAACGCTGTCACCTGCCGTGATGCAGAAACCTCAGGGGATTCTAGCACGAGATGACAGTCACCCCTGCACTCAATCACCCCTGACCGAGTCCCATTACAGGGGAAGTTGAGCTATGTGATAAAAGCAGGAAACAGGAACTATTTTGCTTGCCAGCTCAAAACATCTTTATACATCAATTGACACCAACTGGCACAGCAAGAGGACAACAAGAAAGCCTTTTTATAACTAAACTCGTGGCCCAGTGCACAAATTCGTGCACATCGAAAGGAAATTAATTAGAAGAAATATTTTAATATCACTATTCGCCCGTTCTTTATAACAGAAGTGTCAACCAAATTCATGATCAACAGTGACAGATCAAAACACACATGTTCGATTGGTGCCAGCAAGAGCTTTATATGTATCGTGCATGCATGAGTCAACCTAGCCCTTTATATACATAGAATAAACTTGCTTAATTAGACCTGCTTTCTGATTTAGCTAAACTTTTTCCAGCCCAGTGAAGCACCCCAACTTCGCTTTCAGGTAATTGTCAGCAACACAGCAATAAATATCAACATGAAGCAGATTATTATTGTAGATCACGCAGGGAGAACAAAGGGTAAAATATTTAACTGCAGCAGTGTTTGATTATATTCTGTGCAGTGAGAAAACCTGAAGTCATTTTCAAGGTCCACCATTTCTTACTTCTTTTCAGTTGGGTCAAGTTTTAAGCTTTCTAAATCTCTGTTTTCTGGCTAATGAAAATAGGATTCCACCGAGTCTCCTATCTACCTATTCCAGGACTTCTGTGAGGATCAAATGAGATGAGGCACGGGAAAATGCTTCATAGACATTTGGTTACAGTGTGAAATGTTTCCACCTGGCTATAAAGCAAGTTGGGTTCCTGGGCTGAAGAAACTCCAAGGAGGCTAGTTGCTAGGAAGAGGAAGCCAGGAGTTGCTATGTGACGTCATTATCCAGTGCCCACAGTGACCATTTCCGGGCTGGACTGGGCTGTGAGCCACATTTTGTGCCATGGGGTCTTGGCAGCGTTTGCTGCGATTTGGTGGACTGTTGCTCCGGGTGGTGGCGGGGCCTGTGTCCCACTTGGGGGAAGCCGAGTGTTGCTTTGTGGGCACCAGGTCCACGGTGCCATTTCTCTCTAAATGGCCAGTGCATGTCATGGTAGCTCCTGTATTGAGCGTCTGCCCCCTGGTGGTCAGTGCATGTCATAGCGACCAGTCAGATGGTCGGACACTTAGCATATTAGCCTTTTGTATATATAGATATGTCCTTAAGACTCTACTAGTATAAATAAAAGTCATCCTTCACTCTGCATAGAGTAACCCACACAATGTTCAGTGTTTTCTCACTATGTACATTAGTCTCTTGGATGGATTAAGCGCTACAAACATAAGATGCAAAAAGTCCGAACGTCAAATGCGTTAAAGAGTGGACGAGCCTGGCTGACTCTGTGGTTCTCTGGAAGAGTCTAACTCACGTCTGAAGAGTCATTATTCTCAAAGGGAAGCCTTTGGACACCTGCTGCTTTTCTTTTATCCCAACATCGTGAAAGGAATGAAACCCATGTCTTCAAGCACAGAAAAACTTACAGTTCATCAGGACAGTTGATAGGCTGGGCTATTCGGTAACCGTCTTTCAGGTACGCAGCCATCTCAAAGGGGTCGATGTCCACATAGGGCGTTTGGCCCAGAGTCATGAGCTCCCACAGCGTCACTCCGAAGGCCCACTGAGGAGAAGGAAAGCATAGGAGGGGTATTTAGAACAGTTGTCAGAGTGCTGCTGCCTGTGGCCAGGTACAGACCCAAAACAGCAGATTCACCAACTCTTAGGGAAAGCAAAAATATTATCTACCACGCCCAGTTAGTTTATCTTGCTGGGACAAAAAAAAAAAAGCATTTGTGGATTCATCCTTTAATGTGAATATCATTAATGGGTATTCTAAGGAGATTAGATGCATTGGAAAAAAATTGTTTTTACTGTTGATTATAGGTTTTCCTAATATGAAACTTTGTTACTTTAAATACTGTAGCTCGTATCCACAATTGAGAAGTGGAAAATGAATATAACTTTAGCCTAACTGGAGGGAAGAGCATCCTGAATCAGTGAAATATGCAATATGTAAAACATAGAATGCCATGGGTTTTTTACTATATTCACATAATTTAAATTAACAAGTATCTGAGAAGATATCTCCCAACCTTGCTTGAGTAAAAGATCAGATTTATTTAAAAGTAACCTGTGAACTACTGACAGGAGCAGAACTCCTAAGCAGAGGCCACAGTACTCATTCCTGGTTACCCTAGCTACCCGTGGCTCCTGGGAGCGTGTGGAGGGCAGGCAAGGTGTCTACACAGAGCTGCTGCCACATGGCCGGGAAGGACGCACAGAGGGGGCTCCCACTGATCTGCTGCCACATGTGAGCCCCAAGGTCAGAAAGGAGGCACAAAAGAGGACACCTGTGTACCCTGGTATCCTGTTTATGTCCTTTCAAGTTCTAGAAGTTGTGTATCCTGTATCTCACTTAAGTTTCACAACAAACCAGTGAGAATCATTGGCAGCCTGATTTTACAGGTGAGGAAACTGAGGCTGAGAAATAACTTGCCTCAAAAATTTTTGAGTGAAGGAGAAAAAAAAAAAGGAAAAAAAAAACAGGAAAAAAAACAAGACAAAAACAAGTCTGTTTACAAAATCTGAGCATAGTGCATTAAATTTTATGTTACTATTTTTTCAATAACATAATCTTGAAATACTCCCTAAAATATAAAGGTTTTTTTTTTTAAAAAAGCCTATATTAAAGAATAAAAGTTTTATTTCTTATAATCTTTGTAAACAAAAAAACAATGGAACCATATCTTACAGAATATTTAAAAAACTGCTACTGGAAAATACTATACCAAATCAAAATATACTTCAAAAATGAAAGCAAACTACAGTTTTTCAGACAAACAAAAGCTGAGCGAATGTCACCAGGAGCCTGCACTGCAAGACCCAGGAGAGCAGCTCTTCACGTGGAAAGAAAGAACCCCAGACGGAAACGTGGACCAGCACAAAGAATGGAGAGAGGGCTGAAAACATACCAGTAACAACTAGGTATTTTTTCCTCTTGTGCAAATGTCCTCACTAGACTGTTTACAGCAACAACCGCAGCCCTGCACTGTGGGGTTTATAATACCTAGAGAAGTACAATGCATGCCCCTGATAGCACTGAGGGTGGACGGGGTGAGTGGAACTATTTCACTGCAAGCTGCTTATATTAAACATGAAGTGGCAGAGTATTATTTGAAAGTAGGTCTAGATTGTAAACCCTACAACAGGGTTCCCAGCCTCAGCCCTCCCGAGACCCTGGGGTGGGGAATTCTTTGCCGCGAGAGGTTTTGTGCTTTGGAGGATGTTGCACAGCACCCCAAGTTGTGATAACTAAAAACGCCTCCAGACATTGCTGAAGGTCCCCTGGATGGGGTTGGGGGTGTGGGGTATGATAAATTGCCCGCCCCCTCCCCCCAGTTGAGAAACACTAAAGTAGACTGATCAAAGAAAGAAAGACACAGATTACCAATATCAGGAATGAAAAAGGGAATGTCACTACAGATCCTATGGACATAAAAAAATACTATGAACTCAGCTTTATGCCAATAAATGTAATGTTAGAGGGACAAATTCCTTGAAATACACAAATGACCCAAACAGACACAAGAACAACTTGAAAATACTTATAGCCCTATACCTATTAAAGAAAGAGTTCATAATTAAAAACCTTTCCACACACAAAAAACTATGTATCCAAACAGTTTCACTGGGTGAATTCTATCCAACTTGAAAGAAAAAAAACAAAAAACAGATCGTATTAGTTTCTTAGAGCTGCCACAACAAAGTGCCATAAACTGGGTGGCTTAACAGAATTTACTTTCTCACAGCTCTGCAGGCTAGGAGTCCAGCACGAAGGTGTGGGCAGGGCTACGCCCCAGCTGAAGCCTGTGGGGAGCATCCTTCCTGACCTGCTCCTAGTTCTGGTGGTTTGCTGGCAATCCTTGGTGAAATGCAGCTGAAACATTTCAATCTCTGCCTGTTCTCAAAGGACATTCTTCCCTCGAATATCATGGGGTCTCTTCTTATAAGGATATTAGTCATACTGGATTAAATAGTCCACCCTAAATGAGTATGACTTCATCTTAACATTTTACTGCAATGACCCTATTCCCAAATAAAGCCACATTCTGAGGTACTGCACCTATTTTGTGTGTGTGTGTGTGGGGGGGGGACACAATTCAATCCACAACACAACCCTACACTAACTCTTCCGGAAGGAGGGCACACTTCTCAACTCATTTTGAGGCCAGCATTACAAGAAATACCAAAACCAAAGCGTTCAGCCTTTTGGAACTTAGTATCTTTTTCATTAACAGTGACCATTTGGGAGCAGCAATGCCCATCCTTGAGGTCTGTGCTTTTTGGTGGTGGTGGAGTGGGGCGACAGGAAATTGATGGAGATGGATGTATACATTTTGAATCTCCACAGAAGCAGAGCCTACTGGTTTAAGGGCAACATTCTATTCCAATTAAAAAATGAAAAAACGCTGTCAAGTTAATAAAAGTTAAAGGAAGCTGCATGCTTACATACAGGTATTTACTTGTCTACTTCAATACTTTCCTCTCCATGAACTTTTAAAAAAAAATATTTTATTGATTTTTTACTGAGAGGAAGGGAGAGGGACAGAGAGCCAGAAACATCGATGAGAGAGAAGCATCGATCAGCTGCCTCCTGCACACTCCCCACTGGGGATGTGCCCGCAACCAAGGTACATGCCCTTGACCGGAATCGAACCTGGGACCCTTGAGTCCGCAGGCCGACGCTCTATCCACTGAGCCAAACCGGTTAGTGCTCCATGAACTTTTAGTACTGACACTGATTAATACAAATGATGCTAAATTTTTAAAATTGTGCCCAACTTCCATCGGGAAGGTAGTGCACTACACAGAATAGAACCCAAAGAAGGGAAACTGGTTAGAAGGGATTTCCCACCCCTGGAGCAGCTGAGGGGAAGGATAATCAATCCAACCAGAGTTTGGAGGAAGAAACGGTGGGAAGCGATAACATATGGATACTGCCACTTTGTACACGGGAATAGCTCCATCCCGACAAGGGAGGAACATTCTAACAACTTCGGACGGTAAGGGACTTCCACAGTCATGCCAGTGGTGTCTGAGACCTGGAGTGCGCACAGGTACTGCAACAGTTCAATGAGTAGAAACTGACTTTTAAAAATTACTTCTTTTGCATTGTTTTGTCCACATTATCGCTGAGCATTCACGCAAGGTTCTCATATTAAAAATTGCAATGCTAATAAATGCCAAAAAAGGACAATAAAGCCAAAGGGTGCACTGCAGTTTCATTTCCTTAAAAGCCAACAAGTGATTAATTACATGTTGGCTCACCAACCCTTCAAAAAAAATCAAGACCAATAGCACAAGGATGATTTGTGGAAAACTTGTTCTCTGAAAGTCTTCTGATAACTGGACCATTTAAAACTCAGACAGACTTATTCTATAATTTCCTCTTGTTTGACGTCATTGGAAAGGGAGTGATAAGAAGGTCAAGTTGTTTTTTCCAGAGTTTTATAAAAGGCTGCGGCTACTGTTAGAAGGGTCTCAAGGTCTGGGCCCTTCTTACTCAGTGCTATTCTTACTAAATGTTAAAATGTGGTTGAGTATTTTGCAGATGCAGTTGTAAACAGAATGAGCTGACAGGAACTCAACCAGATAAGGAAAGCCAATGACAATGAAGAAATCAACATGTATTTGACCACACAGTGTATATAAGCAAGGCCTAAGCCTCCTTGCAGAGAGGCAGAGCTATGGCTGCAAGTCCCATCTTTGTCACTTGCTGAAAGAAAATAAAACTACTAACAGCCCTGAACTCCTTGAGTTTGGTAACACTATGTCCACTTACAGAACGTTTAGAGAATAACAAATTCTATTCATTTTATTCCTCTTCTCACAATTTATTTTATAGATTTTTAATATACAGGATATAAAGCATTCTTTTCAACTAACAATGTATTCTGATGTGACTTGTCAAAAACTGTATAGATAAAATTATTTTTTACTCTTTTATGTCATGTTAACTAACGGTGGGGCTACTAAGAGATTTCCATGCTGTTACTTTAGGAACTTAAAATGCAAGGCTGACCTCAGTATACTACATGGATGAGAAAAAAATGTTGTCAAATTCTATCTGACCACAGTAAGAGCATAATTAAGTGTTCTATGGCTAGGCCTTTCTGTTAACACTAGATACCTAACATCCCTTTCTCGTGGAAAGTGGAAATGGGTTCCAATCACCAAAGTGCAATTAATTTAATCTGGGCCAAGGGCTTTCCAAGCCTGACTAACAAGAAGAATTTTCTGGGGTGCTTGTTTAAAGTATAGACTTCCCAGTCCTATCTTCAAAGTTCTGAGGCCTGGAACACAGTATTTTTAACAAGAATCCTAGCTGTGTCTTAAGAGCCAGCAAATTCAGATACTCGTCTGAGATATGTTAGCGGAGGTGGTCAGATCGCAAAGACTTTTCATTTTTATTGTAGGATGGCCGACATACAATGACCTGCGCATAAAGTGTTCGATTTGATAAGTTCTGACCTATGTATACACCCCAGAAGCCACTGCCACATCAAGAAAATAAACACCTCCATAACCTCCAAAAGATTCTTCCTGCTCTAATCCTTTCCCTTCCACTCCTACGTAACCATCGGCTTTCTGTCATTATAGATTAGTTTGTATTTTCTAAAATTATATATAAATGAAATATTTAAACTGTACACTTTTTTTTTTTCTCCTGAGCTTCTTTCACTCAGAATAAGGATTCTGAGATTTATCCCTGGCACAGCACGTTTCAACAGTTCATCCTTTTTCGTTGTTGAATAAGAAGTCCATTGTATGAATATAGTGATTTGTTTATCCATTTACCTGTTGATGGACACCTGGATTATTTCCAGGTTTAGCTACTAAAAATAAAGCTGCTATGAACATTTGTGTACAAGTATTTGTAAGGACATATGCTTTCATTTATCCAGCAGCAAAATGACTGATATGGTACATATACGCTTAACTTTTTAAGAAACTGCCAAACTGTTTTCCAAAGTGAATGTACATATTAGATCTCCACCAGCAGTGTAGGAGCTATAGTTCCTCCATATCCTTGTAAACAGTCTTTTCCATTTTAGTCATACTAATGGGTGTGTAATGGTATTTCACTGTGGTTTCAGTTTGCACTTTTCCTGATGACTAATGATGTTGACCTTATTTTCATGTGATTATTTGCCATTCATATATCTTTGCTGGTGAAGTGTCTCTTCAAATATTTGCCCATTTTTGTCTTGGGTTGCTTTTTTATTACTGAGTTTTAGGAGTACTTTTATATATTCTGCATATATGTCCTTTATCAGATATGTGTTGCAAATATTTTCTCCATATGACTTGTCTTTTCATTCTCTTAACACTGTATTTCAAAGAGCACAAATTTTAAATTTTTATGAAGTCTAAACTGTTCTTTTATAGATCTTGGTGTCTTATCTATGAAATCTTTAACACAAAGTTCCAAGATTTTCTTCTATGTACTTTTCTAGACACTTTATAGTTTTAGATTTTAAATTTGGTCTATAGTCTATTGAGTTAATTTTGTGTATGGAGGAAGGTATGGATCCAAGTTCATTTTTCTGTAGTTGGATACCCATTGCTCCAGGACTGTGTGTTTAACAGAAAATTTTCTCTCCATTGAATTGCCTTTGCACTTTTGTTGCAAATTAGTTGACCGTACATTATGTGGGTCAACTTTTAGATACTCTTATTTTGTTCCACTGATCTGTCTACCTTATAGCTAATACCAGTCTGTCTTGGTTACTATAATTTGAAATCAGACCTCCAATTCTGTTTTCTTTTCAAAGCTGTAGTGGCTACCCTAGGTCCTATGCACGTTCACATGAATTTTAGAATCAACCTGACAAATTCTACCAAAAAAATTAAAAAGCTTGCAAATATTTCCTTTGGGACTATGTTTAATCTTTATGTCAACTTGGAAAGAACAAATATCTTAATATTGAGTTTTCTAACCAGTAAACATGGTATACTTTTCCATTTATACAGGTCTTTAATTTCTCATAAGGATGTTTTATAGCTTTCATTGTATAGGTCTTCACATGTTTTGTCAGATATATTCCTAAGAATTTCATATTTTTGATGCTTTTTATGTTTTAAAAAAACCTTTGATTCCTGATTTTTCATTATTAGTGTACAGTAATCCAACAAATTATTGTGTATTGATCTTGTATCCTGAAATCTTTATAAACTCATCTGTTAGTTCTAGTAGCTATTTTGTATATCTCATTGGATTTTCTTCATAGATGGTCATATCCACAAATAGTACTTTTTCCTGTCCAATCTTTTATTGCCTATTATTTCCTCTTCTTGCCTTAGTGTGCTGGCGGCAACCTCAAGTACAATACTGAAGAGAAGTGATGAGAGTGGGTATCCCTCTTGTTCCTGTTATCAGGTAAAGAGCATTGTCCTTCAGCAGGAAGTATGATGCTAGCTGTAGATTTTGGTTTTTGTAGATGCTCTTCATCAGATTGAGGGAGTTCTCTTCTATTCCTAGACTGCTAGCAAATTTTATTAGGAATGAATTTTGAATTTTCTTCTAATACTTTTCTGTATCTATTGAGATGATAATCTGGTTTTTCTTTTTTAGTATGTTAATACAGAAAATTTACCATTTTGAAATGGTAAAACAAACTTGTATTCTTGGGATAAAGCCTATGTGGTCATATTACTTTTAAAATATATTTTAGAATTCTATTTACTAAACGTTAGGTTAAAATTTTTGAATTTAGGATCATGAGAAATAATGAGCTATAGTTTTCTTCTCATCTTTGTCTGGTATTGTTTCAGGTAATCCTTACTTTATAGGATGAATTAGAAAGTATTTCCTCAATTTTCTGAAAATTATATAGAATATGTATTATTTCTTCCTGGAATGTTTGGAGGTACTCAACAGTGCCCTAGAATTCACTATGGACCTAGAGTTTTCTTTTAGGACAGGCTTTTATTAAAGACTCAATTTATTTAATGTGTATATAGGGCTATTCTAATTATCTACTCCCTGAGTGAGCTTTGAAAGTTCTTATCTTCCAAAGAATCTGTCCGTGTCTAAATTTATTGGGAAACAGTTGTTCATAATATTTTACTAATGAATACCTATGAGAACCTGTAATGATATTACCTCTTATTCATTATATTGTTAATTTGTAACCTTTTTTTCTTAGTCTGGAAAGAGATTTATTGTTAATGATATAATTAAAGAGTTAAACATTGGCTTCACTGATTTTCTCTCTTGTTTTTGTTTTGCATTTCACTGTCTTCTATTAAATCTTTATTATTTCCCTTTATCTACTTACTTGGTTTTTAATTTGTTCTTTTTCTAGTTTCTTAAGGTGAAAACTAAGATCACTAATTTGAGACTTTTCTCCTTTTCTAATATTGATGTTTATTAGTATATATCCCCAAATTTTGAAATGTGTTTAATTCAAGTCTAAATACTTTATAATTTCCCTTTTGCTTTTTTCTTTGACACATGAACTATCTAGAAGTATATTATTTAGTTTCTAAATATTTGGGGATTTTCTAGATTCCTATTTCTTATTTTTAAATCAATTGCATTGTATTCACAAAACCCTACATTTTATGAATTAAATCTTTTTGAATTAATGACTTATTTTATGGCCCAGAATATGGTCTAGCTTAGTAAATATTCCATGTGCTCTTGAAAAGAATATGCATCCTGCTGTTGTTGGAATGGAGTGTTCTATAATTGTTAATTAGATCTAGTTGGTTGACACTGTCATTCAACTTACTGACTTTCTATTTGGTCACTTCCTGAGAGGGCTTGGAAATGTTTTCAATTATCTTTTAAAGAGATATAAATAATAAGAAAAAAACTTATGTATTACCCATGCAGTTACCATTTCTGGTGCCCTTTGTTCCTTTGTATAGATCCGTATTTCCACATGTTATCATTGTTCCTAAAGGATTTCCTTCAACATTTCTTGTAGTGTGGGTTTGCTGGTGATGAATTTTTTAGCTATTTTGTTCTGAAAAAGTCTTTATTTCTCCTTCATTTTTGAAAGATACTTTCCTGGTTACAGAACTCTATGTTCATAGCTTTTTCTTACAGTGATTTAAAAACGTTGCTTCACTGTTTTCTCCCTTGCATTGCTTCCAAAGAGGTATTTGCTGCCATCCTTTCCTTGGTCCCTTTGTTAAACATATTAACATGTATTTTTGTTTTTCTGGCTGCTTTTAATATTTTCTCTTTATCACTAGTTTTGAGCAATTTGACTATGTGCTGTTGTTTAGTTTCTTTAGGTTTCCTGTATTTGGAGTTTGCTGAGTCCTTAGATCTATGGGTTTATATTTTCCCCCAAATTTGGAAATATTTCAGTGGTTACTTCTTCAGTATTCTTTCTACCCACCCGACCCTCCACTCATGTCTTTGGGGACCTCAATTACACATATATTCAGCAAACTGAAGCTGTCCACCAGCTCAGTAAGAGATCCTTCTTCAGGAATTTTCTGTATCTTCTCTTTCCTATCTCTTGCTTTACTTCCATCTCAGAAGGGAGGTGGACTTCCTCCTGTGCCAAGACTGTATTTTTACCTGGACTCCTGGGCACACTCACCCATCATCTCTTAGACCTCCCCTCCAATAACCACGTTTCCAACCTCTTTCTCCCTCTTGCTTCCCTGACCTAAAAACAAACCAAACAACCCAACATAATAAAAACAAAACGCAAAAAATAACAAAATAGAGCCTCTCTTGATCCTGCCATCCCATCAAGCTATGATCTTTTCATTTCTCTTCATAGCTGAACTTCAAAGTGTAATATATTTATTGCCGCCATGTTTTCACCTTCCAGTGTCAAACATCACATCTATCTTTAATGATTTACTAAAGTTGTTTGTTCAAAAGCCTCTTTCTTCACTCCTCACCTCCCCCCCCGCAATGATTTCCTCATTCTTTCTGACCAATGCAAATATGTTTACAGACTAGATTCTCCTTGAAACGATTTTCTTCCCCAGCTTCTATGACACAGCATGCTCTGGATTCTCTTCCTATCTCTCCATTTTCTTTCTTTTCTCACTAATTAAAAATAAACATTCCCTATTCCCTTGGCTTTCTTCTCTCTAGATATTCACTACCTCTGGGGTCAAATGCTCTAGTTCATTCAATCACCACTTTTAGGAAGTTAATGTCCAGTTTCTAATATCTTGCTTCTATGCCTTTACAGAATTCCAGAGCCACATTCTTAAACTCAACATGCCCCATATCAAATTAATCATGTTTCCCCAAACCAGATATTCTACCCACTGTCTTCAATTATGTTGCATCTTCACAGTGGCTTAGGATTTATTGCAACAGCGTAACTAAATAAAAGTACAAATCAAAGATTGCACTCAAGTTTTCAGAAACATGGGCCCTGAGTAAAAAGGCACAGTAGACATTTATGCAATAGATCTAATAGTTAAAAGGGTAGGTGGGTGGGGAGCTCTAGCCACGAAGGTGAATTAATAAATCATTTACTCAGATAATAACTGTGGTCAAGAGAACAAATGGGATATCTGATGGGAAGTCTATGGGAGTGGGACAAGGAGAAATGTGAGGATTCAACATGGAAATAGAGAGAAGAGGCCAGTGTAAGGCCATTCAGGACTCTCTCACACAGTCAAGTACACAGCTCTCCAAAGATAAGATCAGTACTGCTGGCTGAGACTGTTCTTAAAATAAATGACCCCAAAGGCATATATATGGATGTCAACTTCAATTCTGTAACTATGGAACATCTGCTAAGGGAAAATAAGTAAGGCAGCGTTCCCATTGCCCATTCTGGGGAGAATGACTTGTCCATAAATATATGAGGCAGCATGTGATAGGTGTGGTACAAAATTCTCTGGGGAATCGAAAAAAGACAAAATCAAAGGTCATAAAGGGCTTTGGCAAGGTGGTTCAGTTGGTTGGTGGTCCCATGCACCAAAAGGTTGCAGGTTTGATCCCTGGTTGGGGAGAGTACGAGAGGCAACTAACTGATGTTTCTCTCTCTAAAATCAATGAAAAACATTCTCAGGTGAGGATTAAAAAAAGGTCATAAAAGGCCTTGGTATGTTTGGAACCAGCAGGAATTCCAGACTTGGTGAAATGCAGAATATAAGGAAATGTACAGGGGATTTATGAAGCTAAAAAAGGACTAGGATAATAAGATTAAGGAATAGAGGCTCTAAAAAAAAGGGGAAGGCGTCTGGATCTTTAAGCCTTCACTTTGAAGAAATATTCATGGAGAAATATTCCTAGCAGTGGAAGATTGCATTTACTAGACTTATTAACATTAAGCAATTTTCACAAGTTTTCAAAACTGACACTCCACTGTGCACAAGATATACGCTTTATTAGTATATTTCTCTTCTAAATATCCAATTTTTAAAGATTTTATTATTCTGTGAATTTTAATTTTTCAGACACATTTTCTAGGCCTTTTCAATAACTGTAACTGAAATATACAACTACAGGATTATGTTACTCTAAAAAAGTTTTACTACTTAAACTTTAAGATCCAATAAATTTATACAAGTAACCCTTGAAGGGATCGGGTCCTTTTAATAATTCTTCAATGTTAACTATTAACTAAAACTCTTAATACTCCTCCAGACTTTATCACTGTGGCTAATATTTTTTTATTCCAGCTAAACAAACATACCCAGATGTACAATGACTATATAAAATGCATTGATTGCATCACATATCAAATTCAGCACGTGTTGCTAACACAACTTTAAAAATCAGCTATCTTTAGGCATAATATTACACGTGACTGAAAAGATACTCCTTCTGCTGTAAATCTGTCCTAGGCTCTGTGATTAGGGAAGACAGAAGAGCCAACATTGGATGCCTACCAGGCAGGCATACATTTCTGCTATTCATGGCATGTTCCTCCACTGTCCCAGATGCCAAGACACTGCTCCACCAGAGCACTGGGTCTATCTGAAGGGAATGTTACATACAAAGGGCAGGTCAGGAATGCTAACAAGATCTCTTAAGGAAAATATCTATTCTTAGGGAGAGCCAAACACAGGAAATACATCAGGGCAATTACTCAGTCAAAAAATAGCAACTGGTCACCTCTGAAAATATATTAACTGTTCTTGAAGTAAACCCATTTATTCCTCATTCCCAGGAAATATTAGGGCTAATAAATACTTTTAAATAAAACTAAACAGTATCTTAATTTTAAACTTCAAATCTTTATTTCCTAGTGTCTGAATAATACTATCATCTCTTTAGCTTTTCCGTAATGTCTTTATATCTATTCCTCTTAACCTGAATTTCATATTTAAACAGTAAGTCTAAGATTATTGATATATAAAATCTGCAACCATAATGGCCGCAAATACATATTAGGCATCTCAGCATTATTCTAAAATTAATAATGAAGATAAAACAAAAAGTTTTCTAGAGGGATTGAGAAAAAAAGAGAAAGAGCTCACGGACACGGACAACAGTGTGGTGACTGTGTGGGGTGGGGAGGTGGAGAAGGGTATAGCGGAGATAATGGTGATGGGGGGAAAAAGGATTCTCTGAAAAGTACAGTTTTATCTTTGATACTAGAGTAGTTTTAGGTCAAAAGACCAATCCTCAGGGGTAAGTTATGAATGTGAGTTCCTCCTGCTCAGGTCTGCTCAGGGCGTGGCAATGACTTTCCAAGGGACTAGGCAGTGTTTACAGGTAATAAGAAGCCCTCTCCTTTAAATGTCCTACCAGATAACTTCACAGATCTCCCTCCTCCAGGCAATGCTTCATGTTTACAAAATAAACAGTATAGAGGCCCTGCACCCTAAAAACTGTTCCAATATCTTAAAGGATCTCCTTGTGGCCATAAACCACACTGATGTGATTAGCATTAAAACCATTTTCTTGACTTGTTTATCCCAAGAAAATGCTTTTTAAACACAATGTAATACCATAAAGACAAGAAAAGCAACAAGAACGAAATTCTTAATTGTGCATTCTTGATTGCATTTAGTCTCTTAATAAAAGATAGTCTTTTAACAGCAGAATTGTTAGCTACAATTAGCTAAAGAATTCAAAGAAGATATAAATCAAAAAATTATTTTCAAATAAAGGAAAAGAAAATCACCAAAAAAATCTATGATGGAATTCACATCTGATGAAAACAGAATAAAAACAATATCCAGAAATTCTTAAGAATGCCCATGATGACATCATATCTTAAAATAATGTTTGAAGGAGATTTATAACTAGTCAAATCTAGTTGTGCGCATTTCCTAAGTTCAACAGTTAAAAGCTGATATTAGCTTTATAAGAATCTTGACATGTTGAAATATAGAATCTTTCCATTAAAAATTGTGAAAACACAACCCACAGATACAATGTATTATTTGTACGATGGAAAACATTAGTATATTCCTAAAAAAATCATGTAGAGTTTTTAACTAAAAAAAAAAACAACAAAAAACAAAAATGTTAAAAGGACAAAGAAAATGTCCCCTCCAAGGCAGTAATATAATTAGTTGTTACATTTATACCTAAAATATGTATTTTACATGTGTAGGGACTCTGGTGGGAGTGAGGTTATATTATTTATTTTGCATGTGAATCTGCATGATGTTTTTCAGCCCCAAAACAGAAAATTAAGTATAGCTTTTAAACTCCCAACTCCATCCATAAAGAAAAAAAGCATAATGATTATACCTATACATTTTCCTGATTTATATTATTATTTTTAAATATATTTTGAATTATAGTTAACATACAATATTATATTAGTTTCAGGTATACAATACAATGATGCAGTATTTATACTAATAAAAGGGTAATATGCTAATTAGACGGGACATCATCTGGACGTCCTTCCGGACAAAGCTATGGTGGCTGGGCCAAGGCAGAGGCGGTTAGAGGTGATGAGGCCAGCAGGGGAGAGCAGTTAGGGAGATCAAGGAGGCAGGGGAGAGCAGTTAGGGGGACCAGACTGGCAGGCAGGTGAGCGGTTAGGAGCTAGCGGTCCCAGATTGCGAGAGAGATGTCCAACTGCCGGCATTTGGACATCCCCCAAGGGGTCCTGGATTGGAGAGGGTGCAGACCGGGTTGAGGGACGCCCCCATGCACAAATTTCATGCACTGGGCCTCTAGTATACAGTATTTATATACCTTATGAAGTGATTCACAATAAGTCTAGTAACCATCTGTCTGTTACAAAGTTATTACAATATTAATAACTTTGCTGTTATTGCAACTATTCCCTATGCTGTACATTACACTCGCAAACATTTATAACTGGAATTTTGTACATAATTACCTTCCCCTTTTCTGTTAATCCTCCCACTTACCTCCCCCTCTGGGAACCATCAGTTTGTTCTCTGTATCTATGGGACTGTTTCTGTTTCATATTTTTCTTTTTTAAATCATGGTGTGTGTTTTTAATGTTTTTATTGATTTCAGAGACGAAGGGAGAGGAACAGAGAGATAGAAACATCGATGATGAAAGAGAATCACTGATCAGCTGCCTCCTGCATGCCCTCTACAGGGGATCGAGCCTGCAACCCAGGCATGTACCCTGACTGGGACTCAAACCGTGGCCTTCTGGTTCGTGGGTTGACACTCAACCACTGAGCTACACCAGACAGGCCACACAGCTTTATATTTAATCTCTTCATTAAGAGTAGTATATATTGCATTTGGGTGGTGAATTATCTTTCCTTTTTATCAAGTAATTTTTATTATTATCATTGATGTAGCTGATTTAAGAATTCAAAAAATATTCAATCCTATAAAATTGAAAAGCAGGATTTTTACACTAACAGCAACATCATAGTCTTAGGAAACAAAAGGGTATTCCTCTTCCTTTAAACCTCAATTATCCAAGGCAAAAGATACTAGTATTTGGGAGGGTTCGATACCCAGTGAGGGCACAAGCCTGGGTCTGGGCTTGATCCCCAGTAGGAGGCGTGCAGGAGGCAGCTCATTGATGATTCTCTCTCATCATTGATGTTGCTATCTCTCGCTCTCTCTCCCTTCCTCTCTGAAATCAATAAAAATATATTTTAAAAAACAAAAAAACTTTATTTTAAACCAAAGTTAAACCTGTTTTCCCCCACACCCTATAAACAAAGCTTTGCTTAATGTAGAAACTGGTGAAGAATTCCAGCTACGATTCAGAACTCCTGACTAAAGATTTGGTAACCCTAAAAACAAGCACCCTATCAAATAGTACAATTGGTCCTTACTGTCATTCAATACAGTAGCTGTGTGCAGGCCTAAAACTCCAATTCTGTTTTCTCTTTTTATATTATTTGAGAAAAATCAAAAACAAAAAAGCAACCCTTCTCCCTAAAGAAAGCTTCCAGGTTTTCTTTAGATGCTTTGCATACTTGTACTGTTTTACTTGAAATTGTAACTTCTTGACAATGTTAGAGAAGTTTTATTCTATTATGAAAGCTCTGAGGAAACAGAGGCCTAGTTCCCCACTGCTATACAAGCTGAGCCCTTAGGGTTCAGACCTAAGAGACTAGATGTATTTCCCCACCCAAGCCTCTGGCTGGGAACAGCTATGGCAACAAGTTTGTATCCACTGTGAACTTGTGCAGCTGCTCCTCAAGGAAAACCTCCCTTCCTCATCATCACTCACATTTACTCTGCCTGTATGACAAGTGTCAGATATGTTGTTGTTTTTCCCTGAGAGTGGTTGATTTTAAGTTAAGTTAAAACAAAGTCTTTTGAAGATATGCACAATAGAAGACTTTAATTAACAGAAAAAAGGCAAAAGACAACGTAAGTAAATTGTTCACCCACATCAAGTGAACACATTTAATCAAGACAACTTGGTATATAAAAAAGGCACCCTATTATCAAATAGCTATCCTCGCTTCTGAAAAAGAAAAAAAGGTAATTAGATTTTAATTAACAAGAGAGGGTTTCTCCCCTTATCAAATCATTCTCATGTCAAGGATTTTAAATAAAAATATCAAGTTTTCAATACAGAAGTCTTAAATAATTTTAATTACTGAATGATCACTGATCATTCAGTGTTTGCAGTTAACACAAAAATTATGATGGCAATTGCTTCTTTTTTAAAGTATGTTTTTATTGATTTTAGAGGTAAAGAGAGAAATAACAATGAGATAAAATCATTGATCAGCTATATCCTGCACACCCTAGGGGATCAAGCCCCCAACCCAGGCATGTACCCTGACCGGGAATCGAACCATGACCTCCTGATTCATGGGTCAACTATTCAACCACTGAGGCACACCAACCAGGCACAACTGTTTATTTTATTCCACAATCCCATTCTATCCCAAAATACTTCTTTATACCTACACTCTGAATGTTTCAAAAAGCTACTTTGTGACCAAAAATATGTTTCCATAGCTCCCTGTACTTATACCTACCTTATCTGCAGTTTAAGCTAACCTCTGAATATTCACTACAATAAAGTCCAGTAAGAGACAGGAAAATAAATTCATCTTTCAAAACAGAATAAAAAGTGACAGAATTTAAAAAATGCCTGAAAAGTACCCATAAGTATATGTGACTTCTGAAACTGAACATCACTAAGTATAAAGAATCCCACTGCATGATCTGCTCGAGTGGGCAGACCACCCAGAAGCTGACAGAGGGAAAGAGTGACATCTGAGGAATTATAAATTACACAGGTCATAATACTTAGAAGAGGTCATTTTAAAAAAGAAAACAGTAAATTTTTGTGATCTTGGAACCACTTGGTCATTCTGAGACTTCAATGAGAAAATAAAAATAATCAAATATTGTAACCTCTCTAAGCCTCAATGTTGTCACCTTTAATACTGAGATAATAGTAGTTAGTTAGCTGCCCCATAGTGTTAACAGTGCTCCTCATCGGGTTATTGTGAGATGCCACACAACGATGGACCATAGTTTGGGTCACAGCTTCTCTCTGTAAACTGGCTGGCTGAGCTAACTACACTTGCTTTCTCAATGAGAAATTTCAGGGAAAAGTTACTAGATTTCAATAATAATAATAATGGTAATTATTAAAACAGAAAGCCTCGTTTCTATTTTGTTGAAATCCGGGCCCCAGCACTTACCACATCACTAGCGCTGGAGAACTCATTATTAACCAGACTTTCCAAAGCCATCCACCGAACTGGCCTGTTTTCGTTGTCCCCCAGACAGTGGTAGTCCATGGGGAACAAGTCTCTGGAGAGGGCATTGTCTGTGATCTTAACTTGAAGTGTGTCATCAATGCTGAAAAGTAAAGATACAAATATCAAATGCAATCAGAATATTTAAAAAATATAGGTCACAGTGACTCTTAAATACAACGTAATTCCCACTGTGATTTCTGGAAAGAACCCCAAGTCCAAGGAACACTAAACATTGGCTGACAGTGATGAGCCCGTGGCACCTACACACAGTTCCTAGCAGCCAGGTCTTTGTGGATGACTTCCCTTCTGGCCAGATAGCTCATTCCACAGGCAATCTGAATAGCCATGTGTACCAGGTCTTGCTGAGAAATTGCCTGTGGGAACAGAAAATGACAATGTTTGCAGTTAGCACAAAAATTATGATGGCAGCTGCTTATTTTATTCCATAATCCCACTCTATCCCAAAATACTTTTAATACTTACACGCTGTTTGTTTTTTTTAAAGCTACTTTTTGACTAGGAATACATTCCTTGTACTTCTATCTACTATAGTCCTTACTCTGTAAAATAATTTACCATTTCCTTCTCTCATCTGTTAGGTATATATCTCCCCAGCATCCAGCACACAGAGCAGCTAGCTGCTCGTAAGTGTCTGCTCAATGCTGAACACACAAGGTAACATTTCAGATGCTTATTACTCAACAACCAGTTCTTTTCTTCTCAAATAGTTTTTAGTAGGAGATTATCGCCTAGGGACCATTTTCAGACGACGACAAGCCTCCAGCTCTCTCCACACTGGGGTGCTCCCTGGAGCCAGGATGCCAGTTCTGTGGGCGGAGGGAATGCTTTCCCTCCCAAAGGAATCTGGGTTCCGCCTCCAACCACTGGTTAGGAACCAGCTTTAATCCTGTCCATTTACAAAGCATGTCAAACATATTAAGCCAAATACTCAATGCAGCCTCTGAATCCATGTTCTCCTGGCAACCGTAGTAAGTACATTATTATAACATCTTGAAACAAACTTAATGGGGCTACAAGGTACAGTGGCAGCAAACACCTACTGGGTTTTGGCACCACTACCATCACGATGCGTTTGCAATGTGACTAATGCTTCACAGCTATGGCACAAGCAGTGCAGAGAAAGAAATGCTTAGATGACTAACATCGTACAGCCGTGAAATGACTGGGAGGGTGTTACAGAGATTTTGAGGTGATTCTAAAAACACACAATGGGTAGACAAGGAAAAACTTCAGCATCAGCAAAGTGTACACCTTTAGGCAGGAATCATAAAGCAATCTTCCTCTAGACCAGAGGTTCTCAACCCGTGGGTCGCGACCCCTTTGGGGGTAGAACGACCCTTTCACAGGGGTCGCCTAAGACCATCGGAAAACACATATATAATTACATATTGTTTTTGTGATTAATCACTATGCTTTAATTATGTTCAATTTGTAACAATGAAAATATATCCTGCATATCAGATATTTACATTAGGATTCATAACAGTAGCAAAATTACAGTTATGAAGTAGCAACGAAAATAATTTTATGGTTGGGGGTCACCACAACATGAGGAACTGTATTAAAGGGTCGCGGCATTAGGAAGGTTGAGAACCACTGCTCTAGACCAACAGGTTATACCTTCTGATTCACTTTGACTTTCTTTTTGCAGGCCTTCACACAGAGTATAGTTAAGAATGTAAACATCTGCTTTCAAAGACAATATCAGAAACTACTGGTAAATAACTGGTACTTGGCAAATTTTCTCACCTGAGGATTATTGGCCTCTACTAATTTGCACTGCCGTAAAAACAATTTTAGATTCCCCCAATTCATGTAAGGCAATATCACCATGGGCTTTTCTCCTTCTTCTATACACACATGGGTAATAGGAAGAAGATTTCTATAAAATAATCAGAAATCAGGAGAAACACAAGTGAAACTTAAAACTTCAGGAGCTTACTTGGAATAAACAGCAATAAAGAAAACCTAAAATAAAATAAGAATTATCTCTAACATATGTACTTAGAAACATGATTACCATTAAAAACATAAAATTATAAATGCTCCTTTAAAGTAGACTTTAACATTTCCCATAGATGCACTCTCTCGATGGGGAAAGTTATAAACTCAAAGCTGCTTCCTGTGGACTGAATTCTCTGGAGACACATCTGGCCACACTCAATCTTTACTCTAAAGGATAATTAGAGACAAATGTTTGACTATGAGAATATTATGATAATATCCAATTCTGTCCATCATCACACTTTAAAAAAAGGCCTGATGCAGACGGTGGACAAGAATATGACAATCAAGAAGGCCTTTCAGAGGCTGAAACTGTCGCAAAAGCCAAGACGGTCTTAGTTGGTCGCATGGTATTTAGAATCCAATTTCCAAAACCATAATTTATCATTAACTGTCTGTGCGACCATCTCTTTTGGCCTTAGTTTCCATACCTCTAACATAGGAATCCCACCAACCATAAGACGTTGCTGTAACGTGCAAAGTTAAGCATGTGGTAAACAATCTTATTCCTTTTTTCATTTCTATGGCACAATAAATACATTTCACCCTACTGCCTAATTGGTATCTGGAAATAACCGTTAATTTTTCCCACAGTTATGTGACTTTTTATATAATTACCTTATCTTCCCCACTAAGCTGAAAACTCCTAGAAGGCAAAAACTAACACGGACTCTTATTTTTACACCTAATGCCTCATATTTTATATCACAGAAAGCAAGCATTTAATAAATAGTTGATAAACACAGAAATAATATAGCTTTAAAAACATTCCTGTTCCTTAACTTAGCATAATCTGCTTCCAAACATGTTTAATAAGGAAAAAAGCTACAAGAGCAAGTAAAATTACTATTAATTACAAAAAGTTGCAAACCACTTGAATGTCCAAAAAGTCAGTAAAGAAGAGCTGTTACGAGAACATGAGTAAAAGCTGATCTCATAGGAAAGCAAGACACAAAAGTCACCTGTTTGCAGGATAATTACAGTCATGGGGGGTGCGGGAGGGATAAAACTGCACAGAAAGATGCCACGATTAAGGAGTTGTTGTGTTGAGTTGTGGGACTCTGGATCAGTTCTAACTTGCTTTTCTGCATTTCCTAAACTGTCTCAATTGAGCGTACGTGTTTCTCTTTTAAACCCACCATCACATTGTGGCCTGACCATCGGTGTGCATGTGAAAGCTGTGGGCTCCCCTTGTGTGTGCAGGAGTCCCCAGAGCGGAAGCACTGGCTCGAGGGGCTGGGGAACTGTGGACTCAGACAAGTAAACCTGTATGCGGTAACCTCTCCGTAAGGCTTCTGCTTGCACTGCAGCCTGAGAGGGGCAGTGACGATGAGTCCCACTTCACAGGCATTAGTGAAGAGAGAGGTTAGGTAATGTCAAGGTCAAAAAGCAAGTACACAAAGAATAAAAAGCAAATCTTCATCTGATTCCAAAACCCTCACACTCCCCCCGGGACATTTCCTCCCAGGGGAACAAAAGGGAGCACAGGGGAGATGAAAACTCCTGGAAGTCCCATGCACACTACAGTGACTACAGCAAGTGTGCCCTCAGGATTAAGTGAGCATTTCAGGGGGGATGTGAAGAGGTGCCCAAGGTCTTTACCACCACCTCCCCCCAAATTATTCCTCTGCTCCTTTCCTCACGACTGCAATTCCCTGAGCAGAGTTTAAGGCATTTATCCAGGCACAGCAAGTTTGCTGGAGGAGATCACATCATTTTTCTATCATCAGAGGATTAAAATCCCCTCTGGGAAAGGTAACAAGTGGCACGAAAATGTTTCAAGGTACAAATGGCTGCTCTTCATTCCACCCATTTCATAAAGTAAAGGAGGACAAGGAGGAAGGTCTGGGATCGAAGAAGAGTGGATGAGAGCAGAAGCAGGTGCCGTAGAGAAGAACACAGTGGAAGAAGGGTGGGTTCTGTGGGAACTTAGGCGAGAACTGCATCCAGCTCTCAGTCTTGCTGAGTGTCCTTGCAGAGTCAGAGCTGGAAGGCAGCGATGCTCAGCCTTTTCATCTCGTGGCACACATAAAGTACTAAAATTCCGCGGCACCCCCAAAAAAACACTTTTTGCTGATCTGACCAAAAAAAAGTGTAATTTTGATTCATTCACACCAACGGCTATTGTGTTGGCTCAGAAGGTAAAAGCTTTTTGTCACAGCTCTATGAAGAAGACTAATATCAAGCTTTTAAAAAAGCTCTTTAGCCCTGGCCGGTGTGGCTCAGTTGGTTGGGTGTCATCCCGTGCACCAAAAGGTTGCTGGTTCGATTCCCAGTCAGGGCATATGCCCAGATTTCAGGTTTGATCCCAGCAGGGGGCATTCTGGAGGCAGCTGATCATGTTCTACTCTCATACCAATGTTTTTCTTTCCCTCTCTCTAAAAATCAATAAAACATATATTTTAAAAGCTCTTCATATAGAGCTACAAGTATCTTTTTAAAAATCATACTATGACTGCCCTAGCTAGTTTGGCTCAGTAGATAGAGCGTTGGCCTGCGGACCGAAGGGTCCTGGGTTCGGTTCCAGTCAAGGGCACATACCTTGGTTGCAGGCTCCTCCCTGGCCCAGGCCCTGGTCGAGGCTCTTGCAGGAGGCAACCAATCGATGTGTTTCTCTCACATCGATGTTTCTCTCTGTCTTTCCCTCTCTCTTCTACTCTCCCTAAAAAAATCAATGGAAAAATATCCTCGGGTGAGGATTAACAACAACAAAAAAAATCATACTATGACCTAACAAGAGATTGGTTAAATGAAATGTGGTAGTACACTGATTTAATGAACTACTAAGTAGCCTTTTTAAATGTGGTCATGAATTTATAGTGACTGATATGAAAAGTTAGATATTGTTTTGTTATACCAAGAAGCATGTTAACCTTGCTAAGGATAATAACAATATATGATTATATAGAAAAATATTTTTTTAAATATATTTTATTGATTTTTTACAGAGAGGAAGGGAGAGGGATAGAGAGTTAGAAACATCGATGAGAGAGAAACATCGATCAGCTGCCTCTTGCACACCCCCTACTGGGGATGTGCCTGCAACCAAGGTACATGCCCTTGGCCAGAATCGAACCTGGGACCATTCAGTCCGCAGGCTGACGCTCTATCCACTGAGCCAAACCGGTTAGGGCATAGAAAGATATTCTTTTAAATGAATCAAAAGTGTTAAGATGTCCAATTTACTTTAAAATACTTCCACACTCACAAATATCTACCATCTATCTAGACAGATGTTACAGATACACTTAAATGTACACATGCAAATAAAAATGGCAAAATGTTAATAACTAACAATGAATTTAGGAGACAGTCTTTTCGTGTTTATTATTCTTGACTTCAGCATTCTCTAGGTTCAAAAACTTCATAACAAAGTTTTTTAGCACATGTATTATCATTATTCTATTTTTAAAGGGAAATATGCACATAAATATGTATAAACTCTCCAATGCTTAGCTATGATTATCCAGATGTGGGCTTATATGCTTCTGTATAGACTTGATTGCATTTTTAAATTTTATGCCATGAGCATGCCTTTCCCTTTTATACTCAGAAAAACTCCAAACTATCCAAAAAGACACTATTCAATTCAGAACACATCACAATGTTCTTAAAATAAAGATGTGAAGTACAGTGCCACCATGCTTAACAAGTGCTGGTGGCTTTTCCTCTCACCTGTGATGAAGGCCTCGCAGCTTACAACTTTCAGTGAGCATCATTGTCACCTGAATTTCAGAAGCTTGATCTACGTCAAGAAAAAGACATTATTTTGAATGACAATACTGTATATACATATGGCATTACTATTCTCTGCTTTTAGTAAATAATTGTCTCAAGTAAATTTAAATAGGTCTTGCTTAAAATTCTATTGCAGTAGGTAGTGTCTTGTTGAATAGGTCAACACTAACAGAAGTCATTAAAGATAAATCTGACTACATAAAACTTAGAAATTAAGGTTCTATAAACAAAGTAGAGAAGTTAATAACAGATTGGAAGAATATCTGCAACAAATAAGGCACACAAAGGGCTAATTTCCTTTTCCTTTCTGTCCCCCTTCTTTAAAGAGTTTATACAAATCAATAAGAAAAAAAAATTAAAGAGAAGGCATTTCTCCACTCTTTGAAAAGAACATTTCCAGTAAGCAAAAAGTATATTTTCATTATAAAATTAAAAATGAGTGCCATTTTTTAAAAAAAGGTCTTAGATGTCAAAAACATGAGTATATCCTTAAAAACACTTTCAAAGAAACCATAAAAATAGTTTTTACTGTCAACAGTAAAAATAGTAATAATAACAGTAAAAATAGTAATAATAATTTATAAAGCTTCTGACCAATGCAATATTAGAGGGAGGAGAAGATACAAAGATTGGCAAAGCCAAGATCCACATCCCAGCCCTACCTAGTAAAATGCAAAACCAACAGTAAAATCTGGACCACTGAGCTCAGGCACTAGGATTACATGTCACATTCACTCCTTAAAGCTGATAAATTGCAAATTTCATTTACTTCCAACTCTAACAGATGTTTAATTTACTTCCCTCTCCCACGACTTGTTATTAGTGTCCCTTTCCAGGAAGCTTCACTTAGTTAAGACTTTTGTCGGAATGTCAAATACGTGGACAAAAAGCCAAGGATGTGGAACACTTGGTACTTCTTTGGAAACGGTGATCCACACCAATGTCCAGTGAAATAAACTCTAGTTGTCTAAAAACTGCTAAACATTTAGGATCACTCAGTAAACGACAGGCTGTGCCTTATTATTAGTCTTTCTGTAATCTAAATATTTTTTAACAAAATTATAGCCAGACTATTTGGGGGCTGGCAGGATGTTTTTAGGATCAAAAACTAGTAATCATTGGAGGGCCACACCAGTTGGTAAGCGTATACCACTTTCCCATTAACTGGTTCAGAGACCCAAATAGAACAAAAGGTAATTTCAGGATGTGTCATTTTATGCATAGTATTTTTCCAGTTCTTAACTTTGATATAAACATGTTCTATTAAGTAAGAGATACCTGAACTGGATGATGATCTAAGAAAACACTGAATGGGAGAAAAAATAATTTTACCCACTTATTAAGAAAAAAATAATTTTCCTGGATCCCTTTTCCAGTCTAGTCCTAGTCTTTTAATTTTAAATACTGAAAGATCTATTTTCAAGATGGATACGTTTGAAAAGGATATCATAAAATAATTCACACTGTAAAAGCTACGAGAGAACAAAATGATATAAAAAAACATTCACAAGTTACAAAAGATTAGCTATTAAATAAGAACTTAACACAAAAAAACTCAAATTAATTCATTTATTTTATTAAATTCAATTTCATAATCCTGTGTGAAATATTCAGATTCCTAACTTTAATCTCTAGAAATTTATATTGGAATATCTATTAAGTGTCTTTGCAAAACTATGAATTTTTTAAGCCAAAGTTTGCCCTAAGGTAAAGGTCAATGATCATTTCAAAACATATTATTTTTGCATGTAAGCTGCACTTCTAATTGTGTGGCATGTAACAAAGCATAGAGATTTGTGAAAGTACTTTCAGTTATATATAGGCTTAATTAAGAAATAAACATAACATTGTAAAAAAATAAATCTCAGAGAAAATCATGTGAAGTTATCTAACGATTTGGAGGCGAGTGCTGTGGTCAAAGCACTTCCTTTTTGTTTCCAAGCAAATCATGACCATATATTGGCTAAGGACTCACTGTGCTTTCTCCTGTTTCCGCCTGGCTCAAAGAGAACATTGCCATCACAGTGGTTAGGCGTAGAACCAAGCAAGTGACTCCAATTCAAGTGTATACGGAAAGAGAAGCCTTATCTTGTGAAACAGTCCCAGCATCCACATTGTGTTTCCTTATCACTATTATTTCCTTCTTTCTCCCCTTCCAACCCTTTATCAACCCAATTCTGTACAGAAATCTCTTTTGTTAATTCAAGATTCATTCAGGACAAATTAATAACAGCCCAGGCTAAACTGTCCAAATAATATTTATAAAGCCCAGAAGAAATACTAGAATTAAGGGGAAATGTTTCCTTAAAAAATGGGGAAAGTGTAACCAAAGGCAGTGGTTATTAAACGTAGAGTTCAAAGTTTATATTTACGAAGAGTACTATGTACACTATACCTCAAAACTAGGCAGAAAATCTGGTGGGACCTGATTTAAATGTTAACCTTTAAAGTTATTTTGGGGCTAGGAAAAGTGGGTGAATAATATAAGTTCTGAACAATATACTGAGTTAAACCATTTACTTAGAAAAGATAAAAAGTGTGAGTGTGTGTTTGTACCACCCTTAAACAAGCAATTTTGCTAAATTCAAAGAAATCAAATCCCAAAGAATTTTTGTTAGATTAGTACAACCCAACTTTTTAGAAACAATAAACATGTGTCCATGAATCACTTTAAGTAAATTTAGAAACATGTTCTTACAAACTAACTTTGTAAACTTCATAAAGTTGTCACCTCCTACTCATAAAATTGAATTTAATTTTGCCCTCAATTTCTGCATTCAAAATGCTAAATTTGTTTTTTCAAAATTATTATCTTATCATCTCAATCTATATCAGTGTCAGACACTAAGCACCTTATAAATTACCACATTCTTCTTTCTCTTAAATACTAAGAATTATTTAAGCTCTTAGAAACATCAATTATAAATAATTAAAATTCGAATGTTTTAAAGTCTTACTAGTATTTAATTTATATTAGGGAATAAGCCATATATAAATAATATTCTAATATATTCTGTTAGGAAATCTCTAATTAAAAAATTTATGTAAATCATGCCCTAGCGGTGTGACTCAGTTGATTGGGCACCATTCCATGCACTGAGAAGTGGCCAGTTCAGTTCCCAGTCAGGGCGCATGGCCAGGTTTGGGCTTGATCCCTGTTGTGCAGGAGGCAGCTGCATGATCAATATTTCACTCTCACATCGATATTTCTCTCACTGCCTCTTCCTTCCTCTCTAAAAAATTTCAATTAAAAAAAAATCTTTTAAAATGTTGATATAAATCAATAATTGAAAAAGTAGGTATCACATTTCTCCAGGTAGTTAATATATTCATGAAAATATAAACTAGTATTACACCTTTTAGAAAACAATCTGGCAATATCTTTCAAAAAAAAATTTTTTTTTCTTTCAAAATTTTAAATGTAATACCTCTTGGGGCAGCCAAGTCCAACTACGGCCATACATGCAAAACTATACCAAGACATGCCCACACATGGCCACATGGATATGGATATTTTCTGCAGCATTATGTAGCAAAGGCAGGGGCAGTAGGAAGGAAATTCACATAAGGTACAGTGGGTCATCCCTTTTTAAAAAAATCATTACCTGAGGATATATTTCTATTGATTCTAGAGAGAGAGGGAAGGGAAGAGAAAGAGAGAGAGAGAAAGAGAGGCGGAGAGAGAAACATTAATTGGTTGCCTGCTATATGTGCTCTGACTAGGAATCAAACCTACAACCCCTTGGAACATGGGATGATGCTCCAACCAACTGAGCCAGGGCTCATCTTTTTTCTTTATAGTGTTCAGTACTGGGCAGGTAGAGAGAGAGGAGGGAAAACTGTAACAATGTTGTTTTTCTAACTGAATTTATTGGGGTCACACTGGTTAATAAAATGATGTAATAATTCTATAACATATCATCTGTATATTGTACAATGTATTCACCACCCCAAGTCAAGTCTCCTGTCAACATTTATCACCCCTATGCTCTCTTCTACTCCCCCTCACCACCTTTAACAATGTTTTTTTAAGGGTGAAAACCAAAGATTTTTAACTTAGGAAAACCACAATATTATATGTAGCAATAATGAAGTCAAGTGGATGCAGTTTAACTAAAAGCCTGAGTAATATCTAATAAATGTTTAAGGTCTTAATTTGTTAGACTTCTATACCTTAATGAGAACTACCCAAAACTCCTTAATAGTCTCATATGAGCTAAATTAACATGGAATGATTTATAAAGGTCTGGAACACTGAGAATTTAAGGCAGAATTTAGCTGGCATGAGCCACCTTAAACAGGAAAGCATTATGGAAATAGTATGGAAAAAATTCCTACCTTTAACTGTTTTTACAAATGCTTGCTTTTCTTTATTTGGATCTTTTTCATCTATTAAAATCCCATGGAAAATACGCCCAAAAGTACCTAAACGGGAAAGAAATGAGAGATCATAAAATAACCTTCATAAAATTATAAGTACAAAACTTTCTGCCACAATATAACTTAAACATAATAAGAGTGTATGTGATCAACAACATTACTATAGCCCTGGAGTAAGAAGACCCAAATCTTTGTTTTTTTTAATGACTGTTAGAAGTTCTTTGTTACTATGAAATAATTTGCTTTCACCCTAGCTGATTTGGCTCAGTGGATAGAGCGTCGGCCTGCGGACTGAGGAGTCCCAGGTTTGATTCCGGTCAAGGGCACATGCCCAGGTTTCAGGCTCGATCCTCAGTAGGGGGCATGCAGGAGGCAATCAATCAATGATTCTCTCTAATCATTGATGTTTCTATCTCTCTCCCTCTCCCTTTCTCTCTGAAATACATAAAATATATTTTTTAAAAAAGAAATAATTTGCTTTCAGAAATACCAGATCTCACAAGTACATGAGAATTCTTTCTGAATTATCCTAAATAAACCAGTGATACAGCCAGGAGCACTGAAGCTCAGCAGTGGGGTATCCACAGAGGCATCTGAATTTCTGGGCTTAGCCTCAACACAATGACAAAGGAGAGAAATGGACTATTCTCACACATTCAAAAACAGACACAAAACATCTGCATCGGTTAATTACTATTTGCCACTGGGGACAGTTGAAGATCCCCAATTAGCTGTGATTGACCTACTGCATCCCAACCAACAGATAAATTCAAATGCCTCATGCATCCCAAAACATTCCTAACCGAATTACAGAGGGGGTGTGGTGGGGGGGGTGGGGGGGGTGAGGGGGGGGAGAGTAACTCTGTATTTAACAACTTGAAGAGCTCAACAAAGTATTTATTATTAATTTCTGTCCTCCTCTTTCACCATCTCTCCAATCAATATCCTAAAACTCAAAGCAAGGACCAACAAGTGGGGAAGGAAAGGGTACTAATATCTATCTAACACCTAAATGTGTTAGTTGATTTAATGTGCATTATTTCATTGTAACTTGCCTAAGAGTAGACCGGGTAGTCCAAATTTACAGAAGAGAAAATTGGACACAGAATATATGAAGTGATTTATCCAAGGTTGTAGGAATGGAACTGGAAGTTGGGTGTAACTCCAAAGCCCATGCACGCTCCTTCTGCTAGAACCCCACACTATATGCCACAGAGAAAATTACTTAGACTATTTCAAAGAGGTCTACTAGGTTGTGATAATCTTTAAATAAGAACTAAACAGAAAGAAAATATACTTTAAAGGGAACAAGCATTAATATAAGTGCTTTAATATACTTGAAAATCAAGAATTACACCAAAGCCGTACTAAGTCGAATTAAAGATCTAAAGAAGGGAAAAATAAAATCAGTTTTATAAAGGAAATAAATTATGCACTGCTTTCTATCCTTAGACATAAAATCAAATTCTTAAAATTTGAAACAAAAAATGTGTTAGTGCTAACATTAAATCTTCTGTGAAAACCTGATTTTGAGATAATAAATACCTTCTTGGAGTACATCTTTTAGAGTTATCCTCTCCCTGGAGATTGCTATATCCTTCACCTTAGCTTTGGCCTCCAAAAGAGTGACACTTCTTAGGTCGTTCTTCTCTATTCGCAGGGTAGGATAACCTGAGGAGCCAACAAAGCCAAACCAAGAAATATAAATACCCTTAGTATGGCATCACGGTCAACTAGGTTGGTTAGGACCTCAGGATTCAAGTCACAGGAATGAATGAATGTGCACACACACGAACAGGGGAAATTATTTATGTAGGCCATACTTAATTTTAAAGAAAAACTTTTCCACCTACCCCAAAATCTCAAAATGAAGAATTAAAATAAGAAACACTAAAAGTAATATTACCATTACTGCCACTTCAATTGCCTTTCAGCCAAATGAAACAAGCTTTGATTCATGGAATTCAATTTAATCCATCTTATGGACTGTTTGCTTCCCAAAAGATTTTCTAATATAGTCTCCTAACAAAAGAACTTTTCAAAGGAAGATGTTTGTAAAAATGTCTAACAAAATGTGTACTCAATTTAATCATTCTGATATCCACAGAGCCTAGTCCTACCGTTGTGAGATTCATATTTGTTTTTCAGTACCCTTAACTCTCACTCATTTTTTAATATGACAGCAAAAAAAAAAATTCTAGCCATAATTAAAATTTTCATGCCCCCTCTCCCCCAAAAAAGTTAGAATAAAAGGAAGATCCAGTGTTAGCAAGGGGAAATTGGAATGGTATCTCCAATGGTTTGTTTGCTTTGGGAGAGATTGGGAAGAAAATCCCAGAAGTATTAGTGGACCTAGATAGTGGTCATCAATGGCTGCTAGAAGAATGACATGCAAGGCTTTGGGGAACTTCATGATGGATGGATTAGCCTGACAACCCGATTGCACTATCAGCAGTTTGACCAAGACATGCCTAGTTGTGAGTATCTGTATCTGTTTAATCCTGCCTAGAGTTCTCTGAGTTTCTTGGACCTGTGGTCTGTTAGGTTTTGTTATTTTGGAAAACTCTTGGTCATTATGTCTTCAAATATTTTTTTCTGCTCCTTTTTCTTTTCTTTTTTTTAATTTATAAACAAATGTATTTCCATTGAGTTTTTTCAAAAAGTATTTGTCTTATCATATATAATAAATAATCTATCTACTTAAGGTTATAGCCATAAAAAAAGGAAATTTTTTATTGATGGTAACTAAAAAAGTATTTTAATAAATAAATGTATTCCCACTGACTTTTTAAAAAAGTATTTTGCTTTTAGCTTATACAATAATTGAATTATCTGCCTCTTTAAGGTTATATCCACAATCACAAATTGACTCCCAAGAGCAAAGCTTGACATTTGAACATTAAAAGCAATGTTTTGTTTATGCTGAATAGTCTGGACTACTTTCACATTCATCATCATGTTTCCTGAAGAGCATATGTTTCTTTCTTTTGTTGGTGGTGATGGCAATTACTGTTAAGATTTCTTTTAAATTTATTTTCATCTAGAGTGCCCCCTCTACCCTCCCCGCCCCTTTTTTTCTTGCCACGATCTTATTAAAGAAACCCGGTCAGTTATTCCAAAGAATATCTGGCATCTGCTTTTTCGAATATCATTTAACTTCTGTATTTCTTGTAAATTGTAAATCAGTTCTATCACCTTCATTAGATCTGGTAGGTCCAGGTAACTCTTGAGGGTGGGAGGAGAAACAAGCCCAGGGCCGGTGCTTCACAACCGTGAATACAAAGTATCTGTTTGTCCTACTTTTTGTGATGCTAGATTCATGAGCGGATTCAGGTGTGACAATCTGATCCCTCAAATGGTAAAGTTCCCATTTCCCTTTGTTCACAGGGATTTAAATATTGATGAACTTTTCCTGAATCAAACATTTTATTGGGATTACAAATATAATTTCTAACTCTACGATTTCTTCCATATTTATCAGCTGAGAGTCTTCTGTGAAGAAACATTTTCCTTATGAACCAGCACTATCTGGTTACTCTGAAATACCGTCATGGAGCCAGCTGTTAGAGTAAGGTATTGCTGGTGCCTTAGTTACCTGAAAATGATCAATTTTTTAAAAAGGTATCATTATGAACCCGTGGATTTATACAGTTTATGTTAAAATCCATTGCCGTTGCCGAAACCGGTTTGGCTCAGTGGATAGAGCGTCGGCCTGCGGACTGAAAGGTCCCAGGTTCGATTCCGGTCAAGGGCATGTACCTGGGTTGCGGGCACATCCCCAGTAGGAGGTGTGCAGGAGGCAACTGATCGATGTTTCTAACTCTCTATCTCTCTCCCTTCCTCTCTGTAAAAAATCAATAAAGTATATTTTAAAAAAAAGTAAAAATTTGAAAAAAAAATAAAATAAAATCCATTGCCGTCATCATCGTTTTAGATGCTCAAAAGGGCCCATTTTGGGAGCTCTTCAAGTCTTTCGCAGTTCCCTTGATTTTTGGCTCAGCAACAGTTTTATCTGGTCCATTCCTGATTAAATCCTGGAACCATGCATTTCGTCAAAGAATTCCGGTTCTTTTTTTGGGAAACGGTATTGAAAGACCACAATAGGGCAGTGGGTGAAGAACAGATATTCTTAGTATTAGTTTACTAAAGAAAAATGCTAGCCCAAGGAAGGTAACAGTTAATGCCTATAAGAACCTAATTCATCAACAGCACCAATGAGTGGAGCCCTGACTTGTGACCTAGTGTCTATCTTGATGTTGCCTTGTTCCTTATTTGTATGGTGACTGATTCCTCTCTGTCTACATTATACTCTGTGAATGATAATTTCCCATCTACATGTTCCAGTATAAGAACTTTTATCAAAATCCTGTTCAAGCCCTGGCCAGTGTTGCTATGTGGTTAGAACATTGGCCCACACACTGCTGGGTCATGGGATCAATTCCTGGTCAAGGGCATGTACCTGTGTTGCAGGTTCAATATCTGGCCCTGGTTGGGATGTGTGTGTGAGGCAACCAATTGAAGTTTCTCTCTCACATCAATGTTTTCTCCCCCTCCCTCCTCCATTCTCTCTAAAAATATCCTCGGGTAAACTTTAACAAAACAAAACAAAACAAAACCCTTATTCAAAAAAACAGGAAATCAGATCTCGAGCTCTCAATTCTAATAGCAGCTAGTGTCCTATCCAGATTAGGAAACAGTGTAAAGTCCTTACCCTAGCCCATCAGACCACCAAACAATGTATTAAAATCCAAGTCTCTGTCTTCATGCAGTTCAATGGCTACCTAAATACCTGAAAACCTTCCTTCTGAATTTCTATAGGAGTGATTTTATAGCTCTTTAATATAATTAATCTATGGACATCTCCACGAAATTAAATATAGCAATTAAACGTAAATTTTATTTTCATACTCCAATTCCAGAATGTTTCATTCAATGCTCCAGAAAGCAAAAGTTGAGGATCAAGCCTAATTTTGCAACCAGACACTATGTATGTAGTATGGTACACTTGTCCCATAAGTAACTAACCACACAGGACCACTGACAGACAGACCACGGACAACTTTAGTAAATCAACTTTAGAATTAAATTAACTCTTACTGGTGATAGGAGTTGCATTGTTGGGTGTGTCGGCTCTCAGATACTGAGTCGTCTGGGTAGATGGCTGAGACAGCCCTTGGGAACTGCTGCTGGCACTGATGCTGCAAACAATTAAGAGAAATATTTGGCATGTCAGCTTCAATGAGAAATGTCCTTTCTCCAAGCACACAAAAAGCATGCAGACATTATAACTAGCTTAAAGTCCTGACAGAGATGGCAATAATGCATGGATCTCCATCACAAATGTTTCATATTGAAAATTTTAACTACCTCATAATGCAAAGCTAGATTTTTTCTTTCCCTTCTACTTACACAATCATCAAGCAGGTTCACCTGTCAAAGTCATTCAGAAATGTAGGTGCCAGTCCTAAGATACCACAGATAATAGCTGTCCTGAACCTCATACAACGATAATATTTTATGGAACTATGAATCACCTCTTACAAAAAGAGCCCATGCCATTCAATTAGATTGTTTTTAAGAAAAGGAATAGAAAGATAGGTCTCTTTTAATGATGGTCCAAAATCAAATGGCATACAGATGAGGGAATAACAGAGCATTTACAAATTATTATTACTAATTATTTTTGTTATTACTAATATCATGCATCCCCAAGCCTTAGAATGACAAGGAAGCACAAGACACCTGTTTTTGGAGTGCTACTCAAAGATCACCCAGAAAACAAAGTTAAAAGTCCAGGATTCAATAACAAGGAGGGAAAAGAAGCATCCCCATCCCCCAAAAGGGGGGAAATAAGGAACTTCAATTTATTTCCCATAAAATAAAACGAAAAATAACCTACACCCAGGACTTTTTGAGGCTCAAGTTGTATAATATATATGAAAACACTAGTTAAACATTCCCTTGCAACCAACATACACTAGTGGGAGAATGCTCAGACCCCAAATTATTTACTATCTCCAGTAGGTGGCACTCTTGTACCAACTCAGAATTCTTGAAAATACTGTGGGCATACCAAGATGTTATGAGTATGTCCATGCCAATTTTTTGTTTGTTCAACAGATATTTAGTGAGTCCCTACAATGAGTAAAGCACTACGTTAAGTGGTTAAACAAACCTTTAAACCCCAGACTTACTGTTAAAAGAGAGGCGGGCAGCGGTTGGGGATCCACCCCTGGTAACTATTAAACCCGTAACCTATATACCTGTATCACATGAGGTCGAAAACGGGATAAAAATGTACGCTTTCTAGCACTTAATAGTTTAAAACCAGTCTAAATAAATTACCTAATTTGATTTTCATAATCAAGTAAGATTAGTTATGGGGATATTAACTCTGGTTCAGAGTTGAAGTTAGGAGTTAGGGCAAAGAGCATCATTTTCCTTCACAGCACTTATTACAATTTGTGTTTTTCTGTCTTCTCTGTAACTTTATTTATTCATCCCACAAATATTTGTTAAGTGTCTACTACATGTCAGATGCTGTGCTGGGTGCTGGGGACCCGGCAGTAGACATAGTATACAAAGACCTGCCTCGTGAAGCTGGACAGCAGGGATTTCTCCTTCACTATCCGCCTTGCCCAGGCCGCTATCAGGCCCTGAGGCGGGGAGAGTGCCTGCCTGTTTACTCCTTCCTCCCAGCACTGAAGCCAGGCCCGGCACTGCAGGCCCAGGGGGCCCAACCGAGCCTCAGTGACAGCTCAGTGAACAACTACTGACTCGATCACTGAGCAGAGAAAACCAAACTTCCTTGAGAAAACCATACTTCCTTGTAACAAAAAGACAGAACAGTTGCTTCTGACATGAGTTGGTGATATATACCGAAAGAGGCAAAGAATTATTGGTATAACGCAGAGGTTGGGAACGTCCCGGCCGCGAAATCACTTGGTCTGGCCCTGCCTCATTCCTGTTACCTCATTTCTCCCTCAGTGCTGTCAGGCATTAGGGGTGAGTTAATTAAATGCTTGACCAAATATAGCAGGCTAATTTTTAAGTTGTTAATTTTGCATGGCCCATGAATGATGTTATGAAATATCCAAATAGCCCTTGGCAGAAAAAAGGTTCCCCACCCCTGGTATAGCAGAGTGGTTTTTGCCTCTCTCTACTCATTCTTCAATCAACAAATTTTTCATCCGACATTCATTCAGCTGAGGCCTGTTAGGCAATAGATACAGAAACAAAAAGAAATACAGGTAACCTCGTCACTAGTCATGGTGAGGTGGTGGGGTAATGGAGATAATGGAAAATGAAGATATTGCAAAATAGCAAGTTCAAGTACCCACAAACAAGGAACGAACTTCCCTGCAGTCATGAACGAACAGGGGAAGACCACAGTGTGGACAGGGTGCAGAGCATCCCACTGGGGCAGGGCCTCGGAGTGAACGTGGCGAGAAGCTCTGCCTCTCAGGACAGTCTCACCCGGCATGGCACTGAGACGGAAAGATCACCTCGGGTGTCAGGACAGGGACAGCTACACACATGGGACCCAAATGCCCCTGGCAGGAGCACCGCCCAGGGAGTTTCCTTCTCTGCCTCTAAAGAAACTCTGTGTGTAGCAGGACTCAGCTCCTGACTGCCTGGAATCGAGGAACTCTCCATCACCCCTGCCCCAGGAATTCCATGGAACCACAGGTCCCATCAACCGCACAGGGCTGCTGCGAAGATTAGGGGAACTAACGGGGGTCAAGCATGTGTAACAGCGCCTGACACGCAGCAAATGCTTTGTACACAATATGAGCTACTGCAATAATGAGTCTCCTGCTGCTCTGCCCTGGTGCTAGCACTGCTGTCCTGGAAAAGTTAATCGCTTTAAGCCTGCGTGTTCATCTTTAAAATGAGGACAATTTCACACCGTAGGTGACGTGAGTGTCAAATCAGATCATACATGTGAAATGCTTGTACAGTGCCGGTGAACAGAAAACACGCAATACAGCGGCAGCCACTGCGATCTCAGTGGGCCCTGTGCAGAGGGAAGTATGTGTCTCTCAAATGCTCTTGGATTACTGGATGGGAACTTTCTAGTCACCTCTGTTAGCTTGCCAGGCACATCATAAATAGTGGCTAACAGAACAGAAAAAGCAGAAGGAATTAGTCCATCACTACTAACACACCGAACCTTTCTGAAAACAAAAATCGTAATAATGGCACTTACTATATGTAAGTTCACAACATCCCCAGTAAGTATGTGCCGCTATTATCTCTGCTTTAGAGACGAGGAAAACTGACACATAAAGAGGCGACATAGCATACTTGAGGCCAGAAAGCTAGTAAGCAGGACACCAGAATTCAGAGACGCTCTGGCTCCAGAGGCCCAAGCTCTTAACTACTACGCTATGCTCTGAAAACAGGTGACAGTGTAAGCTGCTTTTATTCAGGCAATGTCTGGAAACATCCACCTGAAAGCTAGAGAGAACTGGGACCGATTCATGGGTGGTAACAGATTATTTCCGCAGGCAGAGGTATATGCCCCAAGTGATCTGGAAGTGCCTGCACAGCTCTGGCCGACGTGGGCTCCCAGCCCTGGCACACAGGCAAGCACTCAAGGGAAATGTGTGCATGGAGACTGACCTCTAAGTGTCATGCTCTTCATTGCCCTCTAACTCTACCTGTTCCCTCACCTTATTTCTCCCTCGGTGCTTCCAAAGACCATTTCATCCTCTATAAAACCGAAGTCTAACTTCAGCACTACCATACATACAAAACATATTCTGAAACACATCACCCATGTATTTCTCTTTTCATTCGCATCTCCTTTCTCAGTTTTTCTCGAGTCAGGTAAAGAAAGGAAAACAATGGGAACAGAGAGAACTTCAGGGCAGGTGCTGAATTCAACCAGGCTCCCTGTCCCCTGGGGCTTTGTGCCACAAATGTGCTTACCCAACGTATGAACAACACTGTGTTAGGACTGGGGATTCAGCAATAAGTAACACACACTGCTCTCTAACTGGAGAAAGCTTACATTCTAGTAGGAGAGACAAGTACACAGAGAAATGATTTCAGGAGGAAAAGGTATAGGAATTGTTACCCCAAAGAGAGAGAGAGACAGAAAGGGAGGGGGAGAGAAAGAGAGGGGAGAGCGAAATGGGTAGTTGGGAGGCTTAGAAAAGACTTCCTGAAAGAGATGGCAATAAAGCTGAAATGTGAAGAATGAACAGGGTTTGGACTGGTGGAAATGTAGGGAGCCTGGTGGACAAAAGGAAACTGAAAAAAAGTCCCAAAGGGCAGAGTGTAGGGCTGAAGTGAGGGACAATAATCACCTGACCAGAGCAGCTGGAAAGAAGATGGACAGAAAGGGGGAAAGGTTCAAGGAACACGGGAGATACACCGCTGCATAAAGCAGGGCTTTGACAGCCAACCCCTGCAGCTGGGGATGTCTTCAGTCAGCAACTGGGAATCCTGGAGGCGGGAAACAAGAATCATGTCTTGGAAAAATAAAACTGTCTATCACTCCTTCTTGACCTCTCACCCTATCCTGGTGGTAATGTCTTCCTTGACATCTCTGACTCACCCAGGCTAGGACCAGCACCTTTTGTATCCCACACTATAATTCACATACCATAATCATCAACTTCATAAAACTTCATAATTATGGGTTCATGTCAAAGATTAAATACCTGAAGCTAAGGGGTATATCATTAATTTTATTATTCCCAGAACTTAGCATATATAACCTAGTTCAGTGGTCGGCAAACTGCGGCTCGCAAGGCACATGCGGCTCTTTGGCCCCTTGAGTGTGGCTCTTCCACAAAATACCACGTGCGGGCGCGCATGAACAGTGTGATTGAAACTTCGTGGCCCATGCGCAGAAGTCAGTATTTTGTGGAAGAGCCACACTCAAAGTGCCAAAGAGCCGCATGTGGCTCTCGAGCCACAGTTTGCCAACCACTGACCTAGTTTATCTCAAAGGTTACACGTTAAAATCATCCGGGAAGCTTTAAGAAAAAAAATGATGCTCAAACACCACCTCAGACCAATTATGTCAGACTCTCTGGAAGGTGGGACCCAAGGACTGGTTTGTTTTAAAAGTTTATCTATGATTGTAACGTGCAACCAGGTTGAGAACCAATGGTTTAAATTATAGCAGGTTCTCAACAAATGTTTACAGGGGCCCGGCCACAATGGCTCAGTGGTTGAGCGTCGACCCATGAACCAAAAGGTCACCAGTTTGATTTTGGGTCGGGGCACGTGCCCAGGGTTGTGGGCTCAATCTCCAGTAGGGGACCTGCAGGAGGCAGCTGATTAATGTTTCCCTCTCACCAATGTTTCTATCTCTCTATCCCTTTCTCTCTTTAAAATCAATAAAAACATCTCTTTTTTTAAAGAAATGTTACTGGATGGATGGATGGATGGATAGATGGATGAATGGACAGATGGATAATGATGGAGGAACAAAGCAGGAGGAAGAAACAGGGCTATTTTTAAAAGGTACCAGGAGTCTGGTGTAGGGTCACATCAAAGTGGTTGAGGCGGAAATTTTGATCTCGACTTCTCTACCAACTAATAAACTGTAATTTCTGACTTCACAAATTAAAAAAAGATTAGAGAAACACAACGACAGCAATCACAAAGACAGTAATTTTTCCTTTGCTTAGCGACTCGATCATCCTCCCTCCCTCCCTTGCACCACTGTACACCAGCGTGCGTGGGTGTCTGTGGGCTCCCAGGCAAATGCAGATCACTGCTTTTATTTCCTTACTTTCCCAAAATATGTACAATACCTGTCATCCAGTTCAATCCTTTTCATACTATGAAGGTGCAAAACAGCTAATATTATTGCTACGAGAAATATTACTGCACAGCAAACCCCTACGCTGATATAAAACACACGCGTAGAAGTGGTGGGAGCTGCATGTACAGGATCATCTGAAATAAAAATGAAAAAGCACATCAAGCTTTTTAAACAAATTCACCAATTGCTTTGTGACCCAATATGCACTATAAGAATCCTGTTCTTTGTAAAAAAAAAAAAGATTTTCATTTCATGTGTCCATTCTCTGATAAGTTACCAGTAGTGTGTTGATGTAAGCTCACACAATATTTTAAATGTTTTGTTGTAGCTTTTTAGAAAAATTTTTAAATAGAACTTTTGGTTAATGAGTATAAAAGTCACAGTGGCTCCATATAACAAACACCTGCAGTGATGGAAATGTCCTACGTGAGCCGGCCAATACAGCAGCCACTGGCCACCTGTGGCTACTAAGCACTTGAAACATAGCTAGTGCAACTGAGGAACTGAAGAATTACTTTTATTGCATTATAATTAAAGTTAAATAACTGCATATGGTTAGGAGTTATCATATTGGACAGCACAGATCTCTAGATCCTCATACTTCCTCAGCAGTGATGCTGAAGTAGGCAGATCAGCCAACCACCCTGCTCCCAGGACAAGGAATATACAACACAGCAACCCATATGTTTAAAAACAACAACAATAAGCATTTAACCTTTTTCTCTTTTGAGAGCAACAAATTATTTTGCTTATCTGTTTTTAAAGATAAAAGCAGAAAAACAAGACTAATCATGAAATAAAATAATATTTCACGTTATATTATTCAAAAAGGAGAAAGGAAGGAAAGCCTCGGCAATAGAGAAAATAACTCAGAAGACAGACACACACACAGAAGCAAACTGAGAAAGAGACAGAAAAATGAGGACAGAACAGAACTGGTGTGATTGGAGATTTAAGTAAGTTTTGATGAGTACTTCATCAAAGTAATTCTACTGAATAAAGCCTGAGGAATTTGGGTTTTATCCCAAGTGAGATGGGAAATCATCGCAAGGTTCAAGCAAAAGAATGACACACATTATCACAGTTGAAGAAAAAACAAAGACAACTGACTGCACGCTGTGTAGAGAATGCTGTGGGGGCAGCAGAGCAGATGCAGGGAGAGAGTGAGAGGTCCAAGAAAGAGACAGCAGAGGCTGGAGCAAGAGTGTGGAGTGGAGAGAGAAGTGAATGGATTGGGAAGCAGATTAACAGGCCTTGCTCGTGGATTATACTGAAGTAGAAAGAAAAAGAGGAATTAAAGCTTTGGCTTAAAGAATCAGGTGGAGAATGGCTCCTCTACAAATACAAGGAGGAAGCAGGTCAGGGGAGGAGAACCCAGAACCTTGTTCTGTCCGAGAATACTTTGTGCGCATCTATGTGACATTGTCAAGTGTGGGGATAAGTTAGGCCAAAAAGTAAAAGTTAGAGCTTTCAAGCCCTTGGGGAAAACATTGCTTTCTAAAACTTACACTTGGAGTCCACAAACAATAAATCCGAACAGATTAATGCAAAGAGACCAAATGGCTTCTTGGTCCTCCAGACCTGACTGCACAAGTACAATCTAGTAACCTTTTAAGGTACTGCTATTAACACTACCTCAGGGAGAGTAAGTCTCAATGATGAGTCCATGTCAGAAAAGGAAAACGAAGTCTAGGTTACTATCTAAATACAACCATTACCATAAAAACAAAAATCTACTTTGAGTTTCTGCTCTGTAGGTTTAAATAACATAGCATCTGTCTTTAAGCTGATACTTTCACCTGGAAGAAATTAGCTGAGGGTTAGGTCCAGGTCACAAATCAGATTTTCTAACCTGCTAAAGAGATGAAGATCTTACATGTATTTCACCTTCACACTTTAATAATTATAACCATTTGAAATGTGATATGAATTCTTGCTTAAAAGTTTTTCTAGATCACTTGTTATGAAATATATTAGAGGCCCGATGCACGAATTCGTGTACCAGTGGGTTCCCTCGGCCTGGCCTGCGGGATCAGGCCGAAACCAGCTCTCCGACATCCCTCGAGGGGTCTTGGATTGTGAGAAGGCACAGGCCAGGCTGAGGGACCCCACCGGTGCACGTTCAGGGCTGGGGAGGGATGCAGGAGGTTGGTCAGCCAGGGAGGGACCGTGGGAGGGCTCCAGGGCATGTCCAGCCCATCTCCCTCAGTCCCGATCAGCCGGACCCCAGCAGCAAGCTAACCTACCAGTTGGAGCATCTGCCCCTTGGTGGTCAGTGCACGTCATAGCAACTGGTCAACCAGTTGACTGCCCCCTGGTGGTCTGTGCACATCATAGCGAGCGGTTGAGTGGCCTTAGCATATCATTAGTATATTACACTTTGATTGGTTGAACAGCCGACCAGACAACTGGACACTTAGCATATTAGGCTTTTATTATATAGGATATGAATTTTACTTCTGGAAATGTTTAGTATTCTAGTAATTTCATCTGACTATACCAATCTACAAAACAGCAAATTAAACAGCATGGTGCTTATCTTTTGACAAACTGGAAACCACAAGGCCTCCAAGCTTCATGTAATCATGTTCATTTCCAATCACCGTTTTTCATTCCTAATGAAGGAGAAGGATAATACAGAAACACTTACAAATAGTTCTGCTAGTGTTTTTGTCCAATGCTGAAGTTTTTACTTCTTCAAGTTCTGAATTAAAAAGGAGATAGAAAATGCTTTAGAAATTATTTTCTGTGAAAATCCTTAAATATTATAATTACATTTTCTAAATTTTCTCTAACAGTTTTATGTTATAGCAGAACACTGCCTGAACTAAGATATTTGTTGCAAACATAATACTAAGATATTGTTTCTAACCTGCTAAAGAGATGAAGATCTTACACGTATTTCACATTCACACTTTAATTATAATCATTTGAAATGTGATATGAATTCTTGCTTAAAAGTTGCTTAAAACACAATAAATGATAGATTATTATTCTGATAATCATCACTATAATCATCATTAACCAAAGGGTGATCCTTATAGATAGATGCTCAATGAAAAAGGATTTCTGTGCCCAGCTGGTGTAGCTCAGTGGCTGAGTGTTGACCCATGAACAAGGAGGACATGGTTCAATTCCCAGTCAGGGCACATACCTGGGTTGCAGGCTATATTCCCAGTAAGGGGCACGCAGGAGACGCCGATCAACGATTCTCTCTCAGCATTGATGTTTCCATCTCTCTCTCTCTCCCTCTCCCTTCCTCTCTCTAAAATCAATAATATACTTTTTAAAAATGATAAAATAAATGGGTTTAATGCTGTAAAGTACTTGGAACATTATAAGCATAATAATTTGAGTAACAAATTATTCAAAAGCAAAAACACCTAATATTTACCCACAAATGGTATTCTAAGCTTTAGGCTAGATTCGATCTAAAACAAACAATACACACCTCTGAAACAGGTTATTATGCCCAATTTTTAGATTAAAAAACCCCTGAGATTTGGATTAAGTAATTTGTCCCAACCTTCTGCCAAGAGCAGAGCCATAATTCTAACCCCGGTCTCTCTGACCTCAGGCAATGCTTCTGTACAGTAGTAACTTTATAAGAGAAATACAATAAATACTCCTTTACTGGGGCCCCTGTCAGAATCACCTGATTTCTTTACGTCTTTAATTACTACAGTGCTATTTCGCATTCCTAATATAAGATTCCCTTGCAATTCTGGCAAAAGATTTTGAGAAAGCAAGGGCTGCGGGGGGCCTGGTTCCTGGCTAGAAGATGACCTGGCGATTACCTTGGAATTTCATTTGGCAGTGTTCTTCCTTTACTCATTTACAATTATAATAGAGATTTGGTTACAAATCTGTAAAAAAACACTACAAAATCTATTTTTGACCTTCTTACAATCTATATAGAATACATAAATTGGTAAATAAATTCCTTACTTTTGTAGCACATTTTCCTTCGCTTAAAATTTAAGACTGTAAAGTTTTTTGAAGAGGTTACTGTCAAGTTGAGCTGCATTAGAATCATAACCTCAGAATCTACTTTGCCAGTACAGGAAAGCTCAACCCGGAACACTGTTTAAAAAAAGAAAAAAAATTTATTTTAATTTTCTAAAATTCAACACTAAAGCCCATCAAATATCTTTAAATTATTTGATTTTTGTTTTAATAAAACTAAAAATACATAAAATTTTAAGTAGAAACTTTCAGAAGACTTATCTTCAGGCTACACAGCTTGAGACATTATTTCATTTATTACAAACGTAAAAGTTAGTGTTAAAGAACAAACCAAGAAATAAGTGGAGAGATAATTATTTTCAACTTTTGCTCATGATATTAATATCACTTTGTCTCATATGTGCTCTTACTGCAGCGGTTCTCAACCTGTGGGTCGCGACCACTTTAGGGGTCGAACGACCCTTACACAGGGGTCGCCTAAGACCATTGGAAAACACATATATAATTACATATTGTTTTTGTGATTAATCACTATGCTTTAATTATGTTCAATTTGTAACAATGAAATTGGGGGTCACCACAACATGAGGAACTGTATCAAAGAGTCGCGGCATTAGGAAGATTGAGAACCACTGTCTTACTGTGATATAGTTAAGCTACAGAAACATAAAGCAAACACTGCCACCTTACCAGCCACATCAACAATAATAAACATTACTTGATAAAAAGGAAAGACAATTCACCACCTGAATTCATTATGTACTGCTCTTAATGAAGAGATTAAATATAAAACTGTGTGGCATGACCAGTATGGTTCCGTGGTTGAGTATCAACCCATGAACTAGGAGGTCACGGTTCAATTCCCAGTCAGGGCACATGTCTGGGTTGCAGGCTCGATCCCCAGTGAGGGGCATGCAGGAGGCAGCCAATCAATGATTCTCTCATCACTGATGTTTCTCTCTCTCTCTCTCCCCTCTCCCATTCTCTCTCTGAAATCAATCAAAATATATAACACTGAATAAGACTGCCTGGAAGACTTCCTCAACACCACTGTGGCTTATACTTCCAAGTTTCAATAATTTCCATTTTCTTAAAATTTCACATCTTCAGGAACCTTTCTCAAAAGGCTGGTCCAAAAGTAATTAAATGGGTATAAATATGACACTTCAATAATTTACTCAGACAAACCCCGAGTGCCTATCCCAGGCCAGATGTTATGCTAGGTGCCAAGGATAGAGAGTTGAAAAAGACAGCACCTGCCCTTTGGGTGGTCACAGGCTAGCAGGGAGAGAACAAAAACAAAGAATTACAAGATAATGTATATCTGTTCAAAAATAGTGAAATAAAGATTCTATGGGGAAGGAAGAACAGAAGAAAGGGTTAACAATTGGAGGGAGAGGAGGAGGCAGGAAAAGAACAGTGCAGATTTTGAGACTTGTAGACTATTACATGTGAGTGGGAGTTCACAAGAGGAAAAGATGGTTCCAAATACAGAGACCAGCACATGCAAAGGCGTGGGTATCAGAACTGCATGGAGGTGGAGCTGCTGGAACACTGGGGCAAGTGCAGCAACAAGGCCAGACAGGCAGGGGCAGACGGTCAACCTACAGCATGCTGGGTAGAGCGTCTGGGATGCATTCAGTTGATGGAGGTGGGGGACACGGTGTGGGAATTACTCCCAGAGGAACAAGACCAAACACGGGACCCACACAGAGGCCAATGCCAGCAATGCAGAAAAGGAGGTAAGGAAGAGCTGAGCACAGACAGTTCTGGAGGCGATGGAAAAGAGGGAATGGTTTAAAAGACAGTACAAATCATCAATATTTATAAAAATTACTTTTCAAAGTACTTGTATATCTTACGCCTATCAAGTAAGATGCACCACACAGCAGTATGGAATAGAAATTGTTCTTTTTGGGGTAGGGGAGACACAGTTGTAATCAGTGGGGTAAACACTGTCTTTGAGACTCACCTGATAAAGTGCGTGGAACTTCCCCCTGAGCAGAAATGTTGACCTGGGGCATGTCCATTGCCACAAAGTTGTCTACTTGGAATCCCAGCTTATATTCAACCTGTAAAATGGAGAAATAAACAAACTGGACCTGTGATAACAGAAGGGACACTGATAACCTGACTTCACTGATTTGGCTCATTAATGAATACGTGCGCCTTTCATGTGTACAATCTAGCTATTAAACAATGCAAATAGAAACAGTCCTAGGAATTTTCAACTGGACACAAATTCAGCCCAGTAAGCCACTGTCTACTTCCTATCCACCACATTCCTGTAAATCTGCCATGTAGATTTCAGAAATTCTGCTGAGAACTACACAGCCATTGAAAAGGAAGCCCTGGAGAGCCCCTGAGATGTGTAATTCACAGACCAAGATTAGCCAGCAATGCCTTCTCTGGCTGATAAAAGCCAAGCTCTGATGGGCTACATGTGGCTGGCAGACCCACTCCCACAAGCAGATTCCAAGGCTGGAATTTCTAATAGAATATCTAAGCCACATTCTCTAGTCCAACTTTCACCATTAAGCAAATTCATGGTTGGATGCCCATCTAACTTCTGAATCTGTTTCTCAAGTGAGTCAGAATCCAAAAGGGGAAAGAGGTGATTAAGACGTTATCTCTGGAATACCAATATTTATCTATCAAATACCTGCCCTACACAGTATGACTTAAAAGAACCAACCAGCATCAATATATAAATAGTCTTGCTGCTTAGAAAGATGTTCATGGAAGAAACAGCTCAAACCGCAAAGCAATAGTTGAAATTCAGAATGGCTGCCACCTTCAATAAGGCCATATATCTCTCATTAGTCTTTGTTCTGCCCATGGGACCTTTTTCTCCTTTTTAAATCCTCATTCAAGGACATTTTTTTCATTGAATCCAGAGAGAGAGGAAAGAGAGAGAGAGAGAGAGAGAGAGAGAGAGAGAACGAACCATCAATTGGCTGTTTCCCATTGGGGTTCGAACCTGTAACCTAAGTATGTGCCCCAACTGGGAATCGACCCCACGATCCTTTGGTGTGTGGGACAATGCCCTCACCATGAGCCACACTGGCCAGGGCCCATGGGGTCTTGATAAGACTATTAGTAGTATCTGCTCCCATTCAGGGGTCACAAGAGCAGCTTTGGTGGAAGGCTAGGATAGATGGAAGCCAAGGGGCAGTAGGTTGGGAAAAGAGTAGCAGGAAAGAGGTTCAAGAACCCATTCTTTAAAAAAAAATTTAAATTTTCAATTATAGTTAACATACAATATTATATTCACTTCAGGTGTATAACATAGTGATTAGACATTTATGTAACTTACAAAGTAGTCACCCCAATAAGTCTAGTACCCATCTGACATCATGCATAGTTATTATGATATTAATGACTACATTCCCTATACTGTACTTTATAATTGGCAATTTGCAAATCTTCTTTAAGAAACAATGAGGAAGAATTGGAACCAGGCAGTAGCTGGGGGGGGGGGGGGTGGAATCCCAAAGCTTTTCTGTCTTCTTTTATCAATGGGAGGTATTCCCAATGTATATGCTAATGAAAAAAGCCAATGAAATGGGACATCATAAAATGAAAGGAAACTGGGAAAAAGGATCATCCCATATGTAAGACAGGGGTGGGGAACCTTTTTTCTGCCAAGGGCCATTTGGATATTTATAACATCATTCAAGAACTATACAAAATTATCAACTTAAAAATTAGCCTGCTATATTTGGTCAAACATTTAATGAACTCACCCCTAATGCCTTGGCAGGCCAGACCAAATGATTTCGTAGACCTTATATGGCCCGCTGGCCGGATGATGTTCCCCACCCCTGCTGTAAGAGAACGGACTGGCCTTTGGTATGGCTCCAGGGAAGGGGGTGTCTACCCATGGATAAGAAAAGGGACTCAATCCAATGAATTTAACTCTCTGGGTTCCTCCTTTCACACTCTATCGGAAAGCCCCTGAATGCTGTAGGGAGATGCCAACGTTAAACTACTGCTTTGTAGTTACAGGAGGTATACAGATTACTGTTAACGGCTGTATTTGATAAGTGCAACTGTTCATAAAGGAAATGTTCTTGCTGCTGCACATCAGTAAGTGACTTAGTGTACCTTGGCTAGAAAGGGTGCACTCTCACCTTAGCACAACACAGGGTCACTGCCACCAGGAGGTACTAGCAGGCTTTTCAACAATTCTCATTGGCTAACAGTGAGAGAATGCACTCATGTATCCCTGTATCCACGCTATCTCTGAACAGGACCATACATGGAGAGCAAGTGCACACATTGGCAGTCAGCAGGAACTGGGTTTGGAACCATTAGACTATGTGATCCTTAGGAAAATTGTTAACTTTTCCAAGTTTCAGTTGTTGTAAAATGAAAACAAAGGAACCCATTGTGAGGATCAAACAGGACAATTAACGCAGCACATCTGTCAGTGTGGCACAGGTTCCCCTTGGTGAATGAAGAGTCCAGTGGCATCAGCAGTTATTCCAGAGTAGCTGCCCTATGGTCCCGCTGCACTTCCCATAAGCACCAGCCTACTCCTGACCCTAGAGATCCTGACAGCCTTCCTGTGCTCTGCCAAGATCACTGCTGCAGCCCTTCTGTTTGGTCCCCCACCCTGAGAACCCCACTATTCTAAACAGCCCTCACACTCAGCCTCGTCACAAATGTCTTCCCCACCTTGTCCCCCAACCTGGCTTTCCTCAGAAGTCGTGTCCTCCCGTTTATCATTCAGTTCGTACAACACCTGACCCTCAGGGACTAGGCAGTAGGGGCAGCATTCTTTTAGAATCATTAGGTCCTTTCTGGACATCCCTTCCTCATGCAAAACCACCTACACTCTGAAGCTCGCAAGTTCTACTCATAACAGCTCTTCCTCATGCCATCAACATAAACGACAGACTCAGGTCTTTGCAGAGGCCTTCACCCTTGGCTCACTCTATCTCCTGCCATCTTCCTGGTGGCTCCAATATTCAATATTCCTACCTACTAAAGAACTTGATTCCTACATAACTAGGTCTTTGTCTCTACTTTAATTCAGCCAACATTTATGAAGCACATTTATAAGCAGGGGCTGTGCTCACAGCTGAGATGTAATAGCCAATTATTTCCCTCCTTCCCAGCCCAGCCAGGGACCTGGTTTCACTTTCCACATCAAAGAAGACAATGTTAGTGACACTGTCATATCAACACCCTAGGTTCACTCCCATCCCCCTTAGAGGGCAGCCCCAGCTCCTGATGCCCCTCATTCTACTCCTGCTACCCAGCACTGCCAGAGGCGATCACATCCCAGGGGAGAAGGGTGCTCTCACACAACGTTGACTCCAGGCCCAGGGTAGGCCCTTAATCCTGCTCAGCTATCCTTCCTCACCAACCCTCTCTCCCTAGTTTTCTCATTCCAAACCTCACAGGACCTCATGCTTCACCGCCTGCTGCTCTGCCTGCTTCCTCGCTCAACAACGTTCTTTTCTCCTTTGGTGAGCACAGAGGAGCCCCCTTCCTGCCTTTCTTTTCAGCACGAGGAGGATCTGTTAGAACACCCATCCTTTGCACCCAGTCCCAAGGAAAGATCTATTCTCCTCTATCTGACAAATGACAAACCCTTCTATCTAGCACTCTAGGTTCCAGCCCATGGGGATCTCATATTACCAACCAGTCTTCCTCCCTCTCCTCTATCTTCAATCCTCTCATGTGCCCAATTACCTACTACACATGTCTACCTAACAACCTTATAGCCCTCAAATGTAACAGATTCAAAGCCAAACTTATGTTTCCCCACACGTACTGTCTCCTTTACTGGAGGACTCAGTTATTATAAGCAGAGGCACAGCTAACCAGGGACCAGAACCCCTAGGGAAGCCGAGAACAGCACACGGGGTCAGGGCCATAACTGCAGCGCCCAGGACAGGAGTGGGGAGAAGGGCAAGAGGCAGGGAAGTGAGCTTGTGAGTGGAGCCGGGTAGAGTGCGGGGCACGAGGAGAGGTGGTGAAGGGCTCAGTAACAGGTTTGAGGACAACCCTGCTACCAGAACTGCAGCCTGGCAGAGGAAGTCTGCAGGTGTGGAAGCCTGCCTTTTGCTGGCTCCCTTTTTGAGGGTCCCTCAAAACATGTGAGGCATTCATTAGGCAGTTCTCTTCTCCCTCTGGAATCTTTAAGATACAAAGTTTAAAACTGCAGTTTCGGGGGTCAGGGAAGAAACTGTCCTTCGTTAAATCCCTTTTCTGTACTTTGGCGTGTACTGATCTATACGGAATCACACTTGCCAATAATCCTTTGAAGAAACTGATCTGCTCTACAGCTAACATTCATAATCTACGGCAACAAAGGAATTCTGAACAGCAGTTGTTTGTCAGAAAAGAATGAACCAAAAGACTTCAGAAAAGAAACTAGAGAAAATATAAATATTTGAGTAAGCTAAAAAATAAACATTTTTGGTAATCTTCCCTTACTTGGAAATGAATGGCAACTGCAAATAGGCAACCGATGAGTAAAGCCATTTCCTTCTGAAACATAGTACAGATTTAAAGTGAATACACTTGCCCACAGCCTAACAGACTTTTAATTTCTCTGAATTTCTCACAGAAGCCCCACTCTGCTGGGGACACTGCAGACTGCTCCCCGGCGCTGCTGTTGGAACTCTGGATGAGTTCCCTGCAGACCCTCCTGACAATGATGAAAATTTCCTGAAACCAGAGAACAGGTATGGGGTGGGCATGTGTAGGGGAGGTATTCTGCTACCCTTTCATATATTTTTGCATTCCAGCTATCTAAAATATAGACACTTAACAAATGCAGGGTTTTTTTTCTAGACATAGGAGAATGTTCCGGAATACAGAAGAAACTAATTATTTGTTAAAACAACCCAGTAGCTTTTGCTTTTTTAAAAGTGTGTGGCCTTGTGAAAGAGAAGCAATATCAGAGTTCTCATCCCATCTGGAAATGCAATTAGCCAATGGTATTTATCCACCACTCACTACGGCAATGTGACACATATCGAAAATAAGATACAGCTCCAGCCTCCGAGGAGACCACAGTCTGTTTGGCAAGACAAAACAGAGTTGTGTAAACACTGAAGAACAGCACTATGAGCAAAAGCTTTGATGTGTGAAAACGAATGTAAAAATTTCTACAATGTGAACTGACATACCAACGAGCTCAGGGATCTTTGGAAGCAAATATTGCATCTTCTGGCACAGTCTGAACAGGCAAGAACCAAGAGCTTCTGATCAAGTGTCAGAGCTTGGGAGCCAGGGCCCTCCTTCTGAAAGCTCATGACTGCATCCCAGGGCCAACACGACCAGGTGAAGAACCTTCTCTATGTCCCTCCTGCCTTCTTGCATGACTTTCCCATTTCAAGTCAACTCTACTTCCTTCTTCCTCCCAAATATGAGCTTAGTTTCCTCTTATAGTAACTGATCAATAAACCAAAGTACAACCATATAATAGTATCTGATACAGTCATCTAGAGGGGAAAAAAGTTCAACTCGATAAGCAATGAGACACTTTACTGGGATACACTAAAAAATATGCAGTATATTACTTGTTTAAAAATGCACACACACACACACACACACACACACACACACACACCTTATCCACACACAGAAGGGGGGGGGGGGGCTAGAATCAGGGAACAGTGGTTGCCACAGGGAAGGGGACTAGGTGGCTGGATTGCTTGGGGTGGTACTAAGAAGGAGTGAGAGACTTATTTTTCACTATATCCCCCTTGTGCCTTTTGAATTTTGTACTATGAGCATATATTGAATATTCAAAAGATTAATTTTGAAAATTAAAAACTTCAATTAACCAACTGTGCTAAAATCGCCAGAGATTATGACCTAAAACTGGAATTATGAGCTCCAATGGTGGTCAAAGCCTGAAACTAGATTCACACACCCCCATTTCTTAGTTTTTTTTATTATAAAATGTTTTACGATACAAGATGATTACTTTTCTCTAAATGCTTATACCTGTTACAGGTGAACTTGTGAAATTAGTTTAGCTATATAGTTAAGCTATGAATTCCATTCATTTATTCACATTTACAGCTTTATTCAGAGTAAAACACCTGAAAAAGCCCATGTGTGCAACTGGTGTCAAATGTACCCAGGCTATGTTTTCATGCTCCCAGAAACAGGAAATTCACAGCTCCTAAAGGAGCACACTGTAATTCTAAAAAGCTCTACTGTTCACAAGTTCTCTGTCTGATGAGCTGTGCCCTGTGGCTTTTACCCCCTGCATCTCTTCTGCAGTCAGTTAAGGAGCACCTGTAACTAAGTACCAGGTGCCACACCAGGCACCGAGGACACAGAGAAATATGAAAGGGATTCCCACCTTGGGGTGCTGAGCATCGAGGAGGAACGCAGAAATCACTACAACACTCTCAGAACATGCTGAGGGCTGTGGGGGACACACTCTCAGAACATGCTGAGGGCTGTGGGGGACACACTCTTAAAACGTGATGAGGGCTGTGGGGGACACACTCTTAGAACATGCTGAGGGCTGTGGGGGACACACTCTTAGAACATGCTGAGGGCTGTGGGGGGCACTGACACCGCCAAGGAGAGGTGACACCGAGTCTTATGGTTTTATGAGATAAGTGGGAGTTAATGAGATAAAGAATGAAGAAAGCACATTTCTAGCAGAGCCAACAGCAGCATGTAACAGAGCACAGGCCATTCAAGAAATTGCCAAACAGACAAAATGGCACTAACCAATTAGCTGGAGAGACACAGAAGAGAATGGCAGGGACGAGATCGTGAAGGCTTCCCAACTGGATTCTGGTGGCAACCGAGAACCTGGAGCAGCTTTGTGCTGGGTGCACCAAAAGGCCCCCCAGAGGCAAGACCATTTACAAGATCATTCGCATATGTAGGTAAGAAATAAATTAAGGTCCAACCTAAGGATGAGGCATGAGGTCCCAACATAGGGAGGAAATGAATTTAAGGTGTAATTATGAGAAAGAAGCAACTAGACTTGAAAGGTCTAAGAGGAGAAGTCTAGGATCCTGTCTGGCTTCTGGCCTAGCCATGTAACTAGATGGTGACACCCTCCAACAAGTCAGGGAACTTCTGCAGTACCAAGAATGTCCTACCAGCAACGGCAGCCCAAATGTGCACTAATGATAGTATTTAATATCTGCCACAGAAGTAGTTTAGAAATTATGCTGTACACGACAATGCGAAGAAAATGGATGCACAATAGAGCTATGCAACATGTACCCCAGGCCAACACTGCTTCCCATTCAAATGTGTGTTCACCTGAGCTCCTTCTTCTATCTACGCTCCTCCACTCCAAGTTCCTCCCATGACAGGCTCCTAAAAACTCCTCATGCACCCTCTAACAGTGATGTCAGATCCCTGAAACTAATTCCAAATAAAGTCATCTGTGTGTGTGTGTGTGTATGTGTGTGTATACACACATTAATCTTTATTGTTGAAAGTATTAAATATGCCCCCCTCTTCCCCCCATTGTTTAATTTAGTTCAATTGTAACTGTGACATCCCACGTTGTCTTTTTAGCTACAGGTCCCCCCATACACTTGCCCAGGAAACATTCTCATAATATATCAGCATTCTTTTTTCCTAAGTGGGCCCAGAAATAGTCACCTTGTCCAAGGTTAGTAGAGTACCTAGAATAGAATCTCTACTACTTCATTAGATTTGTCTCTATTTTAAAAATCCATCTATTACTTGTTTTTATATTCACCAACATTAAAGGTAGGAAAGGTAACAAATGATTGATTACCTATCAGGTTTTTTTGGAGAACACACAAGCTTCTCTGCCTGAAAGCTATTCACAGAAACTGGATCTCAGAGTTGCAGGGAAACTTAAAATTCAAGACCCACCACTCCACTAATGCTTGAATTCCTTCTACAACAGTTCTACCCCGTGGCTGCCCAGTGCAGATCTGACTGCTCTCCGTGACAGCACTGGCTGGAAAGTGAAACCTATTTTTAGCAGATATGCAAAAACTAGTGGTTGAAAGTGTGGTAAGGAATGGGATTTTTTTATATACAATTTCAAATTCTCTCTCCACAATTACTTATCCATCACAAAGAAGAAAACAGCAGTGTGAAAAACCTGGTGAACTGGGTGATCAGAGTTAACAGCACCAGCGATGGAACAAGCTGGCAGTGTGTGCACTGTGAAGAACAGCACTTCTGTGGTGTTTACAGCCAGAGACGTTCCTGAATGGAATCAAGAGGAAACCTCAGACAACTCAAAATGAAGGACTTTCCACAAAATAACTGGCCTGTATGTCTCCAAAGCGTCAAGGTCAAGAAACACAAACAAAGGCCACAGATATATCCAGTTTAAGAGGGGCCTAAAGGGACATCAACCAATTGCATGCATGATCCTAAATCAGGTGAAAAAAAGAGCTATAAAGATTGGGATAACTGACAAAATGTGAGTCCTGTGGTAAAATAATATTAGTGTATCAGTGTTGTTTCCTGACTTTGACCATGTTGTGTAAAGACTGTCCTTGTTCTTAGAAAATATACACTGATGTATTTAAGGTTAAAGGTGTGATGCTTGCAATTCCCTTCCACATAGTCAAGGGGGAAAAAGTGTGGTCACATGAGAGTGGGGAGAAAGAAAGATAGAATGAATGATAAAATAAGTAAATGGAACAAACCAGTAACAGCTAGTGAATCTGGGTAAAGAATATATGAGAATTCTTTTTACTAATAATTTTTCTTTATGTTTGAAATAATCAAAATTAAGTTTACCAGCCCCCTCCAAATAAGGTCACATAATCTTTATGCAGGAATACTGAAAAATGTGTAAGCCAGGTTTCCTTGAAGAATTCAGGTGCACACTCATTGAAACGGACATATTTCAGATTAAAATGTCTCAAGTGAACCTTTTCTGAATTATCTATACCACACCCAGGTTATTATGTACTAAATGTCCTTAATTATTTCACATGAATTTTTCTCTCTTCACCTCTGTTTCTGCATCTATCCACTCCTAAAAAAGAACCTCCATATTAGAATACCCCAAGGCAACAATGTTGGACAGCTGGGGTGCACAGGCAGTAAGGCATACATGTTTTACCCAGGATCCAACTAACAACTTTAACCACGACATTCCTGCAGCTATGTTTTAGTGCATGTATTTGTATGTATGTGCTGTTTCTATAAAGTATGCATGAGTACATATAAGAAGAATATATGCTTATTTTTATAATCATTTTTACCTATACTTACTCACTTTGTAAGGAATGTTGGTTCATTGGTACCATCTTGGGAGAGGGAAGGGAGAAATAATGTGGCATTGTAAATCAAAATTTTTTAAACATAAACATTTTTGACCTAATCATTTCTTAGTGATAATTTACTATTCAGAAATAATGCCACAAATGCACAAAAATTTCTGAACAAAGATGTTCTTAATGCACATATACACACACACACATTTTTCCTGTTTCTATAGTCATCAATAACAAAGGTAGAAACAGCAACTACCAGTTGCAGCAACTACCAGTTGTTTTCATCATCCTGTTACCATGGATTCTGCCTGCCAAATGAAGTGAAGGAAACTATTTGTAGGAGTGAAAGTAGTAAAATGCTATTAAAAATCCATGTGTCAATGAGGCACTTAAATAACTATAAGTCATACTTCCTTACAATATATTACAAAGCCACTAAAGAGAATGAGTTAAATCTATAAGTAGAGAAATGGAAAAATGCCAAGATAAAGTATTAGGTAGGGGGGAAATACTGTACAACACATGTGTCATAAAATCCCCTTTTTGTTTAAAAAGAGGGGGGAAAAATGAGCCTTGAAGTATACCAAACTATAAACAATTATTACTTCTGGGTACAGATCTACAAAGTTTTAAAAGTTCTTAAAACAATTCTATAATATTTGAATTTTCCCAAAAACCACTATTGCTTTACAAGTAGAAATAAAAATCTATATTAAAGTGGTCAAATTTAAAAGACTGTGCAAAAATACAGAACAGCCACCACTTTACAATACTTACAAAAACACACACACACTCCAGCCCAACTGGCGTGGCTCACGGCTGAGCATTGGCCTATGAACCAGGAGGTCAGGGTTCGATTCCCAGTCAGGGTACATGTTCAGGTTTCGGCTCGATCCCCAGTAGGGGGTGTGCAGGAGGCAGCTGATCGATGATTCTCTCTCATCACTGATGTTTCGCTCGCCCTCCCTCCCTCCCTCCCCCCCTTCTCTTTCTCCCTATCCCTTCCTCTCTGAAATCAATAAAACATACATTTTAAAAAAGCACACTCTGACAATAGGTATTCTTATTTGTTTTTGAGTAGCAAAATTATTTTTATTTCCCAAATAAAATCCTACTCAGAAGCCTATTACAAAGCTGAACCCAGGAGGTGGGCTCCACACTGAGCCTCTCACTCTTTGACTTTTGAGAAAACTTGTATTCAAGGCGTCTGGGAAATGTGAATAATTCAGCAAACCAAGCAAGATGTGCCTTAGGGTTAAGGGAGCTTAACCACAGCACACATGGGTGCCTAAAGCAGCTGCACCTCACTTTCACCGTTTCTCCATAGATGGGAGAACTATATCCATTATATCAAACATGTCTAAAACCCCTATCTCACCAATTCCCCCACCCCCACTCGTATCGCTTCACCGTAACAGCATAGTCATTAGCAGGTGCAAATGCCCCTTCAAAATAGACCTTCATCCCTGCTTGAAAAGCCTGAAGGGATGTAAGTGTTCTGTCATAAGCTAGGCACATAAATGGTGGCTACCACATTTTAAAAGACGTAAGGAAGCCTAGAGGAATAGGCTAAAGATTTAAAATAAAAATCTGAAAGGACCCAGTACTGCTACAGCCCTCCACCCACTGACCCTTTGTGCAGATACAGCCCTTGCCTCAGCCCTGGGCCTAGGTGGGGCTAGCTTGGCATCTTTGGTTGACCACGCTCTTACCTTGGACTTTGCATGCCAAGTGAAGTGCAGGAAATTTGTCTCACTGGGTACTAACAGGTTAAAGGATAGAGCGTAGTGACTAACAAGGTCATTTCTCACATAATAAAGTTCTGCATCGAGACCTAGAAAAAAAATAAAGAAAAAATAATTAAACTCCTAAAAATACTCTCAAAATCATTAACCATCAGTATTTCAAGTACAAATAATAGAGTGAAAATAAAACTGATGTACACACACATCGCAAATGTCTCCCATTGTGCTGCCTTATGAAGCAGGAAGGACACCGGGCTCCATCAACACCCACAAAGATGAAGAAATGGGTTCCAAACAATTAAGTAGTTACCTGGCTAAACACAGGGTGCTGGAACCAGAACTCTGGTAACCAACACTCTTCCTTTTGGACACAGTGCTTCTCAGAGTAATGCCTACAAACACTAGCCCCTTCTCCCCCCAGAACTGATGGGGCTTTAGGAAGAGAGTCAAATGGAAGGAAGAAAGGCACCTGGGTGAGAACACTGGTGTGAGCCAAGGCCTCAAGCCGCCCAGCCAGAGAGGACCTCGGCCTGCAGCCTGCTCCACAGGCATGACGCCTGGCGGCTCTGCAGCACGGACCACAGCACACTCACAACAGTTGTTGCACAAACATACATCCTGCCCCCTACCTGGACTATTAGGTGGAGCAAACCATGTTTCTCCTTGTATTCTCACACAGTTTCTGCACAAAGTAGATACTCGACAAATACTTGTTAAACAACGAGTTAGTACTGCAGATAAAGGAGAAATAATCGGGACGCCTGAGAAATGCTGGGGAAGTCACTCAAATTTCACTCATTCCCACACCACCTTCTTAAGCAGGGCAACATCCAACTTCCAACACATACCACATTCTCCAATTTTGTCATACTCCTTCATCCTTCATGCATTTAATATTTTTCTTTAAAACTGATTCAATTTTTAAAACAAAAATTTTAAAGGCCTAAGTTCATCACTTTCTTGAATAAAAAATCAGTAATAACTGTGAAAAAATACAAGGTACCTGCCAAAAAAATCAATTAAAATAATATTATACTAAATTCTAGCTAAATACTATTGTCCATCAAAGAAGTAAGCTTGAGCCCTTACAAAAAGGGGGTGGGGGAGTTAGCAAGTGTTTAAGAGAGGTAAAGAATCAAACAGAGACTTTTCCATGATAATCCAAAATAACCGAAAGAATAAAAGCAGGGAGTAACTTTCTCTCAGTTGATTTATTGTTGTTTAAAGTTGTGCTCAGGTGTCCCTCTAGTAATGCATGACATATGTATTTCATGCATTGGAGGGGGAAAGATACAGGTAAACCAACTGAAATGTAAATTTCATATTTACTGAGCCTATTCATGGGTCTCACACCTCTAGGTATGCAGAGGAGTCAAGATGGGGGTCTCACACCTCCTAAGAGAGGAGACATAGAAACAACTGCTGCAGGCACTGTTCCTATAAAATTAGTTTGTCTCATTTCTGAACTAAATCTAATATAATCATCAATTCGGAAATAAGATTTGAGGCTTCCACAGGGGAAAGCTGCTGCACTGGCTGAGTAGCACTGTTTTATTCATCCTATAGAGCAGTGGTTCTCAACCTACTGGTTCCTCATGTTGTGACCCAACCATAAAATTATTTTCGTTGCTACTTCGTAACTGTAATGTTGCTACTGTTATGAATCGTAGTGTAAATATCTGATATGCAGGATGGTCTTAGGCGACCCCTGTGAAAGGGTGGTTCGACCACCAAAGGGGTCGCGACCCACGGATTGAGAACCGCTACTATAGAGGGTACCAAAGGCAATGGGAGAAGGTTAGAGGTCTTCAGCAAAAGGCTCTGCCTGCTGGCGGGACAGGAAGTGCCAGCAAACATCTGGAGGGAGGACTGGAGGTGCTACAGAAAGGGAGAAAAGGAGGAGAAAGAGGGTGATAAGATGGGAGAAAGGAGGAAAAGCAACAAGAAAGCTGGGAACAAAGAAAACAGTGCAATCACAATAATTGCAAGTAGCATAAATTGATAGGTTAAAAAAAAGAAGAAAAGCAAGAAAGTAAATGAGGCACTATTAATAAACATGAGACAAATTAGAACTTAAGGTGAAAGACTTTACATTAATAAATCCATTAATATCAAATTTGGTAATAAGAAAATTGTCTTATTAATAAAAACATAAGAAGATATAATAGTACAACTAACAAAAGAATAGAACATCATGACCAAGTGTATATGAAAGGTTAACCTTTAAAAATCAACATAATTGATTTATTAAATTCTTATTTCTAAGATCAGAAACTAGGCAAGGATGTCCACTTCATCATTTCTACTCAACCTTGTATTGGAGGTCCTAGCCAATGTATTAAGACAAGACAAAAGCATAAAGTTAAACCATACACCTATTCTATGACCCAGTAGTTCCACTCCTAGGTAATTATCCAAAAGAAATGAAAACATATGTCCACATAAAATACTTGTACATGAATGTTTACAGCACTTTTATTCAGAATAGCCAAAACTGGAAACAATACAAATGTCCATGTTGGATAACCAATTTTGGTATACTTGTACAATGGAGTACTATTCCGCAATAAAAATTAACTATTGAGGCTTTGTAACAAAAGGGGTAAATCTCAAAGACTGTATGAGTGAAGAAAGAAGCTATACACAAGAGTATATACTATATAATTCTATTTACATAAAGTTCTAGAACAGGCAAAACTAATTGATGCTGATAAAAATCAGATAAGTGTGACTACCTGGGAAGGGGGGTGGGAGGAAGACTGGTGAACTGATTGCAAAGGGGCACCAGGGAACTTTCTGGGGTGATGGAAATGCTCTATTTCTAGTTGGGGTAGTGTATGCATTTCCCAAAACTCAAACAGCTATACATATTAAATCTGAGCATTTCATTACATGTAGTAAAGTTTGCCTAAAATTTTTAAAAGAAGGGGGAAAAAGAGTCAACAACAGATTTTACCTCTTTGTTCTAATCTTAAAAAGCTTACATACCACAGAATGTTACTAGCACTAACATAAAAGTTTTAGGAAAACTAATTAACCTCACATAATCAACAACTTCCGAATTTATACTTTAAACATCTTCCACAGAGAAAAAGAACTCTGGTCCTAATAAATAGCATTATAATGTTATTACTGGTAATAATAACAGCAATGTGTAAATATTTAAGTTTCCCAGACACAGTTCAAAGTATCAAGAACATACCTATAGGAGTTCTGTAAATCCAACTGCCTAAAATAGCTAGGTTAAAAAGAGCTGTAAGTATAAAAGAAATAAAGAACAAAAGGAGAACACATCCTCAAGCCATTCACTCAGCCATTTAATAATTTATGGTTTATGTCCTACTTGAAATTCTCTAAATTCTTACCTTTCGTGAAACTGAGGGATACAGCCAATTCCCTTTCCAACATCCTGGGGACATCTGTTCTCCCCAAATTGCTCAAGGTCTCTCCTGTTCTATCAACTCAAACTCTGGATAGAAACCATGGCTCCTAACTAGTAAACATTCTTTGGAACACCTGTGAACAACTTCACAACATTCTAAATGACGGCTCGGCCAAGATTGGAGTCTGTAACTTCCTTAACCTTAAAACCTATCTGGACTTCAACTTTTGCTGGCATGCTTACTACCTGGTCATCCATCCATGATCCCTTCTCGTCAATGACTCTTCTGTATACTGTCATCCACTAATGCAGGGGTGGGCAAACTTTTTGACTCGAGGGCCACAATGGGTTCTTAAACTGGACCGGAGGGCCGGAACAAAAGCATGGGTGGAGTGTTTATGTGAACTAATATAAATTCAAAGTAAACATCATTACATAAAAGGGTACGGTCTTTTTTTTTTTTTAGTTTTATTCATTTCAAACGGGCCGGATCCGGCCCACGGGCCGTAGTTTGCCCACGGCTGCCCTAATGCCACTGTGACATCCATAATCACCTCACCTTCTTGAAGCATCACTGGCCCTGTAGAGACCGAAGGACCCATTCTCCTACCCTCAGTGGGCACTGCCCTGGATCCCTATGACCTCTTCAGATGATTATCTGAGCACCCTATTAAAAGTCCTGTTTCCATTTAGGCACATGCCATCAAACTATGCCACCTTCTATTCTCCCATTATCTTAGCTACCTCGTTCCCTGAGGACTCTGGAACCAGTTTACTAGTATAAGGTTTCTACACATCCTTCTCCTGTGACTTAATATGACAGACTCCAATGTCCCTGAGACCAACTCACTCTCAACCTGTCCTTCAATGGTCTTTTTATTCTTCAACTCCAACAACTTTTATCCAAACCAAAGCAATCCATTTCTATGAACAGTAACAATATATAAATTGCTCCACCTCCCAAATCTTGAACTGTATATCTCAACAGCTAGTAGCTCTTTAGCTCCTTCCCTTTATTGTTGTTACACTAGCTGTTCTGTAGGCTCTTTTCTCCAGTGTCTATAATCCTCTTGTTTCTCCCATTCTATTATACCAGTGGTTGGCAAACTGCGGCTCGCCAGCCACATGCAGCTCTTCGGCCCCTTGAGTGTGGCTCTTCCTAAGCCTTAGGAGTACCCTAATTAAGTTAATAACAATGTACCTACCTATATAGTTTAAGTTTAAAAAATTTGGCTCTCAAAAGAAATTTCAATCGTTGTACTGTTGATATTTGGCTCTGTTGACTAATGAGTTTGCCGACCATTGTATTATACCAATTATTTCTCATTTTCTTCTTACCGGCCTCAATACCAATTACTTCAGTTACTTATCAGTACTTTCAACTTTTCCCCACCAGCCTATGTCAGATAAGCATATGCCACCATAAAAACACCCAATTTTGAACTGACTTGATTCCCCTACTTTGTGTTTTCTCTGGTGGTATAATTGAATACTGCATAATCCTGGATGAAGCCATTCCCACAAATTAGAGTCAGTACAAAACCATAACTACTATCCTCAACAAATAAATTAACATTCATAAGCTGCTGACAGTTTGGAGCCCTGTGACCCACCAAAATATATTGAAAATTTGAAATTCACTGCAATTGAGGCATTGAAATTGTAATGCAATCGCTAAACAAGTTGCTGTTTTCTGACTACAGATTTTGAGGATATTTGTTTTGAAATAAACATTCTTTATTAACTAAGGTAGTTAACTCCTAGTTGGAAAGAGTTTGAATTTTTTCAAAGAAACCATTAAAATGAGATGCAAAGTTTTGCCTATCAAATTAGCAAATATAGTCTGTTCTGTCCTAAGACAGGTTCCTGTAAAAACCAATTGGCTTATAAGTGGTTAGTAAATAAAATAACAATTGCCCATATAACATAGAAATTGTGTGGGCTACCATTTGAATTTTCCCAGGCAAGGGGAACTGGAAACGCTGGTAAAGAAGTACAATATTCAGTGGGAAAGGGAAAGACCCTTACTTGGCTCAGATGCTAGCAGGCAGAAGCCCCCTCAGCCCTATTTTAAGAAAACTAAAAATGAGCACCTGAACCCAGAGCTCCCCGCTCAGAGGAGCACTGCCAGCCTGTGCATGGATCCTGGATCCCAGCAAGCTGTACTTCCTCTTGTGCCATCTCTATGGCAGCCCCAGCAGCCTAGAAAGGTACCCTCAGCTGCACTATTCCAAGGCGATGCAAGCCAGCAATTTCCATCCTGTTATCTATGAATATATTTAACTCTCCTCTGAGGCAGCCTCAGCCACTATAAGTGGTTTGACTGGGCTATCCAAGTTATCTCATAAGGTACCAATTATACTTTTGTTAGTACTTGTTTGAAAATTGCAGAGGTCTTGAGTGGTTTACCCTTAACCTTATTTTTCCCATAAAGTCTGTTGTTTTTAGTGAATAAGTAATCTTAAAGGCGTTTTTTTTTTTTAAAGGAATGTATTTGATGTAGTAACAGAAACACTTATATTCTTTAAATATAATATTAAATGTTAGGCAGGGTATGGTAAGTAAGCAATTTGTGAATATATATCAAAGTTCTATAAATATTTATACTCTTTGATCCAGTGATTCCACTTCTAAAAATCTATCCTAATGAAACCAAATATAGATACAAATTCTTATATAAAAAGGTATTTATCAAAGCAATATTTAAAATTGAAGAAAGAATATATATGACTGGCCTTAGAGCATTGATTAATAAACTATAATGCATCCATAATAGAGAACAATAGTTTTCACGGTTGCTTTTCTTTGGAGGAGAAGAGATGGTACCCCAAGCCGCTATATCCCTTCAATCAAATCCTCCCTGTTCATCTATGTGACATATTGAGCTTCCCCTATAAAGACAGGCTTTAAGGACCAAAAAATACTGAAAAAGACCAGGAAGCCATGAACAGCACTACTGTAATAAATTTTAATGAACTGGGTTTTGCTTAGAGTGTAACATTAAATAAAAACAGGTAAGATATGAACTGCATACAGCAAATTTTTAATATGTCTGACTTAGAATAGTTCTTACACATAACAGGTAATAATAAATATCCAGTGGATTAAAGTTAAAAGCATATGTATATGTACAACGTGTGTGCTCCATTTCTCAAAAAAGAAAGGAAACACCAAAATAATATTAACAGTGGTTAATGATGAGTGGTGAATTATGGGTTACTTTTATTGCATACTTTTGTTTTTTTCTTCTCTTAGCTTTAAGTTAACTGAAAAAAATCGTTTTCAAAAAAGTTTAAAGAAATACACATACAGCTGCAGCAATTAACTAAACAAAAATCCAATTACTGCCTAAAATAATACATAAAGGCCAGTGGGAGCTAGAGAAAGCCCTCAAACAATAAAACACAATTGAAAAAAAAATCACACCATTACATTGGTAACGGTAACATCTATGATATATCAAGATTAACACTAGTAATAATAAGTTATTAAAACTTTCCTCTGACTTTCCCTTAAAGTACCTAAATATACTAAAAGGTAAAACTGAAGGGTCCCAGGTTCGATTCTGAAGAGAGAACATGAAAACTCAGAAAGAATTTCCACACTAATCATTGACAACAGGATTGAGAAGAAAATTCTTAGACTACCCATCCTCACTATTTAATGAGAATAACATGGTAAAGAAACCTAATTATGGAGACAGGCCATCTTCAAGGATTGGAAGACCTACTATTTATTGTTAAGGTGGCAATACTACCCAAAAGGATCTATCAGTGCAAAGCACTATGAACTGAAGAGAGAACATGAAAACTCAGAAAGAATTTCCACACTAATCATTGACAACAGGATTGAGAAGAAAATTCTTAGACTACCCATCCTCACTATTTAATGAGAATAACATGGGAAAGAAACCTAATTATGGAGACAGGCCATCTTCATGGATTGGAAGACTTACTATTTATTGTTAAGGTGGCAATACTACCCAAAGGGATCTATCAGTACAATCCCTATCAAAATTCTAACCATCTTTTTTTTTTTTTTGCAGACATGGAAAAGCAGATTCTCAAATTAATATGAAATTGCAAGTAGCCACCAAGAGCCAAAGAATCTTGAAAACTGAGAACACAATTGAAGAATTCACACTTCCCCATTTCAAAACTCACCACAAACCCACAGAAACCAAAACATTGTGGTACCAACATAACTAGGACATACACACCAAGCCCAGAAATAAGCCTATATATTTCTAGTCAACTGATTTGTGGCAAGGATGCCAAAACCATTTAATGGGGAAAGAATAGCTTTCTTCAACAAATGGTGCTGGGAGAAGTAGATATTCACAGGCAAAATAATGAAATCAGACCATTACCAAATACCATAAATAAAAACTAATGAAAATAGATCAACAACCTAAATATAAGTCGTTATGCTATAAAACTCTTAGAAGAAAACATAGGGCTTCATGACTTTGGATGTGGCAATGGATTCTCAGATACGGCATTAAAAGCACGAGCAACAGTAGTAGATAAGTTGGACTTCATAAAAATGAAAAGCTTCTGTGCATCAACATTATCAAGAAGGTGAGAACAACCTAAAGAATGGAGGAAAATGTTTGCAAATTATGTATCTGATAAAGGCCCAATATCCATAATATATAAAGAACTCATACCTCAACAACAAAAAGACAACTCAGCCTGGCCAGAATGGCTCAGTGGTTGAGCATCGACCTATGAACCAGGAGGTCACGGTTCCATTCAGGGCACATGCCCAGGTAGTGGGCTCAATCCCTAGTAAGGGGTGTGCAGGAGGCAGCCAATCAATGATTCCCTCTCATCATTGATGTTTCCATCTCTCTCTCCCTCTCCCTTCCTCTCTGCAATTAATAAAAATATTAAAAAGACAACTCAATTACGGGCAAGGGACTTGAATAGACGTTTCTCCAAAGATACACAAATGGCCAACAAACATATGAAAAGATGCTCAACATCATTAATCATTAGGGAAATGCATATCAAAACCATAACGAGGTATCACTTCACATCCACTAGGATAGTGTTAATTTAAAAAATAAAAATAAACAGAAAATACCAAGTGTAAGCGAGGATGTAGAGAAATTAGAACCTTTGTACACTGCTGGTGGGAATGCAAAATGATTCAGCCACTGTGAAAAACAGTTTGGTGGTTCCTCAAAAGTTAAACAAAGAATTACCATATGACCCACAATTCCACTCCTCGATATACATCCAAAATTGAAAACAGGTACTCAATCAAGTGCACTTATACATGTGCTCATGATAGCATTATTCATAATAGTGACAATGTGGAACTAGTCCTAATGTCCATTGACAGATAAATGAATAAATAAATTGTGGTATACATATAGAATGAAATATTATTCAGCCATAGAAAGGAATGAAGTACTGATACATGCTACAATGTGGATGAACCTCTAAAACATTATGCTAAATAAAAGCCAGACACAAAAGGTGTCATACTGTATGATTCCATTTATATGAAACATACAGAATAGATAAATCCATAGAGATAGAATGCAAATTGGTCATTGCCAGAGGCTGGGGAAAAGGGGAGTGAGAAGAAACTGCTTAATGGGTAAGGAGTTTTACTTTGAGCGTTGGAAATGTTTGTTAGTTTGATAGAGTTGGTGGTTGTACAACTACACATATACATACTAAACGTTATTGAATTGTTCACTTTAAAGTGATTAATTTTATGTTATGCAAATTTGACTTCAAAAAATTATTTTTTTTTTAAAGAAAAGAAAAAGGGTTGACCCCTGACCCATAAATGGGGAGGGAGTATAATAAAACCGGCTTCCAGAGACGTGAAAGGATTATGAGGAAACTATCACTTATGAGAGAAAATGAGGTTTCAGTTAAACTGAAGAGATAAAGAAGCACTATGAAGAGTCAGAGACCTCCAAACAAAACTGGAGCTCTGGAGATGATAGTGAAAGACCAGCAGGAAAGAGGACAGAGCAGGTGAGCTAGAGTGGGTAGAGGGAGGAAAAGGCCTCTGCTGGAAGGCTGACAGGAACAGGAGTGGACAGCTGTGGACTGACAAGGTAGCATTTTATTAGAAAGCACAGAACTGTTCTCTTCTAACCTAGTTGTTCAATTACCATCACCAGGCTGCCAATTCCAGCAAAGTAGGAATGTTGCTCTCTTGTTAGAAAATATGACATTTGTTCATAACTTCAAACATCCAACATCCAAGCTGAAAAACCAAAGTTATTCCTGCAAAACTCAACACCCATTAAGAAAAATTCTTTTTTCCCTAGACAATCCTAAGTTCAAACTTAATTCAGGCGTGTATTTATTCTACATGCCCTGGCCTGTCTAGCTCAAGTTCAAATCATTTAATAATTCAAAATTTTTTCCAAATGATCTTAAAAGTTAACTACATAGCCCTAACCGGTTTGGATCAGTGGATAGCGTGTCGGCCTGTGGACTGAAGGGTCCCAGGTTCGAATCCGGTCAAAAGTATGTACCTTGGTTTCGGGCACATCCCCAGTGGTGAGTGTACAGGAGGCAGCTGAATCGATGTTTCTCTCTCATTGATGTTTCTAACTCTGTATCCCTCTCCCTCTCCCTTCCTCTCAAAAAAAAAATCAATAAAAAAATATATAAAAAATTATTTA
>NW_005871056.1:6321218-6335711 GCF_000147115.1 Myotis lucifugus
CATGAATGGCTGGCTGTCCATTAAAAAGTCAACTACATCAAAGATGGATTCTGAGGAACTGAATGAAATGGATTTTCTGTGTGTGTTTTTTAAATTCAGAAATCAGTTAAGGCAAGAAGATAAAAGTGATGTCACAGAAAGAGAACTAAAGCAGGGTTTTGTTAATCAGTAGCTGAGTGACTTTTGGCAATCAATTATTTAACCACCTTCTCCAGGCATCAATTTTCTCAACTCTAAAACAAGGGAGGTAAACCAGATGATGTTAATGTCCCTCCCCAGCCACAAAATCCTATTATTCTATAATATCATCCACTGTTTCCAAATGTCAGCCAAAACTCCATTATTCTATGATATCATCCATGGTTTCCAAATGCTAGTCAAACTCAAGTAAAAAAATGTATTTAGTAAAAATAATCTAGGTTCTGAGGACAGTATGGTATATGAGCCAGAAGGAACAAAGCCAAAATCACTTAATACGTATGAAATCATTAAATACTCTATAGTTTAACCGACGCTAAAAGATAATAAATATGGAGCTCTTATTTCAATTTTTTTCTAGTTTATAGAAACTAACATGCTGAAACAGATATAATAAAATAATTTGTCCATCAGAATCTAATAAATCTATAGTCAAATTATACCAAGAAAATTAGCTGAGACCTAATATTGAACCAGAAAGGGCATGTCTTCATAACTAAAAAAAAAAAGGCACATAAGTTTTCCATCGCCATAGCTGTTTAAACAATAATCTTGTAGATTAAATACAATTTTTCATGTAATCCTCTGTCCATTCAGCATTGGCCTCCTATCCTCAGGTGACCTAAAGTGCCTTGGTAGAGCTGGGTTGAGGTGTATACATGTACACACAGAGAGTATAAAAAAGAAATAAAGTGAGTTTCTAAGAGAAAGAAGATATGCAGGATCAACAAGAGAAGACAAGGTAAATACGCCACCACCCTCCACACCCTCCCTCCAGGAGGCCTCCACATCTTCTTCCTAAGACTGGACTAGCCTCCTCAAAGGAAAGGCAAGTGGACCCATCCCCTTTTAGACCCTGAGAGGTAAATGGGGAGTCAGTTTCAAGGAAGGGAATCTCCTGATCCTCCCAAAAAGCCAGGCATCTGCAGTCACTGAGCACCTTTCCTCACTTGGCCACTTCAGGAAGAAAACATGATATGAGGTCAAAATCAATAGTTCACTTAAAAACAATCCACTGGAGTGGCTCATAGTTACCACTGCATTAACAAACCAAGCTACAGGGTGCAAAGATCCACTTAGTAAGCATCTGCGCCCCCCGCCCCCTTTTCCAGAGATTACATTTCAGATCCCTGAAAATGGAAGCCCAAAGCTGTCCACCTCCCTAATACCTGTGATAATATCATCTTTGGAAGAAGTTATGTGAAATCAGAGGGAAAGCAAGGTCACTGGTGATTTCAAATGGATGACTCGGATGATGCACTGACACCTTCCCTATGGGAAAATACTACGGCAGTTGGAGAAGAAATGACAGAGAGAGCTGGACACTAAAATACATGATCAGGGAACAAGATTTCACCTCCAATTAATATATTTGTCATTTGTTTAAAAACCCATAAAAGAATTCCCACAAAGATGTGATTTGTACCACAACTGCACAGATGTTAAAGTTGATTCTCAAATCCTATCCAAGGATAATAAGGAATAAAAACATAACCCATGATCTCCAGCACTATAACATAAAATATGAAGCATGCCCTGCCATAGTGCCAGAATGGTTCAGTATCTGGTAAAAAGATACTGGGAAAGCCCTGGCTGGTTTGGCTCAGTGCATAGAGCGTTGGCCTGCGGACTGAACTGGTCTCGGGTTCAGTTCAGGTCAGGGGCACAAGCCCAGGCTGCGGGCACGATCCCCAGTAAGGAGCGTGCAGGAGGAAGCCAATCAATGATACTCTCTCATGATTGATGTTTCTATCTCTCTCTCTCGCCTTCTCCCTTCCTATCTGAAATCAATAAAAATATATATATTTTTAAAAAGATACTGGGAAATTATTTGTCAGTGGTTCCTGCCCTATAACAGAGATTTAGCAATTTACACATAGTGTGACATAATCACCATTCAACTTCTTTCACAGGCAACTCCTCACAGGAGCATGCTCCACAGTCAGCTGTGGAGGCCATCAGTAACTTAGAGTTTGCTGTTACGTTCATGGTCTCAAAGCACAATGGAAAACTCACAAACACATTTCTCCCTGCCAGCAACAGGAAGCACTGCAAAGTGCTAACTTGGAGTCCAGATCCAAAGCTACCTGAATTATTTTCTCAGGCAAGTCACTTAGCACTCTGCTAGAAGTCAGTTCCATGAAGGCAAAGATCTGTATTTGTTTTATTCACCAGAATACGTCCCATACCCCCCAAATACAGCCTAGTATACCCTCAATAAATAATTGTTCAGTGAGTGAGTGATGTTGCTACTAAAGGCAATCAATCAACCATGTGATATCTACATGACCTCTCTTTGTAACACTCTATGATTCTAGTTTTCATCCAAAAACATGTAAATCCCCCACCAATAACTAAAATAAGTTGTTTTGAGAATTATGTAGCATTTTCACATACATCATAGCAATTATGGTAATACACATCCTATTGTTGGTTGAAAAGCATCTTAATATGAAGAAACCCACCCACACTCAGAAACATTAATTACTTGCCTACACAAATAGCAGAAGATGGAATTAAAACTCAATATGCAGATTCCAAGTCCAATATTGTCCCACACCATGTTATCTACTATATACCTATACTTATGTACCCATGCATGCATACATACAAAGCCTTGGAATTGTTTTCTTTAAATTTGACTAAATTCTCTCCTTTAACAAATAATTTAAGGAGTTAAACAACTGTGGGAAAGATGCAAACAATAAAAAAGACAATCCTTGGTCATTTCCAATTCTGGACCAGATAGACTAACAGGACCAGATTAACCCTCTCATCTGAAACAACCAAAAAACAGACAAAATATATAGGAGTTCATAAAGAAAAAGACAGCTATAATTTGTAGGACAAAGAACCAGGGTTACCCTCCAGCCTTCAGCTGAGTGCTGATCAGAGCAAGCACAGAAAAAGGATAAAAGGTAAGTGTCTAGCACCTACACAGGATCTGAAACATTGCCTATTCCCACCAGCCAGACTGGAAAGCCTCATGATTCACAGGTCACTGGAGAAGGACACAGAATAGACTTGACTAAGTAGTGGGGGATAATTAGACCTACACTGAGCACTGCTTCTGTGCTACCTAACAAGTCTTACAAGCAAGACCTGAAAGCATCAAACTTTTTACAAGTAACCTAACTGAGTCCTAGAACAAAAGCCAAGAATATTTAGCCCGGCTGGAGTGGCTCAGTAGTTGAATGTCGACCTATGAACCAGGGGCTCATGGTTGGATTCCCAGTCAGGGCACATCCCCAGATTGTGGGCTTGACCCCCAGTAGGGGGCGTGCAAGAGGCAGCCGATCAATGATTCTCTCTCATCATTGATGTTTCTCTCACTATCCCTTCCTCTCTGAAGAAAGATATTTTTTAAAAGCCAAGAATATTTATACAAATACAAAAATATCCAGCACCCACCAGGAAAAACTCACAATGTGTCTCATCCAGTCAAAAACTACCAGGCATGAGAGATAGAGAGATAGATAGATAGATCGATCAATTGAAACCAACCTAGAACTGGCACAGATGTTAGAATGAGCAGACAAGGACATTTAAATAACTTGGAACAACTATTGTAACTGTAATCCACATGATCAAAAGTTAAGTAGAGACCTGAAAGATATAAAAAGACCCAAATCAAAGTTATGAGATGAAAAAATACACTGGATAGAATTAACAGCAGGTTAGGCATTTCAGATGAAAAGATTAGAAATTATATTTCCCAGCTTTTAATTATTGGAAAAGACCAGAATCTCCCTTGAATACTTCATACCCTTTAACTGGAATGTGTACCAAGAGTCTCCTGAGAGACTGCTATGTGCCAAGATATGAGGTGGCCTTAGTGCAGTAGAGGAAAGAGAATGTGATGGGCACAGTGACAGGATTTGTTTGTAGAGGGTATAGAGAACTATGGAAGCCAAGATGGGGGCACCTTACCCAGGGAGTGGGGTACAAGGAACAGAGTCTTGGGGAAATTAAGCAACTTCCAAGAAAATAAGCTATTAAAAACTAATTTATTTAAACTTCCATTCATAAGTATACATTCAGTCCAATTCCCCTTTTGAGACTTATCAGAAAATGAGAAATGATCAAGAGAATGATGACTCCAGTAAGGTATGAGACAGTGAATAAAAAAAATTTAAAAAGGTAGGATTCATTCACTGATCTTTTACTGAGCATCTAATGCATACTAGGTTTTAGGTGGTAGGGATATAGAGTACAAATATAAATAAGGTCTCTACTCAAAGAAAATAAACTTTCCTATGGCAGGGATGGGGTATAGAAACAACAAAAGTATTAATTGCTTAAAATAAAACGGGGTGAGAGAACAGAATGGCACAACCCTAGAAAGGCAAGGCTCTGAGAAAGTGGCATTTTCAGTTGAGATCAAGAAGGCTCCAACCATGTAAAGATCTGGGAAAGTATGTGAGGCAGAGCAACCATCTAATGCAGACCCCAGGGTGAGAAGGAGCGTGGCACCAGATAACTAACCACATGGCAGGGTTAGGAGAGTGTCAGGCAAGAGTCTCAATATAAACATTCATTTATAAACCAGGAAGACATGAACAGCCTAGATATTTGATAGGTACCAATTATTGTTTATTTTTTAGGTATAATAATAATTATTATAAATTTTGAAAGAGTCTCTATCTTTTAGAGATACACAATAAAAATTTTTACAAAATTTTATGTCTGGGTTTGCTTCAAAATAATTGAAGTGAAGGATGGAGAAGTGAGGGCAAGGGAGTGGACTGGGGAGTGGAGTGGTATAGACAAAACAAAATTGGCCATGAGTTATTGTTTGAGATTTTCCATAATGAATGTTTTTTTTAAAAGCAAACTTATTTAAAAGATCAGGGGAGTATTTATAAATATAAATGCCCACTACTCAGGGGTTTTTTTTAGGGTAGAAAAACTATTCTGTATGATAATCTCGTGGATACATGACACTGTACATTTGTCAAAACCCATAAAACATTAAGAACCTTAAAGAATGCAAATTTTTTAAAATTCTGTAGGACAAGCATGTCAAACTCAAAGGCTAACACAGACCAAATAAGCAAGGTTTAAGTTTATGTGGGCTGCAAAAAAACAAAAGCTTAAATTTTCATAGAAACATAGGTTTATTTCAATAGAGACATGCTGAATACAAAGGGCTGAAATAAATGAGTAATTGTTAACATAAAATAATAGAACATTTTAATAAAAATTAATATTTTTTCTTGAACTTAGTTTACCAGACACTGAATAACTGCACATATAATAAGCGCAACGCAAATAAACTTATTTTTCTTGTTCTCCGAAAGCGAAATATTTCCTGTTACGCACACCAAACAAGTCATACAAGACTAATGATGTGGCAATTGGTGCTAAAATATTTGCTGCTAGTATTAATGGAGAGAAACGGTGCACCTGTGCATAAGGGGCGTAAGATAAATGAATGCAACACGATTATAGTAATCAGTCATTAGCGAACGTTGTAGTTCGTTATTAATAATTATGTATAACAGGGTATTGTAAAAATTAAGTTACAAAATTTTTATTAAAACGTTTCTTACATACCATTATATTGGCTGGGCTGCAAAAATATTCATTGTGGGCCACATGCAGCCTGTGGGCCACGAGTTTGACATGCTTGCTGTAGGAGGTCAGTGAATGCAGGATGAAATACAGAATGTAACAGATGCCCCCTTCCAGAACCAGCTTTTGTCGGACTCAGATGCACCCATAAGCTTTCAACAGGTGCCCCTGCAAGGCCCCCAAAGTCCAAGAATCCCATGCACAGTATACAAAACTTACAAAGTTTTAGGTGCTTATTATGTGGGGTACCCATGCCTTTGTCTAGCAAAAGGCCCTAAGGCTTTCACACACAAAAAGGTTGAGAACCACTGACATTACCCTTGCCATCAACTTCCTAGCTGAAAACTGAACTGCTTTTGCTCTTAAACCTAATGGTACTATCTCACTGCAGTCATTTGGATTCCCTGCAAAGACACAGCCATTACCATAAGCAAATAATAAACACCACCAGTGAATTTCACAACTCTGGAAATTGTAACAGGCACCCAAAAAAAGGGGTGGAAAATTATGTGTAAGCTTCCTTTAATCTAAAGAATGAAAAATAAACTGTCAATTAACTGATGACTCTCCATTGACTGTAAAATGCTTCCAATTTCAGAGATGTTCAAATGTAGAAAAACTATACATTTTACAATCAATGAAACATGGCATTCAAAAGGTTCATTAGCTGTGGCCCATCTCGGATCTCCTAAACAAACTGCTCAGAGTAGGTCTAGGAATCTGTGTTTTGTTTATGTCCCTCGGATGATTCTGGCCAGATAAAAGACTAAACTGCTAACCTCCAGGGGCAGCACAATAGAGAAAGCATGTGCTCTGGAGTCACAGAGCCCCAGACATCTCTGTGACCTCCAGCAAATTCTGTAATTCCCAGAGCCTCAGCTTTATCTGTACAAAAATGTCAATGCCACCTAACTCCTACAGTTGACAAAAGAGAACACACGTGAAGTACTTGTCACCCAGCAAGAGGTGCACTAAAACAGACGTATTTATACAAGAACATATTTATTTATGAACCAGACATAACTTACTTCTCTTAACGAATGGGACCTATGAAATTACTTGTCAGAAATATTCTACGATTCACACTGTCCCTCGCTAGGCACAGTAAAAAGAATCCTTCGATAAGTAGTATGTATTATGTAACTCAGCAATACGCATGCATTTTTCTTTTTTTTTTTGGCACATTTTAAGAGGCCCTACATAAATGAAAACTGTTTAAAAATATTTTACTTAGAAATATTATACCTGATGTACATCAATAAGAATAACACCCAAAAAAAGCATACTTTTAAGTGTAATATAATTTCAGAGTAGCTAATGGCTCTGTTTCATGTCCAAGTTTTTGTGTGCTTTAGTTTTAGTTTTTGTAGAGCTGGCGAGTTTTTTCAGCACACTGGCATAACTGCATTAAAACCCCAAAAGTAATGCTGTGGAACTCCTCAGTTCACGGTGCTCGAAGAATACCTCCATGTTTTCATTTGTTTCTAAAGTGACTCTTAAAATCTGAAAAGTATTTTAGGCAGCACCTTCAGAACTGGCTAGTCAACTCAGGATGTGACTCATAGGGGACAGGTTTAGTTATAATTGGATAGAGTTCTCCCACATGTGTAGCACGAAGAAGGAAAAAATAACTCAAAACCCACAATTGCACAATGTCTCACTCAGCCTTGCTCTCCCAATGAAGAACACATGGATTCAAATTGATGCTGTGTCAATGCCACCAACCCCACCCAGAAGGCCCAGGGTGAGGAGGTTGCTGCAGGGTGCTAACCCACCTCCACCAGCACCCCACCTCCTGGGGGTTTCAGCAGTGGTAGGTTATGCCAGACTCAACAGCAGAGAGGACACCCTCATGCCCTCCCACACCGAGCACTTGGCCTGAGGCTGAAGAGGAAAGAAAGATGCTGGGAGAAGAGGAACACATGGCTCATCTCATTTTTCTTTCCCTCAACCACTTCCCAAAAAGAGAGAGTCCTTCCATTCAGCTGCCCAAATCTGAAACCCTGGATTCCTCTCTGACTCCTCCCTTTTCTTTAACCCTCAGGTCTCCACTAAGTCTCCTACAAACTCCCTGTAAATTCCTCACAAATCCATCCCACCGCTTCAACTGCCCTAGTTGATCCCTTTATCACAAGGCTGGCTTTGTCCCAGTTCCCAGATCCAGCTTTTCAGTCTACAAACCCCCATTCTCACTGGGGCCAAAGCTATCTTTTCTATAACTCAGTCCTGACTGTGCACACTCCTTTCCTAAGTTCTTCAACAGCTCCTCATTACCTATAAGATAAATTCAAATTCCCAATCCAATCTTAACCTACCTCCCAGCGTTATATTCTACCACTCTCTGACTTTGCCAATTTTTTTTCATCTTAACCACATGAGGGCCTTTCTACTCCTTGATTTCACACACCTCTGCTTCCACAGGACTATGGCTTTGGTCATACTCTTTTCTCTGCCTAGCATGAACTGTTTCTCTTTTCTGCCTATCTAACTCATCCTTCCAGATGACACTCAAATGTCTCCTTTCCTGGAACGCCTTTCCTGAAACTCTCTAAGCTTCTCCCCTCCACAATTACTTATATCAACCAGCAATATAACTCTTACGTCAGTGTTACAGTCATAGATATAACAGTCTTCCCTACAAAATTCTAAGTTCCTCAAGAAAAGTTTAATAATTTCGAATCACCATTTTCTACCACAATATGGGCTTCAAAATTCTTCACTGGACTGATATGGAGAGCAATGACCTCAACTAGCATTGACCTGATTTAAATAAGATGCGAACAATGAATGCTTAACTCTTCCAGGGGAAGCAAGTTGTCCAAAGCGAAATTCTAATTGGTGGGAGGCAGAGTCTATTCTTAGAAGTCCCTCTAACCACTACAGATTCCCTATCACCACCAATACTGCTGTCATGACCAGTTTATACCATACCCCCCACTCACCAGCATGTTATTCCTAAACCTCAGCACTGCCCCAGCCACATGCCACTTGCACAAGCTCTGGACTTCAGGAAACTCACTTAGAGACCATGGGAAGATGCAGACAGGATCCGGACTACAGCAAGCACACGTGACAGCAGGCTTGCAGATTCTACTCTCTGAGTATTTTGGATAATAGCTCCTCCAGAGTTGACAAAGCGACAGTAGGGATTCAGGACTCAGGCAGGACTTAGTCAAGAGTCCTCGCTACCCCAAGGGCCCAGAATCAGAGTCTTCATCAGTAAAAGGAAGAAATGGATGCCTAGAATGCATCCATGTTAAGAAGAGTAAATGAGAGCAATGAAGCAGGGCCCTGGGGCACATTTGATGAAAAGCTCCTGAGGCTTTGGAGTCTCTGGACCAATGGGCTTCCATCAGGACTGCATGTCCACTACCAAGGAACTGGGCTGGTCACATACCTACTCCAAGTCTGTTTCCTCATCTGTAAAGCGGAAATAACAGTATATACCTAACACGGTGACTGTCTTAGGACCTGACACAGACAGAAGATCCACTCGTCAGCAGCTTTCTAAAGTGTTGGCTGCTACTTCAGCCACCACTTCTGGTCTTCATAGTGTTATTACCAAAAACTGCTACACGGCACCAGTTAGTTCTTCAATAGTCAAAGCCAACCCTAAGCGCCACTTACACATTAGGGAATGACCACTAGCCTTTATCCCCATGTCCTACCAAAACTCCCCTAAAATGATAGCAATGAAATCATAAAGGCATTAAACCACAAAGACAAACAGAAAGGAAAAGAAGACAACAACACATCATACATTTCAACAACTTTTGCAAGAAGTTAAGCAGTTGAAGGAAAGGTCACCGTCCCTCAGGACTCCTGAGGGGCTCAGCAATGGAGCCACCAAAGGCCTGACAAAGGGGGAGCTTCTGCAGGAGGTATTCAAAGCAGTTGGGCCCCCAGGTCCAGCAGGAGACCTAAAATTGTTTTTGAAAAAACTGAGCCACGTTGGCAGGAGCACTGTAAACAGAAGTCAAAATCTAACCTACACCCAGGCTGCTGGTGTATCGCCAAACATACCAGAGGTAAGAAATTGGAGGTGTCTTCTCTGTAGACACTAGTCCCAAAGAAGATGTGAAAGTGCTGATATGTGGGGTAGATTCCACCTGCACCCCAAGAGTAGTCAAATTAGACCACCAGAGCTCATGCACACACACACATGCTTTCTCTTACCTAATCAACTTTTCAGCATCTCGCTCTTAACAACAGACTGCCAAGGGTCACCAGACATTTATGATATAAACAAACGTAAAAAGAACCCTGAAATTAACAGCACACTGGAGGAGGCAGAATATTAAAAACATATTAAGTATGTAGAAAAATTAAAAACAACATGCACACACACCTCAAAGATAAGGGAAGATAATCCTATATAATAATCCTATATAATAAAAGGGTAATGTGCAAATTGACCGAACAGCAGAACAACTGGTCGCTATGAAGCACACTGACCACTGGGAGGCAGACGCTCAATGCAGGAGCTGCCCCCTGGTGCTCAGTGCGCTCAGCCAGAAGCTGGGCTCATGGCTGGTGAGCGCAGTGGTGATGGCAGGAGCCTTTCCCGCCTCCGCGGCAGGACTAAGGATGTCCGACTGACAGCTTAGGCCCGCTCCCCAAGGAGCAGCTGTCAGTCAGACATCCCCCGAGGACTCCAGGACTGGGAAAGGACACAGGCCAGGCTGAGGAACACCCCTTCCCCCGCGCCCCCGCCCCCGCCACCCCGAGTGCACAAATGTTCTAGTACATTTATAAAATAAGAATAAAATGGAAATGGACACAGAGAACAAAAAGAGCTTACAAAATTTAAAAACATCATTAAAGTTTTATTTTATTTTGTTAATCCTCACCTGAGAATATTTTTTCATTGATTTTTAGAGAGAGAGTGGAAGGGAAGAGGAGAGACAGAGAGAGAGAGAGAAATACCAAAGTGAGAGAGACACATGGTTGCCTCCTGCACATGCCCTGACCAGGGCTGGGGATAGAGACTGCAACCAAGGATTGTGTCCTTGACCAGAATCTAACCTGGGATCCTTCTGTCCGCAGGCCAATGCTCTATCCACTGAGCCAAACCAACGAGGGCCATCATTAAATTTTTAAAAATAAAAACTTGGGAAACAAAATTAAGAAACTCTCCCCTTTTACCACCTCTAATATAAAAATATAAATAAGAGGCAACATAAGTTAAGAAAACTTGAGCATCAATTCCAGGAGATTCAATAACCAAACCAATAGACATCTCAGAAAGGAAGAACAAAAAGTGGAGGGTAGGAAATTATCAAAGAAGTAACCAACATTTTTGAAAACTGAAGGATATGAGTCTCTAGACTGAAAGGGCCCAGACAGACAGACAGAAGGACCCACACAAAAGCTTATAAATTTCAGAACACCCAAGAAAAAGATTTAAAGAAATAAAGGGAAAAAAAGGAATCTATTGCTTTGGATTTTCATCAGAAAATCCCTTAAGGCCAAAACACTGTGAAAATGCCATCAAAATTGTGAGCGGGGGGTGAGGGTGGGGGGGATTATTTTCAACCTAATACACTAAATTCAGCCAAATTACCTATAAACATGAAGACAGATAAAACACCTTCAGACATTCAAGGCCTCAAATAATTTACCTCCCATGCACCCCTTCTAAAGAGGGTGCACTTTAACAAAACAAAGCAAACCAAGAGAAAGGAAGACAGGAGATCTAGGAAACAGGCTCCAGCAGAGAAAAGGAACATAAGTCACAGGAAAAACAATCCTAGTGTCCAGAATAAGAGGATGGGAGGCTCTGGAGAGACAAGTCTGTAAGGGGAAACCAAGTGGAACTGATAAATGATCTGATGTGCTACCTGGGGGAAAATCAAAAGGCATTTAACATATTTCTTGGAATATTTGAGGAAATGTATATATAACTAATCAAAAAGTTTAAAAGGCAATTAATTGCCGTAGCCAGTTTGGCTCAGTGAATAGAGTGTTGGCCTGCAGACTGAAGGGTCCCAGATTCAATTCCGGTTCAAGGGCGCACGCCCGGGTTGCAGGCTCCATCCCCACTAGGGGGCATGCAGGAGGCAGCCGATCCATGATTTTCTCATCATTGATGTTTTTATCTCTCCCTCTTCTCTTCTCTGAAATCAATAAAAATATATATATTTTTTAAAAAATTAAAAGGCAGCCCTGGCCGGCTTGGCTCAGTGGATAGAGTGTCGGCCTGTGGACTGAAGGGTCCCGGGTTCGATTCCGGTCAAGAGCACATGCCCAGGTTTTGGGCTTGATCCCCAGTGGGGGCTGTGCGGGAGGTGGCCGATCGGTGATTCTCTCCCATCATTGAGGTTTCTCTCTCTCTCCCTCTCCCTTCCTCACTGAAATCAATAATAAAAAAATATATAAAAAATTAAAAGGCAATTAATTACTTGCTCCAGCAAAAAACAAAAATATATAGGGAAAGAAAATATAATCATGGGTCACTATTTAACTCAGAAATGAGCAATAAATATATACACAATAATGTAAATATTGACTGCTGGTTTTACCAAAAATTGTTACATAACTATATTGGGGGGATTGGGGAAGAGAAGAGGGCAAGTACTCAGTTATGATACTAGGAAGTCAAATGCTTATTATACACTGATTTAGAAATATGAAAGTAAAAAACGGGGGTGGGGGGCGCAATAAGCAGAACTAGTTTAAGATAGTAGCTTCCACTGGAAAGCAGAGCCTGGGGTTAAGGGCAAAGGTAGGAAGGAGACTGCTGTTTTTCACTTTGAACTTTTTAGCGCTCTTTGATTATTTTATAAATTATGTGCATGTAGTAATTGATTAAAACAACAACTTAGTCTCATATCAAGGCAATCAGTTCAACTTAGAAAGTTGTCACTATCAACTTCATTTATAAGTTTCCTACTCAGAACTCCAAACTCATTGTCTTAGAAATATTATAAAATGATGGTTGGTTTCCCAAGTCAGCTTTCTGAAGGCAATTAACCCATAAGAATACAAAAATATGGTACAAAGTATTATTTCAAGTAGTCGTAAATACCATAAGATTTTCCGTGGGAAACTGCATTCTAAGAACTCAGGATGCCTGGTATCCACCCCAGTCCTACCCACTTGCTCTTCTGCACCCAGGTGCAGCCAAGGAATACTTTAAAGGTAGAATGTATAAGGGACATGGGAAGGGGACTGGCAGGAGAGGACCTGGATCTGGCGGGGTGCACAGTCAAGAGACCCACTGTAACAGGTCAACTCTGCATTAGAGAAAATACTGCTGGAGATCCCTCTGGCCCAAAGGTGGACGGGGTTCATCAGCAAGACAAACCTCCCTCTTTGCTCCCAACAACCCATTCTGCTCAATTGGGTAACAAATACATCATTGCAAGTATTAATTAGCAATCATTATTTTTCCACCATGCCATAAAGCTGCTATAGAATAAACAATATCTTCATTTCATTCAATAAAACTTTGCAGCTTATATCATCACTATATTCGATTTTTTAAAAAGATGATAAATTGTGTGATCTTGAGCAAGTTACTTAAAGCCTTACTTTACTCATCTCTAAAATGGGAATAATAACACCTATCTCACTGGGTCATGAGAAAAGTAGAGGAAATGACGTATACAAAACAAGTAGGGGCAGGTATATGTCAGCCTCTGGTTGTCCCATCCTCTACCCCAACCCAGACTGGTTTCTGACATGTAAACAAAGTCACAAATTATGTACATGCTTTTAACAACAACAAACTTTACAACACCATGCATAATACATTAAAATTTTTAAAAAATTAATTATATGAGCAGATTTATAAGTATTCATTCTTTTTCCTAAACCTTAGTTTTATGTTCCAAGCACTAACCCAATTTGCAATTTTAATTCAGCTAAACTAAGTTCAGTTGATTCAGCTAGACTAAAAAGAGGATTAAGAATGCAAGACATTATAAAAAACACAGCATTCTTCTTTGGTTAAAGACTTCCAACCCTTATATGTAACAATATCTAAACAGTCCGCTAAAAGCAATTCCTTAAAAGACCTCAAGGTCTTACAACTTTAAAAAAAAAAAAAAGAAACTGACCGATAATCGATCCCTCAGATGCACCACAAACCTGAGATGAAATAACACACAAAAGGAAGTAAATGTCTAAGTATCTGCGACCATCAAAAACTTCCCATTCGGGGCCATTTCTCTCAGACCTTCCTCTGAGGGGTCATTTCCAAAATCCACAAAGTCCCAACATGAGAACACCATTATTTTTTTTTTAATTAATTCCCAAACGACAAAGCTAATTAGGTAGAATAGAACCAACTGACCCAAAGCCAAGTTCTCCTTTCCCTACCAAGTATTCCAAGTTAGGACAGTGGCCCAGAAATAAGGATCAGTCCAACTCCAGCACATCCCAGCCACGAAGCTAAAAGGTGCAGGCTACCTGGAGATTCATTCACTATTTAAAAGTATGCCTCTCAGACGCAAGATCTGGAGACTGCCATGAGCATGTAATAATCTCTCATATTTTTTTTAAGCGTGATAACCAGAAAGTATGAGCTCAATGGTGTGGCCTCTCCGGGGGCATCAAAACCACCGCCAAGGGTTTACGGGGTTCGTCTACATAAAACGTGGGTTTCGAGATATCCAAAATGCAGGGCCCTACAGTGACACGCATAGAGAGGGTCAAAGGAACCTGGTGCGGCGGCGAAGACAAGTTGGAAGGGTGCTTGACTCGAGGGAATGGGTGAAG
>NW_005871056.1:6336036-6343322 GCF_000147115.1 Myotis lucifugus
TTGTATGTTAGTCTCTATCGTCTTGTCCTATTGTCAACATATTCTACTGCGCGGAGATATTGGAAGTGTATTGTAGTCGTATCAAAGGATTCATGAGAACTCCTTACCCTGCGACGTGCCTGCCGACTCCCCCCCCTTCAGGAAGGCTTTAGAAGCAAAAAGAATCTCTTAATCAATTCTCTCCAATGTATGGGTGTCGTCCATGCGTCTCCTGCTCTCCTTCGTAACCTACACTGTATGGGAAACAGACTATGCCATTAAAGTAAGCTGTATGCATAGAGAGTTGTCGATATCTTCCACCCCCGGAGCCGAGCCCCTCACAGCATCGAGCCGGGGGCGACCGCCCAGCTCATCGCGCCGCCGGCACGTGGCAGCCGGCCGCCGCTTCAGTCCGCCGGAGCGCGCCGCCGCCGCCGCCTCCTCGTTGGCGTCATCGTCCACTGCGGGGGGCTGGCCGTGGATGCGCGCCCGTGCGCGTCGCCGCCGCCCCGAGCGCGCGCGCGCAGGCACCGTCCGCTCCGTGCGGGCCGGGCTGGGCGCGGAGCGCTTTGATTTTAAAGTGCCGTCGCCCGCGAAGGGCTCTCTGGTCACCCTCGAAAGGAGCCCGCCCCCGCCCCACGTTGTCACCAGCCTGATGTTTGCTTGTCTATTGTCTGCAACACCCTCACCGCGGCGGGGAGTGCGGCCAGGCCGGCCGGGGCCGTGCCTGCAGCCTAGGGGGCTCCCCAGCTCCAAGGAAATGCCTGGATGTGGCCGCTCTGGTTGCAAAAGAAAAAGTTGCTTTTTTTTGTTAAGTGGGAAAATGGAGAAAAATGTAAATCACCTTGTATCCCTCCATCAGAGGTTCACGTTAAAATTTCTGTGTGTGTTCTCATGCATATATACTCTATACATTTATTCTCCAAAAAAGAGCTTAGGAAACTCCAGTCGCCTCTTGTTAAACGTTACAAATCTTTATTTTTTATAGTTGTTCTGCGTCCCTATTAACATCTGGGGTTGTTGACCTGTGGTCCACGGCAGCCATTGACAGCCCCCTCTCCCAAGGATGTAACATTGTGTGGAAAGGTGTGTCTGTGTCCCTGTGTGTGTGCTTAAGTCTGTGCACAACAGCTATGTCTGTGTACGCTGTGTGTATGCGTGAGCACACACAGAGAAGTGGTATGTACATCTCATCATTTGTTGTAGGAGGTCCCTGTCCCCCAAGAAGGTTAAGAATCACGGATACATGGTCCTTTTCAGAGGCAGCCAGCGAAGCCACGCAAGTGTCTCCGGGCCTCCTGATGAATTATGCCAGCCACCCACCGTCGCGGTCAAATTTACGCCAGAGTCCCTCTCTCGTTGAGGCTTCCAAAGCGTCCTGCCGGGCCGGGTTACCTCGCCCCTATGGGCAGGTCCCGGGCCTGACCCCAAGCCTCCCGCTGGCCCGAGCTGGGGGAGCAGCTGCTCCTGGGCCAGGCAGCTTCCATGGGCAGTTGCTCCACCACAGTGAGGCCCTAGGAGGAGGCGGCTATTTTTATCCTCGGGGGAGGCTGCGGGAAGAGAGAGGCTGATCAGGCCGGAAGTCTTGGAACTTGATTTTCTTCTGGAGTGAGACGGATGGGTTCCATTTTAGAGGTTAGCTGGCCTCGGCTTATTCAAGCGTCAGCCCCCCAGCACAATACTGCACCCAACATCCTGCAGGAGGAGGCTGGGCAGAGCGTGAGGGTTGAGGAAACTGTTCCACCAGAGACTGATCAAAACCACACAGATCAGCAAAAAGTACCTACTTAGTATGATGGAAAAGGCTCTACCTATTAGGGGACCAGGGTTCTATCAAGAATAGCATGGGGCCTGGAAGTGTGCTATGTGAACAGGGCTCCCCATTCAGACAGGAGGCATTTTTTAAAAGGATGGCATATTCCCTGAGTTGTTTTTTTAAAAAAAACATATTTTATTGATTTTTTACAGAGAGGAAGGGAGAGGGATAGAGTTAGAAACATGGATGAGAGAGAAACATCGATCAGCTGCCTCCTGCACACCCCCTACTGGGGATGTGCCTGCAACCAAGGTACATGCCCTTGACTAGAATCGAACCTGGGACCCTTCAGTCTGCAGGCCGATGCCCTATCCACCGAGGCTAACCGGTTAGGGCTCCCTGAGTTTTTTAATACGGCCCACAGTCCCCAAGAAAGGAAGTTCCTGTGGGCAAAGCAATCCCCTCTTATCAGTGACTCCTTGAGGCAGTCTGTGATATAAACAGAGCAGAGCTGTCAGTCCAGCCTGGCTGGGGTCTGGTACTTGTTAATAGTGTGACCTTCAGAATTTAAACTCTGCAAGCCTTGGTTTTCTCATTCACAAAATCGGGGTGATGATGCCAGACTCAGGGGTGATGATGCCAGACTCACAGAGCTTTTACAAGATTTAATTGGAGAAGATGTGAGTAAAACCCCTAGGCAGACTCTGGACTGGGAGTCAGTCACACCCATTGTTATTACTATTATAATTAATCCCTTCCCTCTAATGACCACTTTCTGGAAAGTTTCATCACCGGTAACCACCAAACCGTTCAAACCAGGGATCCTCAAGAATGTCATTCAATATAGCACCATATCAGGCCCAGAGCCAAGCTCAATACACTCGTGCCAGGCATCATGCTTGGCACAGGGACACAGAGGTGAGCAAGGTGCTTCCTTGAGAGTGTGATTGTTACACACTACCATCAGTGCTCTGAAGGAAAAATTAGTGGGTTCTCAAATTGTGGTTGCCAGACAAGCAGAATTCTCACCTGGAACCTTGTGGAAATGCAAGTTCCTAGGCCTCACCCGGGACTAACAGAAGTAACTTCTGTTAGCAACACACAGAGAACTGGCATATATATTTTGTTGTTTGTTCTAAGGATCCCTTATACTCCAAAGAGCATCATGGGCCCTCCAGGTGATGCTGGCCACGCTGTCACGGAAAACTCAGCTACACTCTCTCTCCTTTGGGCGATTGCATTTGTCATCTCACTGGCCTCCCTGCTTTCCCCTTACTCCTTTAGTCTATTCTCAGCACAGCAGCCAGAGCCATCCTGTCAAACATCAGCCAGATTGAAAAATCAGACAGAGGCTGAAAACCAGGACTACAGGCTTTATTAGAGGAGAAGGACCTGCCGGGCTGTCTCGCAAGGGGAGAACAGCAACTCGTGCAGAGCTGGGCACGCCTTTTGAGGGGCAGAATGGGAAGGAATGGGGGCTTAGTGTACTCGGTGTGCTTATTGGTGGCTTACTGTATGGTCCATATAGGAACAAGGGCTTAGGGTATTTGGCAGGTGTTGATTAGTGGTTCAATGTATAGTCCATATAAGGTGCCTGGTTATGTACTCAGGTATTTCCAGGCTGCAGGTTACGTCATACTCCGCCCACCAGTTGGGGGAAGGGAGGATCTATCACAGATCATGTCGCTCCCTGGCTCTTAGACTGCCAATGGCTCCCTAACTCATCTAGAATAAAAGGCAAAATCCTTACAAGATATCAAGGCATTTAATACGTCACCAACTAGTTTTTTAAAAAGATATCAAGGCAGTGCTCACACTCTATCTTTTTCCTCTTCCTTTCTGATCTTATCTCCTTCTATTCTCCCCCTACTCACTCAGCTCCAGCCACAATGGCTTCCTTGCTATATTTCCAACACACCAGACACAATCTTATCTCGGGGCCTTTGCACTGCTGTTCCCTGAACTTGGAATGTTCTTCCTCAGACACCTACATGGCCTCATCTCTCACCTCTTCTAATACTATGCTTAAAGGTGACCTTCTAAATAAGATAAAAGGTGTAAACTTCCAACACTGAACTCCCGGAGGAGGACCCGGTTCCATCTCTCCTGACTCTCCAGAGTAACTTGGTTTCACACCAAGGGCTTCCCACAACCCCTAACTCATCCCTGGAGAAAGGAGTCCCCTTTCCCTTCCCAGCCAAAGTGTGGGTGGCAACTTTTGACATTTCCCAATAAGCCTCAGCGTGAAAATGCTGGGAAGCCCTGACCTCATCCTCCTGAGGTTTCTTTGCCTGGAGGAAATGAAGGCCACCCTCACCACCATCCTCTATGCCAGCTCCTGCTCTTGGTTTTGCTTTTCACTGTGGTTGCCCTTATTCTGTTTCCTCCAGGAGTCAAATTTCAGAAGGACTGGAAAATAGCATCATCAGGACTTGTTTCACTGCTCTTTAAGAAAGGACAGCCTTGGGCTTGAGATGCAGCAGGGTGGGTGGGTGGGAGCACTTGGGAGGCAGGGGAGGGGGGAACATTGTAGGGTGAGGCCTTTGCTATAATAGAAATGACTGGGGTGTTCCATGCATGGAGTCTGATGCCGCTCTTAAAGTCCCAGCTCATGTCCTCAAGGATAGACACCCAGCTCAGAACGCCCTGGGGGAAAAAAATCCCCAACCTGGACTGTGCTCACAGCTGAGGAAGGGATCTAAAAGGGGTGCCTCTAAGTTCTAAAAATAGCTCCTTCCTTTGCCAAAAGCAGTTGGGGATGCTATTCTGTGTACTGGAGGGCAGTTTACTTTTTAAAACTTCTCCCTCCACAAGGAATATATTAACCTGTTGTGCTGTGAAGGAGTCAAGTGGCACAGAAGTACATAAAGTGAAATATGAACAACCTCCTTGACACAAATCGTCCTCCCTCTCCCCAACCTCCCAGTTTGGTGTATGTTCTTTAGCCTTTTATCTAGACATTTACCTACATATATATGCATTTAGACATGCCACATGTGTGTAGTTTTTTTTTTCAGTTTTACATAAATGGAATCAGACAAAAAGTAATGGTCTACATAATTTGCTTTTTTCACAGATCAAAATAAGTTGAGGACGTGAGGATACTTGCACGACAGGGCACACGGAGGCACAGCAGCCGTGCTCTTTGGGTTGGGATGGACCATGATAGACTGCATCCTTGCACATGCTTCTTTGTGCACATATGTAGATAATCAGGAGGGTAGATTCTCAGAGGTGGAATTGCTGAGTCAAAGGGAGTTACCTTTTCATGTTGATAGATTCTGCTTAATTGCCCTTCCAAAGACTTTGCCAATATATACACTACCACCGATGGCATAAATGGAAGAGACAAGGTAACACAGAACATCAGTGCTTTTCATTTTGCTTTGGACAGTTTGAGGAAAGAAAAATAACTTGTTGTTCAATCTGTATTTCCCTCACTAATGAGGTTGAGCATCTTCTCATATATATTTATCGCCCACTCAGTTTACTTTGTGAAGTAACTGTCCACATCTTTGGACAACTTTTCTAGTGGGTTGTCAGTGTCTTATCGATGTGTAGGTAATTTCTTTTGCTCTATCTCTTCTCATTTAACTTTGGTTATGATGTCCTTTGCTCAATTTAAATTTTGGATTTTTATTTTAGATCAATCTTCCAATCTTTTTCTTTATGGCTTCTGGACTTTGTGTCTTGCTTAAGAAGGACTTCCCAATTAATAATGTTTTATATTTTTCTAACGCTTTTGTACTTTTCTCTTTTAAAAAGTGAGCTCCTCAGTCCATCTGGAATTTATATTTAGGAATGGTATATGACATGATTTTATTTTTTCCATATGGGGAGGCATTTGTTTCAAACACTATTTACTGTATTTATTGAATATTCTGCTCTTAGTGGTTGTAACCAATTGTATTAGTCGGGGTTCTCCAGAGAAACAGAACCAATACGAGATAGAAGTAGAGGTAGAGGTAAAATGATTTTAAGGAATGGGCTTATGTCATTGTGGGGGCTGGCAAGTTTGAAATTTGTACAGAAGTCTGGTAGGCTGGAAATTCAGTTGATGTTTTAGTCTTGAGTCCAAAACCTGCAGGCTAGAAACTCAGGCAGAATTTCTATGTTCTGGAGGCAAAATCTCTTCTTCAGGAAACCTCAATCTTTGCTCTAAAGCCTTCAACTGATTACATTGGGGTCCACCCACATTATGGAAGGCAATAAGCTTTATTTCCAATCGACTGATTTCAATGTTAATCGCATCCATAAAGCACTTCCACAGCAGCATGTAGACTGGTGTTTGACCAAACAACTGGGCACAAGTTAACACATAAAATGAACTATTGCAGCCAGACTTCCTATTCTTTTCCTTTTCACTGTGTATGGTTGTTTCTTGTTATTCATTGTTATTGATGTTGAGCAACCAGTGTTCATGACCTGTTGACTCCTGTGCTCAGCCACACAGCACTCCGGGCATTAGTGCTACCGTAGGGTGTCATTTTCACTCAAGTGCGGAATCACTCCGTGGTTTTCCCAGCTCCACACAGGATGCTCCACTGGGACTAGGATTTCACTGGACTGAATTTCCCATCCCAGGCTTCATTGTTTTACTGAAACTACCTCTAACTTTTCCCTTTCTTTTACTATAAATATAATCATAACAAATAAACAAAATATTTGTGACACCATGCATTCTTGAAAAACATCTTCTGTTTTCAATGGTGCTGTTAGGAGTTCCTGCTGTGAATTCATCAGCCAAAGAAAGAGTAGGCATTGTTTCCTCCCTGTTCAAGAGGAACTTTAGCTTATGGTATCCTTCAATGCTGAAGGTCAGCCTGGCTCTCCTCACCTCAAAGGAGCAGCAGATCTGTGCTCTCAGGAGCTCAGTTAAAGAAGCTAAATTGGATGAATTAGAAGTGGGGCTGAGGGCTAGGTTAGGGTTCCCAGGGAAGGAGGGATGTATATCGCTGCCAAGAAAACTTCATGGAGGCTGCGAAGGCGAAGTGTGTCAGGTTCTGTGAGGAGGCTAAATGTCTGCATTTCCTCAAAGTGCTTTTCTGTAAGGGAAGCCAGAGTCCCCAAACGCTATTCCACAATACACCAGCTTGGTAAGAGGTTAGGAGTTTATCCAGTTTATTTGGGAAACATGGCCCAGCAAATGCCTGGCTTGGGAAAATCAAAATGCACATGGACGTATGAAGATCGTGAGAAGTTCTGTTAAACTTTTCTTAACTCAGTAAATTCCAGGCCACGTTTCTCACGGCACACTTATTGGCATCAACAGTTCTATAGACCAAGTTTGGGACACTGGTGCAGTGGAAGGAGCATGGGGCTTAGAGTGAAGGGAACGTTGTCCTAGTCTACTGGGCCCCTTGACGGGGCCACTATGCTTCTTTGGAGTAACTCATCTAGTTTGCAAAACAGGTTGGATAGACTTGATATATTTATTTAGACTTGACCACAGTTAGAAAATTGAGACCTATGGGAGTAGCTGAGAGCTTATCCAAGAGCAAAGAGAGAGCACTAAATAGCAGTGAGACAGATCAGGGTTGAGACCCACTCC
>NW_005871056.1:6343422-6406637 GCF_000147115.1 Myotis lucifugus
AATAAAAGGCTAATATGCAAATTGACCGAACGGCAGAATGACCAGTCGCTATGACGTGCACTGACCACCAAGGGGCAGACACTCAATGCTGGAGCTGTCCCCTGGTGGTCAGTGTGCTCCACAGCGGGAGCATAGCTCAGCCAGAAGTCAGGCTTATGGCTGGCAAGCACAGCAGCAGTGCTAAGAATGTCTGACTGCCTGCTTAGATCTGCTCCCCCGGGTAGGGGGGCAGGCCTAAGCCATCAGTCAGACATCCCCTGAGGGCTCCCAGACTGCAAGAGGGTACAGGCTGGGCTAAGGGACACCCTCCCTCCCCTGAGTGCATGAATTTTGTGCACCGGGCCTCTAGTTTAAATATAATTGATTTGAAACCCCACCTTTGCTTCCAATTGGTTTACCAGACCCACAAAAAGAAAAAAAGAAGAAGAAAGCCCTTTTGTTCTTAGGATGTGCAGGCTTTAATTTCATCCTACCCAGAATTCCCAGGAACACCCTCCAACTCTGCTCTTAGTTTTCTGAACAGAGCAGGTCCAGACAGAACACAACCCCTTTCCTCCATTTGCAGGATCATGTGGGGCAGTGTTTATGTAATAAACTTTATTAAAGATGTCAAGCAAAGGGAAATAGGGTTGAGGGCAGAATGGGAGGGGTTCTAGACCAGCACAGACGGGTCCAAATCTTGAGAGACAAGTTAACACCTCTCACCTCTACATGATAATCCCACTCCTACCACTGCCCACTTCTCTCCAGCCACCCACAGAGATGGTGAGATGGTATCTCGTGCCCCACCCCTCAAGGCTTTACTCAGTTCTCTTCCTTTTCAGGATGCCTTTCAACTCCCCAACTCTGGTTTATGTCTTCTGCAGAGGAGTTTAACTATCTCTTTGTTTTATACTCTCAACTGCTCACCTTCCACATCTACCCAGGTGTTTTGTCAAACAAAGAGCCTTGTGCTCAGGAGGAATGCATGCCTGAGGGGAAGATGCAGCTGCAGTCTGTTATGATTTTAAATATTAGCGTTCCTCCCTCTCTGCTACAATTAGAATTATTGCTTAAATATGCCTAGGAGAGGCATGACAGTCAGACAAGCATGTTAGATGGATCATTTTGGTGAAAATTCAGAGGATGGACTAGAAGTGAAATGGTAAGATCCGAGGCTGGGAAACCAGGCAGCATGACCTCCCCAATAAATCAGGTGAGCGAGGATTGGGACTGCGTAGGAGAGGGCAGTGGGGATGGGAAGTGAGAACCTGATAGGAGGGATGTGCATGGGTCAGGATCAGTAGGGTTGATAATAGATTGAATAAGATTGGGGGGAGGAGGCAAGGCCAAGGATGAATCCCAAGTGTTTGAAGTAGGACCAGGTGATGGTGGTGCCATTATGATGGATAGAGAATAAGCTTTCAGAGCAGTGGAAGGAAAAAGGAGCAAGGTTGTGGAGGCGATGTCATAGTGTCTAGCTTAGATAGTTCCCAAGTGAAACCAGAATAAAATAGAATGAGACACGAGACACTTCTGCTTAAAGATGGCAGATTGAACACAGCTTTTGTCTCTGCAGCCTCCCCGAACCCTACTAAGATGGAAGGAAAGGGAATTTTTTTTTTAAGGGCATAAACCCAAACGACAAAGGGAAATAGGAATAAAGACAATAGTAACTATCTTTTGGAAGTTGAAAGCAGATGAACAGTGGTAACTGACTTAGCTAAAACCTAAGTTGGGGATTGAGGCACCAGTATCTCTGAAAGGGGAACGCAGGAAGGGCTAAGAACGGGGGATGGATTGAGTGTCTCTCTGAGAGGCCTATAGGTGCCCAGATCTTCTCTCCAACCTAAGCACAAAGCTTTAAGTTTATGATCTGGAAAGGCTACCACAGAGGTCTTTAGGCTAGAGGACACCAGGCACTGATGAGAGCCAAGGTACCTTACTAAAGTTAGGAGGACACAGTGAAAGTCTGGACGCTGAATAGAGAAGAACCCCCACCCTTTCACCTTCAGCCCTCGTCCTACACTCGCCTCCCAGGATGCTGGTAGCCAGCTGGGAGACTGGAAGATTTTCTCCAGGGAATCTGATCAGTCCAGAAAAAGATATCTAAAGATACTGACATTTAGTACCCCTTCCACCTTTATTACTTGAGGTAAAGGTTACCAGTGAAGAATCAAATTTTTAGCCTCACGCCTAAAAGTGAAAGGAAAAGCAACAGACATTAAAGGCCACTAGACATTTGAGGTAATTCTTAAACATGAAAGGCAAAGACTTCCCTGGCCAGGTAACTCAGTTGGTTAAAGCATCATATTGATACACCAAAGTTGTGGGTTTGATTCCTGGTCTGGGTACATACAAGAAGCAACCAATGAATAGATAAATAAGTGGACCAACAAATCGATGTTTCTCTCTCTCTTGTCTCTCTCTCTCTCTCTCTCTCTCTCTCATAAACCCAAATAAACAGAAAAAAAAGAAATCGGTATAAATAGACAATACCGAGAATAGAAGAAAATATTTAAAATTTGATGATAATAATAATATTCCTAGAGAAATTGGAGACAATATAAAATTCATGAAATAAAAACAGATTTTTTAGAGTCAAAAAACAAAGGTGACTTTTAGAAAATGAACTATGACAGTAAAAATGTAAAAGCCAATGTAAAAGTTGAAATAGAAAGTTAAAGAAATATCCCAGAAAGTAGAACAAAAATATAAAGATAGAAAATAGGAGAGAAAAGAGAATTAATGAGATGAGAGCTGTGCTGCCGACCAAGAGAGTGACAGTGTGCATGCAGTTAGATAGAAGGATCGAGGAGCAGTCTCCAAAAAGAGGGCAATGATTTGGAGATAAATACATAGAAGGTTTAGCAAAGGGGGAAAGGGGCAGTTATTAACTCCAAGGAAAAGAAAAAGTTGTTCTGAGAAATGAAAGGCAATTAAAGGATACCATAGGGCTCACCTGTGACTAGGGTGTACCTTGGCCAAACAATGCAAACCCTAAATATTGATGGACAAAGGGGAAGGTAGCATGTGGGAATCTTTAAAAAGAGCTAAATTTTCATCTCCTCTACTTTGAAATCAGTAAACAGTGCTTAAAAATCAAGAAATAGCAGTACAATCCCATTCTCTAGCAACATATTAGAAAATATCAAAATAATCAGCTAAAGTGAGGCTGGGAGTGGAGGACTGGAGAGGGGACCAGAAGACGGCTGTTTTTCTGGTATTTAAGAGAATTGTTTGACTTTTAAAACTACATGTGTCTACAACTTTGATAAAAATTAAATTAAAAGATGGGAATGGAATATAGAGGGGTCAACTAGAGCACAATCAAGGGGTTCTGCCTGCTGCAGGAATTAGGCAGCTCGGTAGACCTCTTTCCAATGACATTAACTTAGTAAAAAGCCACGTACCTCCCGAGGCAGGATTGAACATGAAGTATTAGTTTGCAGCAGAATAATAGCCGAGACATCAAATAGCGAGTTCCCTCCCCTCAACCACTGCACAAAGCCTGCAACAATGAAAAGGGCAGGCTGGTTAGCTTATCATTTCAAAGACACTCTGTTCTCTGGTGGATGGGAGACAAAACAGGCTGGAAAGTGTGCACCAACTTGGAGAACTGGTTTCTATCATCGTGTGTGTGTGTGTGTGTGTGTGTGTGTGTGTGTGTGTGTCCCTTCCACCTACATAAAAAGAGCTTTGTGCTGGAAGAGGAGGGAAAAGAGGAGCCAGAATTCTAGAGGAAGAACTCCTCCTCCTCAACATTAGTTCTGATATGAGGAGAAAGGGAAGGGGGAAAAGCATTGCTCTGGGAAGGACAGGGGGATCCAAGAGAAAGGAAGGCAAGGGTTTGGGGCTCAGTTTCCCAGCTGCAGTGGCTCAGATTGGTTTTGCACCTTCTGACAAGAGAAGCAAGAGGGATGGTGGCATGGTGCATTTAGACATGAGTGGGCCTCAGTTTTTCACAGGCCCAAGTGTAGCTTGGAGGGCTTCTATGAGCTCATAGGGAGCCACAGGTTAGCTGGCCTGACTGGGGAATGAGCTTGGCCTGCCCCAGGAGGTAAGGGAGGGACAGGCCTGTTCCTTAGAAGTGAGGGAAGGATGAGGTTGGGTTCCTTGAGATGGAATGGAATGTGTCTCTGACCAGAGCTGCCACACTGTCATCTCTGAGGGAGTGCCACAGACCACAGGACATCAGTCGCTGACGAGAACATGGGTCCCAGAAGCATAGGAGGTCAAAAAGGGACCCACTTCTCCCTCTATGTGGTGACTATGCTGATCACCAGAGTTCTCAGATTATGCCAGACCATGGAGGAGTAGAGGAAGTAGAAATGGAGCTCTGAGCTCCAATTTGAGACTCATCCCAAATTTGGCCAAGACGTCATAGGGTGGGACAGCATACATCAGGATTGTCCTCCAGAAGCCAGGACAGAACCACAGAGCCAGAAATGAAGGCCAGCACAAGAAATGATTAAGGTTCAGATGTGCACACTTGAGTTTTGTGAATGGCCATAACTGGCTATTATTTCTGTTGCACTTGTTAATATCCTTTAACTCAAGAGGCCACAGAGGCCTGAAAACCTAGTTGTCATAATAGTTTAAGAACTATTGTTAGTAAAGGCCAAGTGCTTTGTACCTCGAACCTCATTAAACCCTCACCCACCAAGTGATGGGGCCCCATGACAACCCCCACTTCACAGGTGAAGGAACTGGGATTTAAACAAATCAAGTAACTTGACCAAAACAGGTAGAAAATGGCGGAATCAGAATTCAGACTCATTCTGTACTGATCCAAACTGTGCTTAGCCACAGGGCCTGATTTCTAGTAGATAGTGTCTGGACATCATTTTCGCTTTAGTGGGGAGTTTGTTTTCACTCCAGAAAGGTGTTGTTGCAGCAGGAAGGTGTGGTCCATGGTGTGGAATGGCCGCCAGGTGAGAGCCCAGATGTGCAGCTAGGTGCTCTAACCTGTTAACAGTAGCAGAGGCAAGTATTGAACAAGAACCCGAAAAGTATCCAGCTCAAGGCACGCTTTTTCCTAAAGTGATTTTGAAACAGTTGAGGAATTTCTTAACTTTGGAATGTGTTCAATAAATTTCTGTTAAGTGAGGTATTCAATTCAACTTCTTTAAACTTGTGCCAAAGAGCTGTCAACTTAGATCACAAAAGATCATAACATTAAAAGCTCTCTCTTCTGGCAAGATTCATCAAGCCCCATGCATTTCCCTAGTAAACTCCTCCACATCTGTCCTCTCTTCTTTCTCAGGTCCCAACTCTGGTTTATACCTTTATCACAGCCAGCCTAGGCCACTGCAACAGCTTCATCCATTAAGCAGGTGTGGATTGGACACTATTCTGTGTCAAGAAACAAACTCAGTACTGGGGACCAGAGATGGAGAAAAATGTGGTTCCTGCACCAAGGCACTCCCAGACTCAGGAGATGTGTACAGATTGCCACTGCCCGCCCCAAATCCCCCTCGACCCTAGTGAAAGAATTACTGTTCTCTATGGCTACCCCACTGGACTACATTTCCCTACATCCCTTGGGATTAGAAGAGGGCCTATGACCAAGTTCCTGACAAAGGTCTGTGCTGGAAGTGATGGGTGCCACTTCCAGGTCCAGGACATGAGGCGCGCCTCCTCCACTTCTCCACTTTCCAGATTGGCTAGAGCCTGTATCTGATGCTGACCAAGTTTCTATCATGCAGTTGTTGACGTTGCCCAAGGGGATAGCAGAGCAATGACTTAGAAAGACCTGGGTCCTTGAATGACAATGAGGGGCAGGTCTCATCTCATAACTGTTATATGGGAGGAAAAAATAAACATCCATTATAAAAATAAACATCCATAATAACAGAAAAATAACTTAAGCCATTGTATTTTGGGAACTCTTTGTTATAGACACTTACTTTTACCCTAACCATATCAGGAACATAAAACAAAACAAAAAAACATTAGCAAAGTACTCCTAGTGCTATGACAAAAGTGGAAAAATCAGTTTAGGTAGGGCAGAAAGTAGGCAAATGGAAGAAAGCGGCAGGCAATGGCTATCTGTGCCTGGTAGAAGGCACCCTTGCACTGAATCTTGAAAGATGAGTGTTTTCAACAAATTCTACTCATAGTTCCTATCTGCCCTTCATCCTTTGGGTTTACTAGTGTTGTCCATGTGATGTTTGTCAGATATATTCTCCCTATGCTCTACCTTTGAAAGCCTACCCAGCCTTCAAGAATCACTTTCTCCAGGAAAACCATCCTTGACCTCCAGAAGTGATTTCTCCTTCCTCCCAAACCCTATGACACTTATTCTTTACTATTTATTGATGACTCATTTAATTATCTTCTCTACCAATATCTGAAACTTTTGGCACCCTGCCTAAACTTGTTCTGGGTGCCTCAGAGGTGTAGATATGCCCTATACACCTATTGCTTTCTAACAACCTGCCTCAAAATGTAGTGGATTAAAATAACAATTTATTTGTGTTGATCACAGTTCTAGGGGTTGGCTGAGCTCAGCTGGATGGTTCTTTCTAGGGCTTTGCATATTGTTGCAGTCAGCTAACAACTGGAGCCAGAGTCAGCTGAGGGCTTGATAGGTCTAGATGTTCGAGATGGCTAGTAGATGTGACACTCAAGAAGAAAGAAGGATTTCACCAATTGGAGTTCATTCCATTCCTCTGGAGGTGCTATGCTGGGAAAGGGGTTAAATTGATGGGCCATTCCCAACACTGTTCATTCATCAGGAACACAAGGGAATGTGGGGAGGGAGGGAAATTTCTATAACCAGGCCCATTCCCAGACCTCACATGTCCCAAGGTACTTTTGATTAAACTTCACTCTTTTATTTATTTTTTATTAATGTGCTTTTTAAAAAAATGTATTTATTTGGCTTAAAGAATTGTAGGAATTCTTACATTTCCTACTTGTTGGAAAAACAAATGGCACAACACTAAAGTAAGTTTCATTTGGGTTAAAGATTTAAATATCAAAAAAACCAAATCATAAAAGACAAACTAGAAGAAAATAGAATCAAGTATTGATCAATTTTCTGGACAGGAAATACATATATTTGTAAGCATTGAAGTGAAAATAAAAAAAGACAGAAAAAAGAAGAAGAAACCACAGAGGAAAAGACTGGTGAATTTGACTAAATAAAAATGTAAAACTTCTGCACAAATAATGCAAAACTGATGCAAAACTTCTGCAAAAGCAATGAAAACAAAACAACCGAAATAAAAAGTCAAAGAGACCAGAAAGGGGGTGGTAGGGTGGAGTCTCTAAGAGGCAATTACCATGACCAGAAGACTAACATCTTCCTTATAAAAGTATTTATAAAAATTGGTTTAAGAAATTAAGGCTGGAATAAATAATGAATCAACAGCTGTGCTGACAAACCAAAGTAGAAACATTGCCATAAACAAATGTGGCACAGATTAAAGCCTGTGGTAACCACAGAAGTACAGGCTGAAGGAAAAAGAATGATTGTTGCCCATTCACAGTGACAAAATTTAAAACGACAATTTCTAATCCTGGTGACAGTGCAAGAAACTGCAGTGACCGTAGATAGTGCTTATCCTCCATGCAAATCTTGGAAAACAATTTGTCGACTTAAAAGTCATAAAAAGTATCTTTTTTTTTAATCCTCACTCGAGGATATTTTTTCCATTGATTTTTAGAGAGAATGGAAAGGAGACAGAGAGAAACACCGATGTGAGAGAGACACATTGATTGGTTGCTTCCCACATGCCCCCGACCAGGGCCAGAAGCCTGCAACTGAGGTACGTGCCCTTGACCGGAATCGAACCTGAGACCCTCAGTCCTCAGGCTGATGCTCTATCCACTGCGCCACACCAGCTAGGGCCATAAAAAGTATCTTAATACTTTGACCCACATCTGGGACTTTATCCTAGGGAAATCATCTAAAAGAAAGCAATCTTCTTGGTGATGTCCACTGAGTGTCACTGTCATCTCAAGGGGGTCTGGAAGACCTGGCCCTGAGTCTACAATGCTCCTTGTGGGTGGCACTGGGGACACTCCTCTCCACAAGTGTGTGTTTGCATTAGCTGACGTACTTGGCAACTTTGGGAAAAGTTCCCTCTGGAGGATAAAGATGAGGACCAGGGAGGATGGAAGGGTTTGAGTCTCCACCCTAGGACTGGCTGCCTCGCTGGTGTTGCTTCATGGGAAAAGCAGAAGGAGCACAATTAACAAAAGGGCCATGAGAGTCCTCATCCAAGCAGTGCAGCTGCAGAGCCTAATGGTTGAGTGCCATGCAGAGCAACAATAGGAGCATCTCCTCCCCTCTTCACTCTATCACAGACCAGCAGCAGACTGTCCGGGCACAGAGTTCTCAGCAGTGTTCCACAGGGTTCCTGGGAGCAGACGTGCTATGGGCAGAGAAGAACAGCATAAACGGAGTATGTGAGGGTGGGGACTACATCTGTCTCATTTTCTGCTGGATCCTCAGATGTATGTCAGACATAGCATCTCGCATACAAGCACTCAGTGCATATTTCTGAATGGGTAAAGGAATTTTAGTGGTCATCACCCACCTGAGGACTCTGGGAAATAGTTGGGGCTGATCTGGGTGGGTGGGGATAGGAGCTGAGGCACGGCATGAATGGGTGGTGACTCAGCTCTGACAATACAGCAGTATCCATGACAGTGTGGCCCCAACTATAAACACGATGAAACCGGGAAGGGCTAATTACATTTACAATATTGAAAAATTAGAAACAATCTAAGTATCTAACCATAAATTACGGGTTTCATCATGAGTTCAACAAATATTTATTGAGTGTCTACTATGTACCAAGCGGGGTTCTGGTGTGGATATTCAGCTTGAACAAAATGTAGTACCTGTCCTCATGGATCCTACATTTTAGTGGGGAGACAGAGAGCAAACCAATAACTATGTGTAAGGTGGCATGTTAGGAGATGACACACGTGATGGAGAAAAAGCAGGGAGAGGTGATAGAAGGTAGGGTGGCTCCAGTTTTTAAAGGGTGGTCAGAGAAGGCCCCACTGAGAAAGTAATATCTGAGCAAAAACCTAAAGCAGGAGCTAGCAACGCAGCTATCTGGGAGAAGTGCAAGGGACAACAAGGAAGCCACGTGTATGGCTGGATCGAGAGGCGGAGAAGAGAGTGGTGGGGATGAGATCCAGGAAGTACTGAGGAAGGCAGATCATGGTAAGGACTTTGCTCGGCGATGGGAAGCTCTTGGTGGATTTTGAGCAAAGGGATGTTATGAGCTACTTTACATTTTAAAAGAATGACTCCGGTTGCCACATGGATAGGGTTGCCAGATTTAGTAATTAAAACTTCACTATGTCCAGTTAAATTGGCATTTTATAGGAATGAATATTTTAGTAGAAGTACATCCCATGTATTTATGACATATTTATTCTAAAAATTTATTTGTCTTTCATCTGAAATGCAAATTTAACTGAGTGTCCTGTATTTTCTCTATATATGGAGAAAGATTTAGAGCATCAAGGTGAAGGCAGGAAGGTCAGTTAGGGGTGTGGCCATAAACCGGGTGAGGGATGAGGGTGGATCAGACCAGGGAGGTGGATGGTAGGTGGTGAGAAGTAGCAGGTTGGATTCTGGGTATATGATGTCCCCTGTGTAATCGCGTGTGCTCTCTCTCCCTCCACCTCCCTCTCCCTCTCCTTTTATGTGAGCTAGTTTGATTCATTTTGCGCCAAAAACAGAGGAAAAGGGGTGATAGTCACTGGGAGGAGGTGGCTGGGGGCCTTTTGGTATGTGGGTAGGATATGGGTTTTACCACAATCTTCATGTCATTTTAGAGAACCCATGAGAATCGATTGAGACGCTCACGGGTGGAAAGGGGCGAAGGCCAGGTGACAGCTCTGAAGGAGCTCCGCCCTCCCTGCTCAGGGGCCGGGGGTCAGCCTCTGGAGAGATGGCAAAACACTTCGCTATGGCACCTCCTTTTTGGTTCCTTCCCCTGTAGCCACCAGACATCTCTTGGCTGGAGAATGGTTGGGGGAACGGTGACCTGTAACTGGATCTTTCTTTTCAGATCTTTTGTTCGGAGCCAGTATGCTGAGGATGTTCTCAGAGGACACGGTCAACATCTAACAGATTGTTGGCGACAGAGAGAGGGAAAAGAGCCCCCGAAACGTGTCTAAGTGCCTGGTGCGTGGCTCACAACAAGCCAGATCCAGATATTATCACCCTTCTCATGGACCAGGACCTGGCACAGAAAGATATGGCAACCTCCTCAGGGTCATTCTGCAGGACTCACTGATTTCCCATCATCATCACTTGTCTAGTTCAGCAGAAAGCACTTCAGCGCTGATGAACTGAGAGGCCGAGAGGAGAAGATAAGGCAGCTGTACCGCTTTTATTCCACTAAGAGTTTAAGACCACGTGTTTGGTCAAAAGAGACCCACATAATCCTTACCAGCTGGCGTGCTTCCTCGCCTGCCTCCTGCCTCATTCCTTCAACTGTTCAACAAAAGTACATGGAGCATCTTCTAGATGCCAAGTTCTGTTCCAGGCCCAGGGATAGATGGGAGGGCCAAGACTAAACTGTGAAGCTGAGGTTTAAAGGAAAAGCGTAGTTAACCCGGTCAAGGGCGAGAGATGGGGAAGGTGTCCCACGAGGAAGGCTTGTGCAGATGCTCTGTGGTGAGGGGGAGTGTGGGTAACACCAGGGCCTGAAAGAAGACTGGAGGGGAGAAATGCAGAGGCAGGAGGCTGTGAGAGCGTCTGGCAGGTCACGCAGAAGGACTTTAATTTTTACCCCAAGAGCCAGAAGATGCCATGGAAGTGCTTTAAATTAAGCAGGACTGCAACTTGATCAGATTTGCATTTTGAGAAGATAAAATCCAAATGTGTGTCATTAAAGGACTAATTGGATCCATTAGCATATATCCACACAGGGAACTCCAGGCATCTGTTCAAAAGAATAAATATAAACTAATAGCGTGATTTCTAAAATTATTTTTAAAAAAACATATAAGGTACAGAACAGTGGGTATTGTATTCTATCATTTGTGCAGAAACACACACACACACACACACACACACACACACACACAGTTGTTTGTTGTTATTCAGGGCAGTTGTGTTCTATGAAGCTGCCAGGAACACTGAATTAGCAGATACTGAACTATGGCTCCCGGGAGAAATGCAGGGTTGGGCTTCCATGAGGCTCTGGTCACAGTATTTTCACCAGCCAATCAATGCATACATAACCTTATTTTATGTGTGTTTCCTTTAAAGACATCTTTCTTCACATATAAGGTTGATTCATTAACACTGAATTCATGAGCCAGCAGCACGTAACTCATGCCTGAACAAAGCTCACCTAACGCATGTATTTTCTCGGAAGGCACATCAAAGCTTTCCTGTGTTCTTAGCAACACTAGACAGCACTTTAGCACTATGATCGGAGGCCATTCTAAACAGCGAAATCAACATAAAGTACAAAAATGTGAAGAACGTGGCACTAGATAGACTGCAAACAGGACACTTACTGACGGGACCAGAGCTGACCGGGGAAGGCAGAGCGTGGCCTCATTCGACCTCGGCTGGGGGACTCCCATTTTTCGTTGCTCTGCACAAGTTTGCTTACGCCTGAGAAAGCGCCCCGAGGATTGATTTGGGGCTGACAAATAAATGTTAGCAGTAGACAAATGTGCAAATATGAAACTGTGAATATGAACATCAGCTTTACAGGGGAAATCGTCTCAACCTTAGACATAAACTGCAAAAATAAAAATAGTACATGAATATTCATCAACAGTTTACCCAGATTTCACCCCCTTTGCTTTATCAATTATGCAGCCACCCTCCCTCGCATGTACAAACATACTTGTTGTTCCTGAATATGAGGGTAGATTATATACATCGTGACCCTTTCCCCCCCCTAAATATGTCAGTGTGTGTTTCCTTTAAAAGGGATTCTCTTTCATAACCACAGTACACTTATCGACCTTGGTACATTTAACATGTATACAATGCTTTTACCTAATCTACCGTTCTCCTTCATTCTGGAACAAACACATCCGCAGCCTTTCACTGTGTTCTGTGGTATTGACGCTTTGTAACCCACACTTTTTAAAAAATAGAAGGTCCCTCAGTTTAAGTTTGTCCGATGGTTCCTCACAGTCAGATTCAGGCTATGCATTCTCCCCTGAAGTGCTGCCTAGGTGATGACGTGCAATATGACTGCTCTAAAACACAAGGCGTCTCTACGAGGGAATCTAAAGAAGCTGGTGCTGGGACTGTCTTTGGAGAAGAGACCTGAGACCCTGGAGGAGAGATCTGGGGAGGAGAGTGACTTCCCACTCTCTGCCCTTACAGGCCTTTTGAATGGTACTAGGTGTATGCAGTACCCATTCATAAACTAATTTTTTAAAAACAATCATTCATTGTTGTTTTTTAAAAAATATATATCTTTATTGACTTCAGAGAGGAAGGGAGAGGGGGAGAGAGATAGAAATATCAGTGACAAGAGAGAATCATTGATTGGCTGCCTCCTGCACGCCCCACACTGGGGATGGAGCCAGCAACCCAGACATGTGCCCTGATTGGGAATCAAACCATGACCTCCTGGTTCATAGGTGGACGCTTAACCACTAAGCCTTGCCAGCCGGATCATAAACTAATTTCTAAAATCCTACAAGGTCGGTGAGTCTGGTATTATTACCCCCATTTTCCATATGAAGAAACAGGCTCAAGGAGAGTGAGTATCAGGAAGGCCTCGGCTCCTGGCCTGTGGACCTATGCCTGCCGTCACTCAAAGTGCTGCCCTGAAATTAGGTGGGTGTAGATTGCAATGAGAGCAGCAGAGGAACCAGGGGGCCTGGGTGTATAAGCCACCCCCCTCCCCCGGCAACTTCAGTGGGTGCAGTAGGGCCCTCACTTACCCAGATAACCTAGGGGAGGAGATACTTGAGTTGAGTGTGGAAAGGTGAGAAGGTAGCCAGGTGTCCAAGGGTTACAGGATGGAGGGAAGGAAGAGAAAGCAGGAAGGAGGGTATTTCAGACAGAAAGTGCCTTGGATCCAGGGTAGCAGGCTTGCAAATGTGCACACCACATCCAGGCTTGCAAAGATTAGGATCTTCCCTGGCAGTCTCACCGTGGTGTGCGGTGGGGAAGCCTGGGCTTGCCTTTTAACAATAGACGGGTCTTTGTACATTGAGCAGGTCTCCTTTCAGTCAAAGGATTCCGTCCATTTGGTGATGAACTCCCTCGTGTGGCTGGTTTCCCACACTTGGAAAACTCACTGTCTTTCTCAGCTCTGTCCCTCTCACTCCCTCTCCCCAAGATGCTCCCTGGTTGTCGGGTATATGAGGGCTCTTACTATACCCACTGGAGTTTGGGGGGGAGCCCCCATACATCCAGGCCCCCTGGTTCCTCTGCTGCTCTCTCTGAGGAGAGGGGCACCGGGCGTGGCTTTTCATACACTAATTGCAGCTAAAGGAATTGAGAGGCTCTAGCTCCCTGGCCTTCAGCACTTTTGTTTTCCCCTTTACTTTGTCAAGGTTTAAACTATTTACATTCTGTCCTGTTTATTACATGTTTTGTCTGCAGATTGAGTCTAAGATAGTAAACCGCACATAAATGACATTATTATACCATATAATTACCATGTTTGTGTAAATATTATTTGCTGCAGAATCAAGTAGTATGAAAGAAGAAAATAACTTTATATTGCTTACTAAACATCTGTAGGTCAAAGGACAATACATATTCCAGACATAAAAGTCTAAACCAGTATCATTCATTTTTTTTCTATGTTTATATTTATTTTTACACTCAGCTTCCATTTTTAAAAAAATCTCTCTTGTTCTTTGTTGAATGACTTTGGTAGGACATCTCCTTGAGTGATTTCTCCATATGCAGTGCTTAATTGGTGTATTTTCCGACTCCCTGGATTTCAGAAAATGTCTTTATTTTGCCTTCACTTTGAGTGGTAATTGGGCTGGTGATAGAATTACAGATTCAAATGAATTTCCTGCAAAATCTGATGTTAGGCTGAATCTCATTTTTTCACATGTAACCTGCTTTTTCTTTTGGTAAACTTACATGATTTTCCCTTTATGCCTTAACTTCTGAAATTTTACCCAAGTGCATTTCAATGTGGTATTTCTTTACTCATTCTCATTGGCCCTCAGTGGGTTCCTTAATATAACACAAAACCAAAACCAAACATTTCTTTTTTAAAAAAATATATTTTTATTGATTTTTTACAGAGAGGAAGGGAGAGGAAGAGGGATAGAGAGTTAGAAACATCGATCAGCTGCCTCCTGCACACTCCCTACTGGGGATGTGTGTGCAACCAAGGTACATACCCTTGACCAGAATCGAACCTGGGACCCTTCAGTCCGCAGGCCAACGCTCTAGCCACTGAGCCAAACCGGTCAGGACCATTTCTTTGATTTAATATCAAAATGTATTATGAGGAAAACAAAGATGGCAATAATGTCACCACCCAATTAACATTTTATTCCAATTAACATTTTTAAAGCATAAAATTATACAATATCACACAAAGGGTGAAACGTGAAAAGTATCACTCTTCTTCGTCCTCACCTACAGTCAGTCCCTCAACCCATCTACATTGGCTCATTGGTTATCCATCCACCCAGGGAAAAAAATGTTTATACCAGCATATAGTGAATACTATCTATGAAAAGCAAATCTTTTTTAAAAGATTATACAGATAATAAACGTATCAAGCTTTCTAAGTATTGCCCATCTAGATGAAAACATTGGTGTTTTCATGTGTATTTCTTCAGCTGGATGTATGGCTTGGTATTGTTTCTTCTGTTTATTGGCCATCTGGATTTCTCTTTCCTGTTCTTGGCCTCAAGGGATCTTTCCCCAATGACCCGTGTCTTTCTTTGCCTCAGGAAAATGTCCTCCGGTCACTTCCTCAATGGTTCCCTCTCCCCTCGCCTCTGCTGTTCCCCTGCATCCAGACATCTGGATTTGTCCTCGTGTCATTTTGTTTTTATCTCACATCTTCCATCTGTTGGTCTTTTCCCTCTGCCTTAAAGGAAATGTTTCTCAACACTGCCTCTGACATTTCTCTTGCTTTTACAACACTTTCAGATGACTGTGGTTTTTAAAAAAATCAGAGTAGTGCATGAGAGTGACATTGTGAATAAAGTATGGTTTATATGGTTTACAGATAGCACTGTTCTGCAATGTCTTACTCCTGATACCCATTATTAAACTTTTTAGCTTTTTTTTTTTTGCTGCGAATTTCTGTATTTCTTAATACTGGACATTATCTTTGACTTCCTTTTATGGGAGATGAAGATTTAGCACTAATACTACCTCCACGCCCCCACTGCCCTTCTCTCCATCCCACTGTCGCAGTTATGTCCCAATTTCCCGTTAAATGATTAGTTATTTGGGGGTGGGGGGTTTATATGTGAGTGTAGTTCATGGCTGAGTCAAAAAATTCATGAGCCCTGGCCAGGTAGCTCAGTTGGTTAGAGCATCATACTGATATGCCAAGGTTGTGGGTTCTATCCCCGGTCAGGGCACATACAAGAATCAACCAATGAATGAAAAAGTAAGTAGGACAACAAATTGTTCTTTCTTTCTCTCTCTATCTCCCCCTTCCTCTCTTTCTAAAATCAATAAATAAAAAATGTTCACTCTGATTTTCCTAGAGATTATTATTATTGTTGTTGTTATTACTTAGATTTAACTAAGGCCTTCTAAACCCTCCCAAAGGAATTTTAAAGGACTTGAATTTGGAAGAGCCCTTTTCCACAGATTGGCCCCTTCCTTTGTTTCTCTCCTTCTTGAGGTTTGAGGACAGAGCCAGGAAAGGCAGGACCAGGATGTCAGGGAGAGACGAGAGGCAGGAAAAGCCTGGGGCCTGGAAAGGGGAGAACAGTCCACGGCAATCCGGGACTGGAACTTTAGGAGTCTGTCGTCTGACCTCACAATGTCTCCACCGAAGCTTTATTTTTCATGGTGGGTGGTTCCCAGTCCTTCTCTCCCACTGCAGCCCACCCCCAAGCTGAACAGCTATACCGGACTTTGCAGGAGAGTTCTAACACTTAGCACTATTATTTTTAAACCTAGCAAGAAAGCAGAAACCATGAAAGCAGAAGGGATGCTGAGGTTCTGAGGCAGGACGTGTCTGAGCCACCAGGGGCCGCTGTTTCCCCATGCTCAACCCAGGAACCTGGCTGCCCTCTAAGAATGCAAGTCCCTGCTTGAACCAGAGACCCTAAGGGAGTCCTCCAACCCTATGCGGCCCTCCCCATCTCCCCAGGGTCCTCAGCACAGTCTCCAGTCTGCGTGCCCCCCAACCTGACAAGAGGGAGCATGGGGGGATCTTGGCAATTGCAGATGCCACAGTAGCAATCTGAACTGGGCCATGATTTTTCTGCGCTGTCAGCATTGATCCTGTTGTAGGGGCCTGCCTGCCTGGTTTGCAGGGGCCTGGCTAACTGCTGGGTGACCTTCCTGAGAGAGGAAGGCTGGCTTTCAGAGATGTGGGCCCCTGGGGTGGAGGTTCCGGTTAGGTCAGTGGTCTCCAAATTGGGGTGTGCAAGATGGTCTGTTGGAGGTACAGGAAGAAAACACCACGCTTTTATTTATGTATTTATATTTTTAATCTAAAAATGAGAATGTGGCTTCACAAATATTTGATATCCAGATTGTTGCTGACTCTCCCATGTGGGTTGTATGCCGACAGCCCTGTGTCAGCAAGCGTGCGTGGTGTCCTAAGCGGGGAATGGGGAGCCTTGCTAACCCAGCACAGTGACGTGCCCTGGTGGACTGGACTTACACAGTCTATTACATAGTTTAGCCAAAGTAATCCTCACAGCACGGACAGGTAGCTCTTAAGGGTTCCTTCGAAGAAACCAAGGTTTGAAGGTAACACCTAGAGTTCCTGCACTTTTGAACCAGAGAAGATAAATGACCGAGCTGTCGCTTCCACTCCTGTGTGAACACTTAGCTGCATTCTGACATAAAAACAGATCTGACAAGACATCAGACTCCCAAACTCAGACCTGTCAAAACTATTTAAAATTATATCTATTATCATTGAGGATGGGCCTTATACTATACTATCAAAAATAGCCGTGACTTGATAGCAGTAGTAGTGAGTGAGACAGTTCGACTCTGTGGTATATCAGAGGTGCCAGCAAAGACCTGTTTGCAGGCTGAGGTGCCGATCGAAAGAGCTTGGAAATCGCTGGGGTGTGTGGCCGACAACAGTCCAGCGTCCCTGTCCTGACATTTCTCCGAGTTGGCTGTGGGCCAAGGGCCTAAGCATTGGGTTTGTGAAGATTGTAGCTGATGCTGTTTTAGTGCCAGACATTGGCACTTTGATCCTTTGGGATTTGGTTCAGATTCAAACCTGAACCAAATTTTGAAATTGGGTGATTTTGTTTGGTTTTGGTCTGCTTCATGAGTGTCTGATTCCTGTCAAAGAGGAGGAGGAGGAGGAGGAGGAGGAGGCAGCCTTCTGTTGTGTAGCCTTCTACCCTGCTCACTGAAGTGTGTCTACTTTGTGGACTCCTGGGGGTCCACCCTGGTTTACTGCACATTTTCCCATCCTGCACAGGCAGGGCCGCCCTCTCAGCCCCCTTCCCTGTATTTCCTTTCAGGTGCAAAAGATTTAAAAATCTCATGGGATTTGTCCAGAGCTTGACAGAGGCAGAGGTCATTTAAGTGGACTTACTGAGAACAGACGTAAGGTCCCCTGTGTCACTTCTTGCCAAAGTGCCTTCCAACGACCAAGGGCACCGACCAAGGGTATCCGGAGTCCTTAGAATAACTTTAAACATGCAGATTCCTGGGCCCCATTTGCAACCTCCTGACTCAGAATCTGTGAGTGGGCCGAGGAAAATGCATTTTAAACAAACCCTTCTCCCACCAACTGGTCATTCTGAAGCACACTCAGAATTTTAAGAAACATTACTTTGTATAATGATACTTTAAAAAACTATAGTGTTTTTTTAAAAGAGTTTCTTACCTCAATTTATTTATTTTTAACATGGGAAAAGGAAGGCCTGGCAGCCTTCTATTGATTTGAAGCACAAGGGTGGACTGAGGGGCTCAGTGTGTGTGTGTGTGGGGAGGGGGGGGGGGAGGCAAGGAGAGGGGGTTAGCCATTCACCTAAGTGTGTGAGAGTGTTAGCAGCAGGTGGGACCTGGCCCTCCCTGCCCAGTCCTCCTGCACATAACTGGACACTCAGGGTTGTGAGTGAGATGAGGCTCCACACATCAATGAAGAGGACCCTGGCCTGAAGTAACTCCAGGGGAAGGAGGTAAATTTCTGGGGCAAATTCATCCCTGAAACCAGATCCCACCTGGGCCAGTAGGAATCAGCATCCCACTCATCTTTAGAATGACTTTACAACTCACAACTTATAGGCTAGCCCATCCAGCCACATGACCAGCAAAATCCACAGAGATCCTGTAGCATAAGATCAGCACAATGGCTTGTTGGCCTCAGACACTAAAGAGCACAGGCAGGAATCAGAGCTCCGTCTCCTGTGCCCCACCCCCTGGTCAGTCACAACTCTCTCAGGCTTCGCTGGAGAACAGCCCCTTCCACAGGAGTCATTGTGCCCACACGCCGTCCCAGGCTGGGCAGGCACCACTCCCCAGTCCTCCCACGGTCTCTGGGCCGGCCTCTATCTTGTCACTTACCACTCTGCCTTATACGGGCCAGGTTGGGTGTCTGCCTCCCTGGACAGGAAGTCTCTTGGAGGTAGGGCCTGGGTTCAGTAAACGTTTGTAAAATGGACAGGCTCATCACTGGGGCTTCTCTTATATCTAACTTAAGTCATTATCACCTCAAGCGCCCTGGTACCCCGCTGAGGCAGAGCCCTGGCAGCCATTTGAGGAATGTCAGGGCGGTGAGAAACATCTAAAACAGTGATGGCCAACCTCTGACACGCGAACTCATTTTTTTGTTTGATTTTTCTTTGTTAAATGGCATTTAAATATATAAAATAAATATCAAAAATATAAATCTTTGCCCCTAACCGGTTTGGCTCAGTGGATAGAGCGTCGGCCTGCGGACTCAAGGGTCCCGGGTTCGATTCCGGTCAAGGGCATGTACCTTGGTTGCGGGCACATACCCAGTGGGGAGTGTGCAGGAGGCAGCTGATCGATGTTTCTCTCTCATTGATGTTTCTAACTCTCTATCCCTCTCCCTTCCTCTCTGTAAGAAATCAATAAAATATATTTTAAAAATATATATAAATCTTTGTTTTACTATGGTTGCAAAGATCAAAAAATTTCTATATGTGACACGGCACCAGAATTAAGTTAGGGTTTTTCAAAATGCTGACATGCCGAGCTCAAAAGGTTCGCCATCACTGATCTAGAATGTCCATTTTCTGTGTCACGGGGAGGAGGCAAACCTGGCGTCAGGGCTGCAACCTCAAACCAGGGCCGCATGGCCTCTTGCCACCTTGTCACTCTGGGCCTACCTCCAGATGTGCACCCTGCCAGGCAGGAGGGACCGCTGTGTTTTCTTCCTCCTAGAGGCCGAGAAATCCAGCAAGCAAGGCGAACCAGCTATCAAACCCCACCTCCGAGCCAGCTCTCCCGACTCCTCACCTCTTCCTGCAGCTAAGAATGTACGTACGTGGCCAATGAGAGTCTGGCTTCTGCTTTCCCACCTTTCCTGGCAACATTCACAGCCCTTCCTGATGGTGAGCAATGCAAGTTCCAGGCATGCCTTGTTTCATTATTGGCTTCCCAGGTGTCACTGTAACCACAGGGCGAGTCCTTAACTGCTATGGGCCGATAAACATGCAAATTCCTGTATGCAAACAATGTTAGGCTGCAGCTTCTTTCCCACTAAGACTGACACATGGCAACTAGCTCAGAAAATGGGTGGCAGTCCAGGCCTTCCCAGCACTGTCCCACAATCCTGGTGACCAGGTATCTGGGGAGACAAGCTGCCTGTCCCCTCATGGGGCAGCCAGGAAACAGTACACACTCCACTCCTTCAGGTCCCTAGAGGGTGGGAAGTGACTGAAACAGGAACAGCCCAGTCCTGTTAGGGGTTGTCAACATAAGAAATGTCCAAACCTGTAGAGAATTTTTATAAGAGTTTGAGCCAAAACTGACAACATATGCTGCTTGCGGAACAATTTCTCCAATGCTCCGGAGAATGACAATTTTGCAGTGTTTTGTCTTTAAACTTAATTTTTCAATTATAGTTGACATTCAATATTATTTTATATTAGTTTCATGTGTACAGCATAGCGGTGAGGCAATTATACAAATTTACCAAGTGATTCCACCCAATAATTCAAGTACCCACCTGGCACCAGGCACAGTCATTACCATATTATTGGCTATATTCCCTAGGCTGTACTTTACATCCCTGTGACATATTTTGTGACTATCAGTTTGCATTTCTTAATCCCTGCACCTTTGTCACCCAGCCCTCCAACCTCCCTCCCCTCTGGCAACCATCAGTCTACTCTTTGCATTTATGAATCTTTTCTGCTTCCTTTACAGTTTCTTTTATGCAGTTGAGATTAAGGGGGGGAGGAATGGAAGATTACTTGAGGGTGGAGAAAGCAAGGCGGGGATTGGATTACAGGATAGTCAAAATTATGTGCTCTCTCAAGGGTGGTTATGACTTAATTTCAAAGGGTGTTAGCCTAGGTGCACAAACACAATGGACAGTGCTTGCTTAAAGCAATGATACAAACTTTTACTAAAGAATTTGTGTGCCTGGGGTGTGACTACCACCATGACCTGCCCAGTTAGGAATTTTGAGTCAGAGCACCCTGTGAGGTTATTTTCCACAGAACCCCTTTGTTTGTCCACAGGGTAAGAGTATTTTTTGCTTCAGTGGTGTTTTGACGTCGGTGCAGTTGTGTGTGTGCATGCGATATGAGGAGTTTCTACACCATCATGGAAAACCTCAGCCCTGTGGCTTTCAACTTTCTTTCTTCTCCTTCTTCTTTTAAAATACGTTTTTATTGATTTTTAGAAAGAGAGGAAGAGAGAGGGAGAGAGAGAGAGAGAGAGAGAGATATGAAACCGGGCAGAAACCCGGACATGTGCCCTGACCGGGAATTGAACCTGCAACCTCTTCGGTGCATGCGAGGACACTCAACCAACTAAACCACAGTGGCCCGGCGGCTTTCAACTTTCTTGAGGCCTCAAGTCCCATCAGTAGCTGTGATCCTTGCTATGGGGCAATGGTGCTTTTTCCAGTGGGGACCAAGGAACAGCCCTACTTGGCCCATTTTCTCCATTTTCAACCTAGAGTCACAGGGACTAGGGATGGGCCGTATTTCCTTCCCCTGAGCCCTCAGTGGAGCAGGGGGAGTCACCCTGGTGGCGCAGGGTGAGGCCTGAGGCCCCTGCATCCAGGTCCCTGGCCCTGAAGGTGCCTGTGGGGGAGAGATGACACTCAAGGGGGGGAGATTCCTGCAGAGGGATCCGCCTGGGAGCAGGCCCAGTAGTGCAGGAGCCTAGAGAGGTTCAGGGTCGGCTCCCCGGGTACCTGATGGGAAGCCGGTAGAGGGAGTCACTCTGGGGTTGGGATTTTTACTGTCAGGGGTCTGGAGGCAATTGGTTTTTACCTGATTTGATTGGCATCGAACAACAAAAAACAAAGACAACAGTGGAGTGGGGTTGCTGAGATGGAAGCAACAAAAGGAGTCCTAATACAGTGCCCGGAAGCTTCTGGGAAAAGGAACAAGGGGATTTGGGGATCCAAAAGGCGGGCTGGGTGGGGGCGTGGAGAGCCAAGGAGGAGGCGAGGAGGGCCGACAGTGGGAGCGCAGTGGAGGGTGGAGGGTGGAGGGTGGAGGATAGAGGGTGAGGTTGGAGGGTTCCTGGCCTCCCGCGCCGCCAGGGGGCGCCCTCCCGGGCTCAGGACCTGCCTCCTGGAGGGCGGGCCGGGCCGGGCCCAGGCTGAGCTCCCGCGGGTCCCGAGGAATGTGGCCTTTGGCTCGTCCCCTGTTCACATTCCGGCGGCGCAGGAATGTGAACAGGGTGTTCACTGCGCGCCCTGAACGCACGAGTTCGGTCCCTCCCGTCAGAGAACGCCGGGCAGCGGCCAGGGCTGGTCCCCATCCCCCCCCCACCCCCCCGCCGAGCCCGCAGAGCCTCCGGGTGGAGGTCACGGCCCTGAGGGCAGGCAGGCCAGCGGGGCCTCAGGACCAGGGCCCGGGCAGGGGCACCTTGAGACCAGGTGTGGTTTGGAAAAGGAGGGTAACCAAAAGCAGTTCTACTGAGGCCCAAGAAGGCTGGCCAAGAGCTGGAAGGGGAGACAGGAGCCACGCTCTCCACCAGCAGCTTCAAGGGGCACGGAGATCAGACCCTGAGATGTGCCCACCTCCAGGGCATATTGTGGATGGCAAGGCCTGGAGAGAAAGGAAGAGCGGGCACTCCAGCTTGGGATTAGGTGCTTCCTGACCAGCCAGGGAGTGACTGAAAACCCAAGAGTAAGCATTCCGTTCCTTCGACAAACACTGGCCCAGCTTCTGTGCCAGTCCCTGAGCTCAATCCTGGGAGCACAGAGGTGAACAAGGCATGCCCTGGCCTTGAGGAGTTGACCTTCTAGAGACAGCGAGGAAGCCCAGGCATGGTGTTGGGGACTCAGAGGAACCACTCCGAGTAGGGGTGGGGTGGGGTGGGGGGAATCTAGGAGGGCTTTTCGGGGGAAGCTGCAAAAGGATCTGAAAGGCCACTTAGGAAGTTAGCCCAAAAGATGGGGGAAGAGCGTTCTAGACACTGAGGGAACCTTGTGTGTGGAGACTGAGGGAAGAGCATGTGGTCCCAGTGCCCCCAAGCAAAGCCTGGGCTTGCCCCTCTTCCGCCCTTGCCCCCCCCCCCCCACACACACACACACATACCTGCCAGGTGGCCAGCTGCATCACAGCAGGGGTCATGGTGCCCACCTCAGTCGATTCCATGATATTGGTCAATTATGAAGCCCATTCTGCAGGAGGCACAGGAGTGGGCCTGTGAGGAGGGTAAGGAGGAAGGATCAGGACCTGGCATAATGCTTTGGAGACTGTGTAGACTGAGAGGTAAGGCCCATAGCATCGGGCATGGCGCCTGGGACCTAACAGGTGCTCAGTAAACACTGACTGGTCTCAACACTTGGCCTGATTTCAGACTCTTTTTTTAAAAAAAAAAATTTTTTTTTAATTGATTTCAGAGAGGAAAGAAGAGGGGGAGAGAGAGAGAGAGAGAGAGAGAGAAACATCAATGATGAGAGAGAAGCATTGATCAGCTGCCTCCTGCACACCCCCCACTGGGGATCGAGCCTGCAACCCAGGCACGTGCCCTTGAACCCGGGACCTTTCAGTCTGCAGGTCAACGCTCTATCCACTGAGCCAAACCAGCTAGGGCGATTCTCGGACTCTTTATCTTCCCCCTTAAAGGAGCTATTTCTACCCCTGAAAAGGGCAGCTGTCCAGTTCTACATCCCTGAGGGGGTGCTTGGGGGAGGAGGTGGACACAGTCATGGAACTTCCTGTTGTTTTGCCCCTCCCTGGTTGAGGAGGGGGGCATGCTGGAGATGAAAGTGGTGTGATTGGCTATCATAAGGTCCTGAATGAATGAAGCAGGGAGGGTCAGGGCCAGGAAGGCTGGAATTGGGCCATCGTCCAGGAAAGGAGTGATAAAAGCTGATAAGAGCTGAGGAAGGGAGAAGAGAAAACAGTGATGGGAGATAGACACTGAGGCGGCAGATGAGACCGAATGTTTTAGCTGCTTGGATGCAAGGTGGGACCAGGGCTCCAAGTCCACGGTCAGATCCTTACCTGGTGTGGGCAGTATGGATCTGATCCCAGGAGGCCACCGGGTGTCCTACATGTCCCCACCTGTGTGTCCCGAATGATCCTGAGTGAAGGGACAGGAATGTTTACATCCAGGCATTCCTTGTCCGGCCCCCCTCCCAGGAATGCACTGGACCTAAATTCTTCTGTGCAGAGGAAAAGTGCAGGCCTTGGATGTCCTCTCCAGCATTGTTCCTTGGCAAACACAGGAAGATGGGTTTCCTTTAGATTTGTGCTGCTGACAACTGAATCCGGACCCCTTCCCCCCACCCTCCCCTTTGGGGTGGAGGTTGGAGGCGGAGGCAGGAGACCAGGCAGTGGATGGAAAATAAACACCCCCCCCCCTCTGCTCCTCTGACTTATTTCATGTTCTTAGAATTTCCTCTCTTGGATTCCGGCTTTGTTATGTTAAAATTCCACACATTGGCTGGGCTGGGAAAATCCCTGTTGCTGTTGCCCTGGAGAGAGGCAGCTGTACCCTGGGGCCCAGGCCTGAAGCCCTGGCCGGTGAGCCTGCAGCCCAGTGTCCAAGTAGCTCCTGAGTCAGCCTGTGTGAGGGAGGCTCCAGGGGCTGGGTGTGTGCGCCTCTGCATGAGCTGTCCTAGTCCCACCGTGGGGACGTGGCAGTGTTTTGGTTTCAGCTGCCTGGGCCAGGGCCAGGCTAGAGTAATGATGGCTCCGTTAGGAAGTGGTGGAACCTCCAAAGGGACCTTCAGGTGGGCCTGTGCGGTGCGTGCTCTGAGAGGACACCCAGGCCACCAGAAAGCTGCCCCTGCCCGCCTGCCTGGGCTGCCCCTTTCCTGAGCTCTGTGTGGCAGAAGGGGGTAGTTGCTTTCCTGTACAAGGTGGCTCCCGCCTCTTGCCCTTCTCTCCTGACACCCACTGCCCACAAGAACGATCATGGTAGTGTTTCTTTACTTCACCGATTCATTCGTTCGTTCGTTCCTGCACTTATTTGATAAATGTTTATCAAGTACGTACCAGGTGTTGAGCACGGTGCTGGAAATCCAGAGACAAATAAACTGGAAAAAATGGAAACAACCTTAGGATCCTAACAGTTAGACACATAACGTATGAACTACGCACATGACTCAGGACTGGGACGAGGGTGAAAACAAGTGAGGTGCTTGCCTAGGATGAAGACTGTAAGGGGTACCAAGAAATTCTGTAATCAAGATAAGTAACATTTTAGCAAATAAAAATCAACCCCTGGTGAACAAAACAGCAACATTTTAAATAAAGACAGGATCAGTAACAGTTCTATGCGAGGCCTACTGGGACCTGAGGCAAAGGAAAAATGAGTAATACTGATCCTATGTTCAGAACTGAATACGGCTTTGAGAGAATGTCATCACATAAGCATTAAAATACGTCGTGGGCATTTGCTTGTTGACAGAAAGAAACTCATGGCATATATTTGAGTGAAAAATGAGAGGACACAACCATATATAAAGTAAGTTCCTATTGAAAATATATTTGGGTATTAGAAACTGTAAGAGCATATGCAGAGATGTAAAAGCTCTTTTCTCTCTCTTATTGCCTTTTTCGTGTTTGTGTTTCCTGATTATTTTAACAGTGAACATGTAATGCTTATATAATTTTATTAAAGTTATTTTAAAAAAACACACACACACAAGAGAAGCGTAGCAGAGCACACTGGTCCGCGGCAGAGCTGACCATGAGCTTTCTGACCTATGAGAGCCCGGAGGACTGTCCAGAGCAACCCTTCTCACACTGGCCAGGGGGCAGGGCCAGGATGGCCACGCCACTTTAGAAAGGAGAAGCCAAGGCTCAGCGAGGTGGAGGCACTCGGAGAAGAGTCGCCAGGTGGCCCAGCTGGTTGGAGGATTGGCCCGGACACTAAAAGGTTGCGGGTTTGATTCCCAGTCAGTCAGGGCAAATACCTAAATTGTGGGTTTGATCCCAGGTTGGGACATGTTTGGGAGGCAACCGATTGATGTTTATCTCTCACATCGATGTTTCTCTCTCTCCTTTTCTCTTTCACACTTTCTCTAAAATCAATAAACAGACCCACGAGCTAGAAAAAACAAAACAAAAAAAAGAGTAGCCATTTGGGGCCTGGTGGAATGGGCCTGTGCCTGCAGGCCATCCTGCTGGGATCCACATCGCCCAGAGCATGGAGAGCTGTCTTTTGCTTCCAGCTTCTTCCAAGATGAACCTTCGAGGTCTCTCTTCTTCATGGCCAGCTGTCCTCCCTTGACCTACCTCTTCCATTTGGTGCTTTTCTCACCCGAGAGCAGAACTGTCGGGGAAAAAAAAACCTGCAAGAAATATCTGGGCAGATGTGGCTGGCCTCTCTTTGGGCCCTCAGTGAATGACGAGCGGGCTTCTGAGTGACTGAGAAAGTATTTGCAATGTTGTGTTTTTCTCTCTGGCACAGACACACTCCGCAGACTGGCATGAATCATCCCCTAAAGCCCCCATCTGCCTGGAAATGCCTGGTGGTTCTTCCCAGAGTTCAGAAGCCATCAGCCCTGCATGCCAGCAGGCTTAGCTATTCCCATCCAGCCACAAACCTTTGCCCCTCCGAGGGGGAGATGCCAGGAGAGGGACCCAAGGCAGAGGTGCCACCCCTGGGCTGTGCTTGCCCAGCCTCAGAGCTGAGACCCTCCTGACTGCCCTCTCTGTGACTTAGTAGGCTATGGTCTTAAGCGTGATGCCTGTGGGGGACAAAATAGAGGCCTTTTCTCTCCCAAGAGATGGGTTTCCAGGTTCCAGTTGCCCTCAGCAGTATGTGGTCTCTGCTTGTCTACTGAATGCCACGAAGCAAGCGTGGCCTCGGTTCTACGCATCGGTGTGGCAGATTGCACATCCCAAAGGCAGCCGTGGTAGTATTTTCCTTGCAGCTAGCTCTGGCTGTGGAACTGAGTTATGACCAAAGACATGTCAGTGGAATTCTCATGTGGAAATTTCTGTTTAAGTTTCTTTCAAGGGAGGTGGGGTGCTCTTCTTGTCCATTTCTTCATCCTGCTGCCTGTAATACAGATGTGATGGCTAGAGCACTGGCAGCCTTCTTGGGCCATGAAGACTTGAGGTGGGGCAAAGCTTTAACAAATACCAGAAACCCAGAAGCAATGAAAGAAAAAATGAACATATTTGACTAGATTAAACTTTTAAACTTTTTATTTTATATTTTATCCTCATCCGAGGATATGTTGTTGTTTTTAAAAATTGATTTTAGAGAGAGAGCAAGAAGAGAGTGAGAGAGAGAGAAACATCGATGTGAGAGACAAACACCTATGGGTTGCCTCCTATACCCTCCCCGCCCTGACCTGGGACTGAACCCGAAATCTACGTATGTGTCCTCATCAGGAATCAAACCCAAGACCTTTTGGTGAACAGGTTGACGCTCCAACCAACTGAGCCACCTGGCCAGGGCAAACTTTTACAATTTTTGTGGCAAAAGATAACACAATGACAACAAATCAAGAGATTTGGAAACTGTATTTATAAATCTGAACAAAAGGTGGAAAAATCTTTTACAAATTGACAGGAAAAAGATTATTTAACCAATAGAATTATCGGCTATTTATGGAAGAGCAGTTTCAAAGAGCCAAAAAATATGAAAAAAATCACTAGAAGTTAGTGAAAAAAATGAAAAGGATTGGTAATACCTATTGCTAGTGGACACACAGAGAAAGGGATATTCATATACTAATTGTTTATAAAAATGTGCATTTCATAGTCTTTAAAAAACCAATCTGGCAACATCAATTAAAATTATTATGTAAAATTAAGTATAACATACACATTACATATGTATAAGTATATTTTGACCACCAATCCATTCCTTATCATCTGTTCTCAAATATTTGTTCCAAATAATGATAATTATTGTGGCGTTTCCATAGTGTCCAAAAATTAGAATTGAATGTCCAGTCACGGGTAAATGGCTGTGCACGTTATGGTACATCCATATGTAGGAATGCTATACAGTCATTAAAAAGAATGAAATAGAACTATACTAGTGATAAATTTTCCTTAGATAATGATGAATAAGGAAAGGTAGATGAGCCTGGTGGGTGTGGCTCAGGGGTTTGGTTTCCCGCACCCTGCTCTCCACCCTGAGCCTCAATCTGCCGGCCCTATGCTCACAGATGCATCCTCCCACCGGGTCTCTGTTAGGAGAGGAGACGAGGAGGCCTGTGGAGCGTGGCTCTCGCCCTCCCAGAGGGGAAAGGTGTGCAGACGGTGCTGGTGAGGAAACCTGGCTTCCCCACCAATCGGCCCATCAGAGTGCTCGCCACTTAGTCACTCTCATTATCTCCACTTTTCTAGGGAGGAGGCCTCGCCACCGTGCCCAGGGCAGCACGTGAGTCAGTGATGAGGCTCCGGTGCTACCGGCCCCCACCCTGGAGCCCTGGTTCCCAGGTTGAAGTTCCCAGGCTGCCTGGCACGGAGATGCCCGTCAGCGGGCATTCAGGCTTGAACACGACCCGGCAGCTGGGCTGAGCAGGTCCTCAGGGGTATTTATTTTTTTCCAGAATGAGTAAGACATCCATAGACTCTTCAAAGTTCTTGGATTCAAATACAGTGAAATGGTTTCTCACGTTCCTGTCACACAGCCAGGCAGCTTCTTTCATTAGAGGCTACGGGAGCCAGTTTCCTTAAAGGGGTGTTTTAATGGGAAAACACAAACAAAAAAGGCAGATAAAGGCCCACAGTTCCTTATCGGGAACCTTTGGGGGCAGGTGTGTTTGGGAATTCGGAATTCAACGTGTGTACAAAGGTAGGGCCACAGGGGAACTTCCATTCCGCAGGTGGCTGTTGCTGGGTGATTGTGACAGGCGGACGAGCACATGGGGGTGGGGCCCGCCCGCTGCAGCAGAGACTGTATTGAACCACTGCTGCCTTTTCTGTGCTCAAACTTTTTTCTTTTTAAAAAAAAAATATTTTATTGATTTTTTACAGAGAGGAAGGGAGAGGGATAGAGAGTTAGAAACATCGATGATAGAGAAATATCGATCAACTGCCTCTTGCACACCCCCTACTGGGGATGTGCCCGCAACCAAGGTACATGCCCTTGACCGGAATCGAACCCGGGACCCTTGAGTCCGCAGGCTGATGCTCTCTATCCACTGAGCCAAGCCAGTCAGGGCTGTGCTCAAACTTTATCTTTCTTTATCTTTGTTACCTGGAAAGCCCTGTGATGAGACAGCATCCTCTACTCCTGGAACAACAAAGGTAGTGTGTGTATATGTCACACCTCAGCAGGGACTGTGATAATACACACTAATATTTCTGCACCAAGTAGGGTAAATAAAGCTGTAATCAGCCTGAAGTCAGTTCGGTTAAATTCAGGTTTTGCTAACAAATGTTTGGGCCAAAAAAAAAAAAAAAATTTTTTTTTAAACTTCTGTTCTTTTAGAGATTTTTCAATTTCGTAATTGTGGATAAGGGAATGTGGACTTGTGTTTATACTACTCCTTATTTAAAAACTTATGGTAGTATTCTGTACACATTGGATCAGTACTGAAGAGCTTTTTTGTGTGTGTGTCATTCTATTAGGTACAGGCATCACAATTACTTTAGCCTGTTTATGGACATTTGGATCATTTCCAGTTTTCTCCCCTGTTGCATCAATGCTGTAATGAATAACATTGTAAACTCATTTAACACATGTGCAAACATATCTGTAGGGTAAATTCCTAGCAGTGGAATTGCTGGGTCAATTAATAATGATGATAGTTAACATTTGCATGGCATTTACTAAGGGCTGGGCAGCGTGGTAAGTGCTTTACAATAATTAATGTATTTTAATCCTTAACACGATTCTCCAGAGGTGGGTACTATTATCGTCCCATTTTACAGATGAGAAAAACTGAGGCAGGGAGACGTTAGATGACTTGGACAGCTGAGGTTCCGACCAAGGTGCTCTGGCTCCAGTCCATTCTCTTAACCATTGCATTCTATCGCCTTTTGAAGATCTGGGGAATTTGTAACTTGGGACATTGCCATATTGTCCTCCACACAAGCTTTCCCAGTTGCCGTTCCCACCAGCAGTGTGTGAGTGTGCTTGATTCCCCGCCAACGCTGTGCTGAGTCAAACTTTTTGATCTTTGCCAATCTGATAGGGGAACATGGTATCTCTGTGACGTTTTAACTTGGGTTTTTTTTTAAACGAGTCAGGTTGAGCGACTTTTCATCTAAGGGCCATCTTATTTCCTTGTCCATAGCCCACTCATTTATATCTTTTGCTCACTTTTCTCTTTGGTTACATCTGTGATTTGTGTTGAGCCTTTCATATCTTAGGAAGATGAGTCCTTGGTGATTCAAGTTACACAGGTCTTTTCCCAGGTAGTCATCCATATTCTAATTTTGCCTGTGGCGAGTTTGGGACATAGTATTGTGAGGAGGTAAGTGAAGGAAAAGGCTTCAGGGTTGGGAAGTGGAGGGAGGGAGAACTCAGAACAGATTCTGGAGAGAGATACCTTCTGCCGAGTGAGGCAGGAGGGAAGGCAGGTGATGGAGAAAGTGCAGGGGACCCCTTAGGATTCAAGCACACCAGGTGTGGCCCCCTCGAGCTGAGGCTGGAGGAGGAAGGGCTCCATGGAAGACACAAAGATTTCTCTCCAAGAAAGGACGGTCCAGCCGCAAGGCTGTGGTCAGCTGGTAGTCTACAGCTGTTGGCTCTTGGAGAGTCCACTCAGCTTTGGAACCACATTTATGCTGTTTTTTTTTTTTTAAAAATCCTCACCTGAGGATATTTTTCCCATTGCTTTTCCGAGGGAGTGGAAGGGAAGGAGGGAGGGGGAGAGAGAGAGAGAGAAACATTGATGTGAGAGAGACACATGGACTTGCAACGGAGGTACATGCCCTTGACAGGGAATCAAACCCGCAAGCCTTTGGTGCTCGGGCCGGCGTTCTAACCACTGAGGAACACCGGCCAGGGCTTTTATGCTCTTCTTGAGGTGGCCTTGGCCAATGACTGAAACAGGTGATGGTACAAGTCTGTTTTCTCCCTCCTCTTTCCCAGGTGTTACCCCCTCCCCCCATAAGTCATCCTACATTCCTGTCTCCATCTCAGCATCAGCTTCCTGGTAAACCCAAGCAGCCCAGACTCCTAAAATCTTTTGGTAAAAATTGACATTCCTCTGTTAAAAATTTTTTATTGAAATATATTTCATGTTGTTTGAGTCTAAAGCTTTGCTTCTTTTTTGTTTGTTTGTTCTTCCTATTTGGTGGTGGCTATAAATACCCTTTGGCTTGGACATAAATGGGAAATGTCGCCCTGTGGGTGAAGGCGGCTGAGGGTGGCCCTGCCAACAGCTGGGGGGATTCTGACCTCAGCTCAAATGCTGGGGGAACAGTATCGAGTGGCCAGGCTGGGTCTGGGGGTGACCAGCCAGGCAGGCCAGGACCGCTGGAAGGGTCTCTGCATAAGGTGTGTGGGAGCCCCTCCAATGCTGGCCCCAGGCCTGAGAACATACCACACAGGGCCCGGGGCTCAGATGTGCCAGCCCTCATCCGCAGCCTCTCTCTGGCCCAGACATCTCTCCCCGGGCCTGCTGTTGTGCCAACTGGTCTCCCTCCCACCCTTTGTAAGTTGCCAGGGTGATCCCATCACACCACTTCTCCATCCTAAGCTTTGGGTGGTGCCACCTGGAGGCTACCTCCCTCATCTGTGTCCCAGACCTTGCAAATACTGACTGGCTCTTGTCTTCCTTTCTGGTCTCTCTTTAATCATTGCCAGCCTTTACTTCATTCCATACTCACTGGCCATTCTGAGGACCCAGGAGGCACTGTGTCCCTCTGCATCCATCATAGCTAGTCTCTTCGCCTGGGACACCTCTCCCGTTTTTCTCCATCCCTCAAGGCCTAGCTGATATATCAGCATCTCAGATTTGCCACATTCTAGTTTCCTTAAGAGACTGCAGTGAAAACCTAGCTGGTTGCTCAGTGGTTAGAGCAGTGATGGCGAACCTTTTGAGCTCGGCGTGTCAGCATTTTGAAAAACCCTAACTTAACTCTGGTGCCGTGTCACATATAGAAATTTTTTGATATCTGCAACCATAGTAAAACAAAGATTTATATTTTTGATATTTATTTTATATATTTAAATGCCATTTAACAAAGAAAAATCAACCAAAAAAATGAGTTCACGTGTCACCTCTGACACGTATGTCATAGGTTCGCCATCACTGGGTTAGAGCGTCAGCCCATGGACCCAAGGGTTACTGGGTTAGAGCGTCAGCCCATGGACCCAAGGGTCGTGGGTTTGATTCCTGGTCAAGGGCATGCACCTGGGTTGTGGGTTTGCTCCTAGCCTCCCAGTTGGGGTGCGTGCAGGAGGCAACCAGTTGAAGTGTCTCTCTCACATTGATGTTTCTCTCTCTCTCTCTCTCTCTCTTTCTCTCTCTCCCTTCTTCTCACTCTCCCTTCCTTCCTCCCTCCCTTCATCCCTCCCCCCTCCCTTCCTCTTCCTTCCACTCTCTCTGAAAAGCAATGGGAAAAAATATCCTCAGTTGAGGATTAACAAAAACAAAAAACAGAGGCTGCAGTAAATATTCAAAGTGCTCTTAATTCATTAACCGCCCTCCCCTGCCCACCACTCCATTGCACTGCTGTGTCTTTGAAGATGTTCAGTGCAGAGATGGGCCAAGTGAGGGCTGGGTTAGGTGCATCACACCTGCATTCCTGGAAGAGAGCCTAACTGGCATTTCTTGGCCATTCTTCCTGCAGCCATTTCCACCCCATTCCCGCCACACATACCTCTATAACCACACTCACTGATCAACATTAAAACCACTAATTTGGATCAGACATTCTTTCCACTCTCTCACCAAGATTGCCTGAAATGTTGAAATGCAGTAGAATGCAAGTCAGCCCCAAAATACTTGTTGAACGTATCAGATGGGCAATGGATGGTGGTAGGTGATAGGTTGGTGGGTTACAAGGAAGCATAATATGCAACAGAGTGCCTGGCCCCAGGGAAGCAGATTACCCAATTTGTAGACAACCGAAGGCTGTGTGTGGCATGTGACACAAATCCTAAGTGACAGGGGACTTCAGAGGAAAGTGGTCACGGCCGGCCGCTGAGGCAGCCGGGGAGCGCTTCCCTCAGGAGGCAGGGACTGAGATGGGTTTTGAATCAGGACAGGAACTTGGAGAGACTGGAGAGTGAGGCGGGCCTTAGGGAGAAGGTGGCTCCATGAATCACTCAGGAGGCGCCCTACTTATTTCCTTTGATGAACCTGGGACGCATCAGATAACTCTTTAAAGCACTGGTTCTCACCCTTGGCTGACTATTTTAATTACCTGAAAGCTGGCTCTCACCTCCAAAGAGATGGATCGAATTGGTCTGGGGTGCAGCCTGGGCGTTGGGAGTTTCAGAAGCTTTCTAGGTGGTGTCTGTAGGCTGCCAGGGCTGAGCGCCTCTGCTCACAGGAAGTTCAGGCAGCGTGAGAGCTCTCAGGCCTGCCAGCCACAGGCACACACACACCTGCTGGGCTCTTCCCCTACGTCTAAGGCAGGCCTTTCATTCCCTCCTCTTGGACGGGGGCCTCTCGGGGAGGGGCCTGGCCTCTGGCACAGCCCACTCACACACCTGGCATCGGGCTCCCAGGAGGATTTCTCTCTGCCAGTGTCATGTCGAGCAGTCAGAGGGTGGTCACCCAGGCCACGGCTGCTTGGCTTTCCCTCCGCCATCCGTGCCTCTCTCTGGTGCTTTCCTGAAGCCCTGAAGGAAGCTGTGGCCATCCAGAAGGCCCGTCTCCCAGGACAGCACCAGAGGATTTCTCTCCCTGTGTTTCTCTCCCTGGGCCTTGGGCCGAGCTTCCCGAGGACCTGTGGACACACACCAGAGGATTTCTCTCCCTGCGTTTCCTGGCAGTGAGCAGGGGCTGAATAAAGCCCAGCTTGTCCTTTGAGGACACCTCCACTGAATGGTCTCAGGAATGCAGTTCCTCATTTCAGAGAATTCTGTAGGTGTGGCCGCTGGCCGCCGGCCAGTGTGCCCAGTGAGGAACGCGTTTGTCACAGGTCTGACTCAGGAGGCCACCGCTCCCCCTCCTTTCTGCAGCGCAGTGGCTGAACCGCTGCAGGAAAGGGTGCCTAGGGGTGACAGCTAGGACTTTCTGACAAGGAAGATTGGTAAACCCTGGGGTTTACCATCAAGGCAAAAGGTGAAATGCCCTGGCCCTGAGGCCTTTTTCTGTAGTTATTTATTTTAAAATAACTTTATTGGTTTTTAAAAAAATGATACATATTCTTTATTAAAAGAGAAAAAAATGCAAACAGCGGCATACCCAGAAGAAACTGAGGTCCCAGTGGCCCAAGAAAGCCACCCTCATGCACACTTGGTGACTCTGCTGGGGCGACTCTGCTGGCATGGGTGTGTGCTGGGCACGGGTGCTGTGCTGGGCAGGGGTGCGGAGGACATGACCTTGGCAGGCACTCCCAGTCCTGGGCTTGCCTCAGTAACAAGATGACTCTCTCTCCAAATAGCCCCTCTGGAGACTTCCCACCGTCCATCCTGCCTTCTTGGAAAGAATGTCTTGCACGTCCCACACCAGACCCGGCCAAGGACAGAAGATGCCGAGGCGGTGGCTCATCTTCCTTGGGCCGGGGAGGCCTCGGAGCGGAGCAGGGCCTTCACGTCTGTTGCCTCACAGCCCTGCAGCTATGTGAAGAATGCAAACCATTTCCCACGGGACTGGCAACCGCAAAGCAATTCTGAACCCAACCTCCCCAAATATCTGCTTTGCAAACAGATAAAACAGAGAAGCATCCTGACAATGTGACCCTCGGCGGCCGCTTACCTTAGGCGGTTGTGCATGTCTGAGTGCCTGCCAGGAGTGTTTCTGCTTCTAGAGTCCAGCTTAGAACTGTTGGGGGGAGGGGGCGGGGTGGGGGCGGCCAGCCCGGCATGTGGCTGTGACCCCCAAGGGGGCAGAGGACACAGAACTCTCTGGAAGGGGCCTTTCGAGGGAACAGGGCCCAAGTAATGCCCTGGGCCCTTTGCAGGGGGTCTGGCTCCTATCCTAGTGCTGGGATCATTGCTGACCAGCTCTGGGGTCATTTGGGTGCCTGGTGGCTACTGAGAAGTCTGGGCATGGGGCTGCCTTCACCAGCAGCAAGAAGGGACCTCAGCCAGCCGTTGGTCTCCCCGGTCTATACCACCTCCAATTTTCTGGCCTGAGGGGATGGGGACAGGGGCAGGGGCAAGGCCATGCCAGACTTGGCAGCGTGTGCATGGAGGGGAGGCAGAGGACATGATTTTCTGAGTAGTTCTCACCTTCCCAGAGACTCCAGGATGCCTGCTGCACCACTGCAGGCATGAGCAGGCCCCAGTGACCTACATAGCCTTCCAGACCTGGGGCAGGTGGGTGCCCTGACTCATCCCAGAGGAGCCTGACTTGGGAAGGGTGGGGGTGGGGAGGAATTATACTCCTGAGACGTTGAAACCACCTAAATATTCAGTGATGGCTCAGTGAATCATGTTATGTCCACAGACTGGAATATTATGTAAAAGTGATTATTGTAAAGACTGTTTAGCAACATTACAAATGTTCGTGATATAGCGCTCGGTGAACAAAAGGAAGACATGCACATATTTTGCACACGAGTAGGAGAAGAATGAAAGGGGCTTTAAAAAGGAGTTGCTATGCTATATTGGTGTCATTATGAACCTTATTCTTTTAAAAGAAAGCAATGGCTTTCAAGTCAGGTAGATCTGGACTAGTAGCTAAGTTCTTTTTCTTATTAGAAATAACCTGGCAGGTAGCTTCATGTCTCTGAGACGGGTTCCCAATCTGTGAAGTGGGTACAATAATTCCCGCCTCACAAGATTCTTGTGAAGGGAAATCAGATGATGTATTCCCTCCCTTTTCATCTTCCTTTCTTCTTCCTCTCTCTCCCTCTCCCTGCATAGTTTTCACTCGCACAGTGCAGTCACTCACAGACTGGCCTGCCACCGAGCCATCCTTGGGTCTGCTTAAATCTCTCTCCCTCTCAGGGAAGAGCATTTGCTTGTTCGCGCTCCAAGCAGAGCTAGAGCCGTATGTTTGGGTGAGGAGGGGTGCTAACAATTACAGTCCAGGTCACCAAGGGCAGGGGATGCCTGTCTGGTCTTCCCTTTCAGAGCAGCAGCGATGGAGCTGAGCCCCTCCAGCCCCCAAGCAAAGTCACAACGGCCATAGAGGTTGAAGCAGAGGTTTGGGGGACCAGCCTGGCTAACACTACACACTGAGCAGACCCTTCTCCCTTCCCAGCTGCTGGCTCAGGCCCTCTCATCTCTAGCAGGATTGGTGGTTCCCAAAGCCCGAGGCAGGTGCTCCTGGTGGGCAAAGAGGAGATTCCCTGTGGCAAGTGGACATACACTGTTCATTTTAGGAGTATGGCATTTAGATATATGTTTTCTTGGGGGAAATGAAGCAGTGGCTATTATGGCACACTTGTAATGGGGAAGAATGAGCTGACATAAGGGGAAATATCACACAAATAATAGTCGGTGTTGTGTCAAGCACCACCAAGGAGGCGAGAGAATGACTGAAGCTTGAGGGCCACTGCCCCAGCCCCTTGTGCCCATCTTCTAACTGATCCAGCCTCTGTCTCTTCCAGTGTGTGCGCCCTGACCCCGTCCTACTATAGACAGAGAGATCTTCCTAAAAGGAAACCCTTCCTTACAAGGCAGGGCCCTTAGGGAGAAGTCTAGACCTCTCTTGGGCAAGGCTTCCACGGCCTTCTAGGATGGCCTCTCCCTGTTTCCCAAGGTTCCCTGTCCCCCTTATCTCTTCCCACTTTATTTTAAAATACATTTTTATTGATTTCAGAGAGGAAGGGAGAGGGAGAGAGTGACAGAAACATCAATGATGAGAGAGAATCAGCGATCGACTGTCTCCTGCACACCCCACACTGGGGATCAAGCCTACAACCCGAGCATGTGCCCTGACTGGGAATTGAACCGTGACCTCCTGGTTCATAAGTTGATGCTTAACCACTGAGCCAAGCCGGCCAGGCTCCTCTTCCCACTTTAAATTCCTGGACTTCCAAACCCAGCTTGCTGGCTGGGCCTCTGAGTCTTAACATGTGCTGTCTCTTCTACCTGTGATGTCCTTTCCCCCTTATCTGACTTAAGGACTCCTATTCAACCTTCGAAACCTTTTCAAGGGTTTCTTTCTTCTGTGAAACTGTCTTGATTTCTTTGCAGAGGTTTAATCCTGCCTTCCCCTCTATCTTTTTTTTTTTTTTATTAAACTATTTTATTGATTTCGGAGAGGAAGGGAGGGAGAGAGAGAGATAGAAACATCAATGATGAGAGAGAATCATTGGCTGCCTCCTGCACACCCCACACTGGGGTGCCCTGACCGGGAATCGAACCGTGACCTCCTGGTTCATAGGTCAACACTCAACCACTGAGCCTCTCTGCCTGGGCTTTTTTTTTTTTCTTCTCCTCTATCTTGAACCCCATTTTATCATCTGTCACCCAAAGCTTCCAGTTTCCTTGATGATCTATGAGGGCCTGGAACATTTAGATCAGGGTCCTGGAACTTTGTATAGTGATATATGACAGGTGCTCAACACTAATGAAAACGCAATCCTTATAGCTATTGTTAGTGAAGTGTCCTCTGTGCATTATCTCATTTCATCCTCACAGCCTCCCGAAGAGAAAGAAGCGATTGACACACCCATTTCAGACATGAAGAAACTGAGGCTCCGGGACATAACTCATCCGTTGCACAGCCGGTAAGGGAAGGAGCCAGGAGTTGGACCCAGGCTGCCTGACTTTGGTGTGAGGCCCTTAGGTACCCACATCCTAGTCTCCTGCAGTTCAGAGTTGCCCCTCAGTGGGGTACACTTGGGTCAGGGGACTCCTTCCAGCCACCAGGTCTGGCCCCAGACGCAGGCCTGGCTGCAGGGCACAGATTCCTGGCTGCTCTTTCAAGGTCACAGGGTAGGGATGGTTAGCGAGAGGAAGAGAGAGAATAGAGTTGAGTCAGAGGCCTTGTGGAATTTCTGGCCTTTTGTGAATTCTGGGAAGAGAAAAAAAAATGGCCTTACTTATTCTAAGTATGTCAAGATAATAAGGGGCTCTTTACTGTTTACAGGCAAAAATCCCAAGCAGCCAGCACCTGCAAGCAACAGCCGGGAATCTGAGACCCAGAGGCCCTGAGCTGGGGCCTGGGGCTCTGAGTAGGGGGGCGGGGAGGGAATGTTTGGCTGAGATGGGGAGACAGAAGGAAAGGAGTCCTTGCAGCCCCAGCATTTCCTGCAGGAAGAATTTGGTCCCCATCCCTGGAATGTGGGTGGACCCCTCCTGTGTGGAAAGGGAAGTGAACTGCTGCCTCCCTCCCAGCCTCTGACACCCCGCCTCCACTCCTCAGCTCAGCGCCCTTTTTCTTTGGGGGGCATCGGGCTGTCTGGTGGAGCCTCATTCCTCAGCAACCCTCTCACCCGAGGAGAGCCCTGCCCGCTGGGAGCCCTGCAGAAACACATGGGGTTGTGAAAGGCCCTCAGCTTTCAGGATTCCTGCAGCCTCCAAGGACAAGGGCCCACTGTGCTCCCCGCAGTGAGGGCAGGGCAGGTGGAAGCCAGTGCAGGGAAGAGCCCCAGATAAGAGGAGTGGCCCATGCATTTGGGTGGAGGAGGGAAACAGCAGACAGCAACCTGGCTTCTCAGCCTCTGGAAATCTATGTATTTACAGGATTCTAAGCATCTGAGCTGAAAATGGAGAAGGGCAGTGGATTAGACATCTTCAGGCACTTACACATCCATGAACGTATTCGACACACGTTTACTCATTCGTTCTGTGTGTGCCCCGGGGCTGGGCATGATGCCAGGTGCTGAGTATTTGGAGGGCATGTCCAGATTTACGTTTCTCACCTGGCAGTGGGTTTGCGTGAGATTCACATACTCAGGCTGGGCCCCACCCAGCCTGGGAACCAGGGCCTTTGGGGAGGGATCTGGATATGAGGACTTTGAAAAACCCAAGTGATATGGAACATGAACCTCTGGTCCAGTTATAATGACCAGATTGAAAACATATTTGCCCGGAAGTATCCACAGTTCTATCTCTGGGAAGGTATGGGCACAATGTCTGGCTTGGATTCATTCATTCATTCATTCATTCATTCCACTAGTGTTTGGTATTTCTTGAGCTCTTGTCAGATGTCATGCCCTAGGCATGAGGCTGCAGACTGACCCTGACCTCCTGGGGCTCTCACAGGTGCCTCTCCCTTGCTCTCAGTGCTCCCCGTTTCATTCCCATGAAAGCCAAAGTCCTTAAGTGAACCAGTGGCCAGTGACCTCTTCCCTGTAGTTCTCCAACCTCCTCTCCCACGGCCCTCCCATTTGCTCCCTCTGCTCCAGCCGCCTGGCCTCCTGCCCCTTCCTTCCACAGGCCTTCACTCTAGCTGCCCTGTCTACCAGCGTGCTCCTCCCCCAGGCCCCCTTTGCTCACTACCCTTTGCTAACTACCCTAGGCTACAACTTGTCCCCACCCCCAGCACTGCTTACCTGCTCTTCTGTTTTCCCCAGCACTATTCCCTTCTAACATGGTTGCCATATTCTTATTTATTATGACAATCATTTACTGCTGTTGGTCTCTCCCTCTCCTCCCAGGGAATGTCAGTGCCCAGAGGGCAGCTTCTTTGCTTTGTCACTGAGGTGGCCCAAGCATCTAGAATAGTACCTGGCATATAAGTGTGCGCTCAGTAAATATTTGTTGAGCGAATTAGCAAATAGTAACACAGATAAGTGTAAAATTACTAATGTGGAAGTGCCGATAGAAGAGAATGAGGAAATTTATCTCTGAGCTCCTCCCAACTCTATAATTTTACTTTTGTTTTTCCTTGAAACATCTCCCAGTATTTGTAGTTATCCTGTGTGGTCGAGATCATTCCTTTCTGTTTTTGTTATCATTGGGTTTTCCCATGGCCTGGGCCTCAGGGAGGGAAAGTATGTTGAAGACCCAGCCGCTGCCTGCCCTGTGTCACATCCCTGTGTGCGAGGGTAGCAGGTGACCTCTTGGTGTCCAGTCACGTATTCAGCCACAATGAGTCACTGAGCCTGTTGGGAAAGCTGAGATAATGGATTTTTATGACAATTGTAAAAATGCCTAACATGCCAGCAGGGAATCAATCAGCGGATTCTGGAGGTTAAGCCTTCTGCCCCTCATGGAAGCTTAGGGAAAGAGAATGCCACAGGAAGGGTGTTCCGGAGTGTCAGGCATTTTGTGGGTGTGTCTGTGCACGCACCCACATACCAGGGTGCTTGTGTAAAAGGAACTGACCCCCAGCCCCAGGACCCCAGCATTGAACAGAAAAGCCACCTCTCTGAGGCAGAAGGACAACCACATGGAAGGACTAACTCATCGAATGAAGAAAGAAAGGACTGGTCAGAGCCCTGGAGGCAGCCCTCTCTGCCCAGAGGGCAGAGGGGACACCAGCCTTAGCCCAGACATCTGCATCCTTCATTGTGCCAAAGGTGGGGTGGGGGCAGCAGGTCATCGAAGCCTGAAGCCTGATGCTCTCAGTCAGGCCCTATTTTCTATCTTCACTTCCCCTCCCCTGGTGGCTTTTGACATCTGCCTATTGTGAGTGAGACAAGTGTCCAGAATTCTGGTCATGGTGACTGTGAGGGCTGTCTTTGGCCTGGTTGATGTGCCCCCTTCCCAGAGAGCCAGGATGGACTCCAGGGAAGCTGGGATGGAGAGCAGACTGGGTCAAGGAGAGAGTGCCATCCTGTGTTGTCGGGAGCAGGGTGGCCGCCATGGGCATTTTTCTGATGTCCAGCCATGACTTGGTGCCCCAGAATCACAGCCTTTCTTTCTTTCTTTCTTTCTTTCTTTCTTTCTTTCTTTCTTTCTTTCTTTCTTCCTTTCTTTCTTTCGTTCTTTTTTAATTTTTAGTTTTAAAATATATTTTTATTGATTTCAGAGAGGCAGGGAGAGGGAGAGAAAGAAACATCAATGATGTGAGAGAATCATTGATCTGCTGCCTCCTCCATGCTCCACAATGGGGATTGAGCCCAAAACCTGGGCATGTGCCCTGATCAGGAATTGAACCATGACCTCTGGTTCATAGATTGATCCTCAACCACTGAGCCACGCCAGCTGGGCCCACTGCCCTTCTTTAAATGTGCTGGAGGCAGTGCCTTGTGAGCCTAGAGATGATGGGTGTAGGTGGTTCCGCTGAGGAGTCTGCAGTGAGGGGAGGAACCTGGAAAGAGCCCACTGCAAGTTCTCAGCTAAGCCAGCATGGGGCTGTGTGCACGGGCCCCAGGGGAGCCATGGAGATGGAGACACCAGGCCAAGGAGGCTGCAAGGAGAAGGGCCAAAGCAAGAGGTGGCATAGTCTGGGTCAGAGCTGCCACCCCAGCAGGGGTGAGACAGGAGGTCACAGAGGCTGCAAGGAGAAGGGCCAAAGCAAGAGGTGGCATAGTCTGGGTCAGAGCTGCCACCCCAGCAGGGGTGAGACAGGAGGTCACAGGCAGTGACTGAGGTCGCATGGTAGGGGGTGGGGTTAGGTCTTGGGAGCTCACAAGGAGGAAGGAAGGCTGGGAATCTCTTCTGCTGGAAATGGATCCAGACTGGAATTGTTTGTGGATTGAGCAAATCACCTGGTCCCAAGCACATTTTATGTTCTGATGACCCAGATCCAAGTCGTAGTCCTTCGTGGACAGCCTTCAAAGCTCCCACCACCGACACCAGCTCCAGTTTCCTGGCCTCTCCCAGCCTCAGGCCCAATGGCCCCCACGCTCCCTTTGTGCCTTTGCTCTCCTCCCACTCATCCCTCAGGATAAAATGCCACCTCTTCCTGGAAGCCTTCCCGAAACATTCTGGTGCCCTTGGTGACCCGGAATGACTCTGTTATTGGAGAGTGTCCCTTCGTGAACCACAAGCACATCTGCACAGAGGAGCCAAGGCAGCCGGCAATGTGCACGGTCTCCACTCTTGTGCACATTCCCACTCTCACGCGCTCCTCTACCCGGGCTCCTGTAAAATCCGCAATGAACCGACTCTACCAAATGCAGGGCCAGCACCAAGGTGAGCACACACAACGCATAAGGCAGGGAGGCTTCCAGAGCCCAGTCTCTGACTCCACTGCCCAGACCAGCAAGCCCCAGAGTGGGCTCCTGCCTCCCCCTGCCAGCTGAGTGTGTCCAGATGTCACACCCTTGACTAAGGCACTGAGGATTCCATAGTAACAGCCTCCCCAGCAATTCCCTTCTCAGCCTGCAGAGTGCTACAGTGCGCTTACTCATCTGCTATCAAGGCCCACATTGCTCCAGCACGTTCTGGCACCAACCCCATGGGAAAACTAGGCCACCTCTTTATATCCTCACATTTTAAAATTCCAAGGGAGAATGCTGATTGGCTCAATGTAAGCAGTTGCCCATCCTTGGACCAACCACTATGAAGAGGGTATAAAAGAAGATGGACCCTAGCTGGTTTTGCTCAGTGCATAGAGCATCAGCCTGCAGACTGAAAGGTTCTGGGTTTGATTCCAGTAGGGGCACATGCCTAGATTGTGGGCTTGATCCCCAATGGGGAGCATGCAGGAGGCAGCCGATCAATGATTCTCTCTCATCATTGATGTTCCTATCTCTATCTCTATCTCCCTCTCTCTTCCTCTCTGAAATCAATAAAAATATATTTTAAAAAAGAAGAAGGTGGCAGTTCCCATTCAAAGCTCATGGTTTGGGCAGACAAAATAACATTAAGCATGGCACGAGGGAATGAATGGATAAATGAATGAGCCAAGAACAACACACATCCTTCAGACGATGGTACAGCTTCTGCAGTGTTTGCAAATCATTCTCATGGGCTCTTACAAAAGCCTTATGAGCCCACATTTTACAGATGAGGAAACAGGCTTGAAGTCACATAGGGAATTAGTGCAGCCAGGATTCCACCTCCGTGTGGCCTATGAGATGTGTGCTTGGGGAGGCTTTCCTCCCACATACGTGTGGGCATCGAGACCTCTCCTGGGGAGTCACTGGAGAAAAGGGCAAGTGTTTGCCTGTGAGGGAGGGAAGAGGGACTCTGCCAAAGGTCAACTCCAAGACCATTTCTGCACCAGCTCTCTTGTTTGAAAGTCTTCTCTCGCCTCAGTCGGCATTGTACATGAGGACATGACCGCTTCTTTGGGGATCTGAGATCATGCCATCCTTGCTTTAGGGTTAGACTATGATTCACAGCAATGATTATCTGAGCTTGTGACTGGAGACATAAGGGAATGGGGGTCATTATCCAGAACCAGACAAAGATGAGGTGGCCCTTGACCTGGGACTTAAAGGGCAAGTGGCTGCTCAGTTTTCACCTCCTACTATTGCCCCCCACCTACCTATACACACACCAGGAAATGCTCTGCTGCTTTCTTCTGTGCCTTTAACACACAGCACTTTCTTCACTTCATTGTGGTCAGCTACTACACTTGCTTCTTAATGCCAAGGCCTGCATCTGTTCATCTTAGCCTCCCAGAACAGGAAGCCTATGGTAGATTGCAAACCATTAAATATCAGCAACTATAACAAAGTAAACAGAAGACAAGAAAAATTACCCATCACTTTACCTTTATCTTCCAGAAATAGCCACAGCCACCATTGGTTTGTAAATCCTTAGTCTCTTTATTCATTCAGATGATGATATACATATGTACTGTTTTGTGTCCCATGTTTTTTACTTAGTAATACGTCATGGACTTTTTCTGTGCCAATAACTACAAGTCTATTTGCTCAGCAAATATCTTTTGAATACCCACTACTTGTCAAACATTTTACAGAATTCCAGGATGCAATGATGAAAAGAGTGCACTCACAGTCCCTGTTCTTGTGAAGTGTATCGCCCGGCTGGGGACACAGGCATCAAGATAATTACACCGATACTTTCTTGATTTTCTATCTTGAGACCATTTCAGGCTTACGGAAGAGTTGCAAATATGATTTAGAGTTCTCATGTGCCCTTCACCCAGCTTCCCCTGATAGTAACATCTTCCACATCTATGTTACAATTCTGAAAACTCAGAGATCAACATCAGTGCAATACTGGCCAGCACAGACTCTTTTTTTTCTACTTATGTATATATATATATTTTTTTCTGTTCCAAGCTTTAATCAAGTGTCTCAAATTACATTTAGTTGTCATGCTTTCTCAGTTTACTCCAATCTGTGACAGTTCTTCAGTCTTTTACCACCTTGAGACTTTTTAAGAATGCTGGTCAGTTACTTTGTAGAAGGTCCCTTAATTTGGGTTTGTCTGATGTTTTCTCACCATTAGATTGAGGTTATGCGTTATCGGAAAGGACGCCACAGAGGTGGCATGCCCTTCTCAGTGCAGGCTAGCAGGTGGTACATGAATCTATATGTCTTATTATTTGAAATGTTAAGCTTGGTCTCTCAGGTAAGGTGAAATCTGCTGGGTTTCTCCACGCTAAAGTTACCACATTCCCCTTTGTCATTAATAAAGTTTTGTCTTGGGCCCTGGCCGGTGTGACTCAGGTGGTTGGGCGTCATCCCATACACTGAAAGGTTGCCAGTTCGATTCCAGGTCAGGGCACATGTCTGGGTTGCGGGCTTGATCCCTGGTGGGGGGCGTGCAGGAGGCAACCAATCACTCTCATATTGATGTTTCTCTCTCTCCCTCTCTCTCTAAAATGAAATAAAATAAAGATTTGTCTTGGGAAGAATATTTTGAGACTAAGCAATTATCTCATTTAACCCCTAAGTGTACTATCCATGGGTGGGTCTTGCCTATAGAGATATGGTGTTCTAATGGTGATTTTATATTTCCTCATTCCTTCTATATTTATTAAGTGGAATTCTTTAGTAAGGGAGAGTTGTAAAAAATACTTCTGTGATAACAGTGAAGATTTTATGAGCTTGCCATGAGAACATAAAACAGAGTGAGCTAACTCAGCCCTGGGTAGTCCGGGAAGTCTTCCCTGAAGAGATGACATTTAAGATAATTCCCGCAGAATCAGAAAGGAATGAGCAGGGCAAAGGGTTGAGGGTTCCAGACACAGGGAATAGCATGAACAAGAGATCTACACCCTGAGCCCATAGAGATGATATGAAACTGCAGATGAACTTTGACCTGGTAGGAACCTTGGCCACCTGCAGGGGCTTCCTCGTTCGAAGGAAACATCCAAAGTCTTGCCAGGTGGAAAGGCGGGCGTAGAAGCTGGACATCTTGATTTCATTTTCCATAAAACTTCTCAATCTTTTTTACGACGACAAATAATCCCATTCTCCTTAAAAGCCAAACAAAACCTGTGAGCTATCAGGGTTGTTTTTTTTTGTTTTGTTAGTCTTTAGACTTTATTATTTTAGAGCAGTTTCAGGTTCACAGCAAGATTGATAGAAATTTCCCATGTGTGCCCTGCCCCCACCCACGCACAGCCTCCGGGCTACCACATCCCCCACCAGAGCGGTACGTTTGTTACAGGTGATGAACCTATATTGACACATCATAATCACCTTAAGCCCATAGTTTACAGTAGGGATTCACCTCGGTGCTGCACGTTCTGTGGGTTTTGACAAATGTACAATGACATTATCCTATCCTACAGAGTAGTGTCATTGCCTTAAAAGCCCTCTGTGCGCTGCCTTTCCCCTCTTCCCTCCCATGCCCAGCTGTCAGATTTTTACCTGTATATGGCTGAATCATAATTTATTTATCAATTTCCTGCGGCTGGACCTTGAACGGACTTTCAATTGTTCACGGGTATCGACAGTGCTGTACGGAACATCCTTGCACAGACAACCTTGAGATCTTTAGCTATGAGAGTTTGCTCCAAATTGTGGCTTTTCCAGACCCCGCTCCCCTTCACCCTCCCCCCCCACCCACCCCCACATTTCCCCGAGGCCTCGGTTCTGCCTCTACTTTTCCTCCTGTTCTTCTCCCATTCACTTCAAGGTCTGTCAACTCTGGCTGAGGCCACACTGGGATGCATGCCGTCAGGAGAGTCTGTGAGGTGACCCACAGAAGGTGCTCAGCGTTCACCTGAGTCGATGGGGCACCGCTGGCCCCTGTTTTGGGAGTATTTCAGGTCAGCGCCTCTGCTGATCGGCTTCCTGGAAGGGACGGGCCCCAGGCCAGCTGGGCAAGCACTCTGGTTGCTCAAAGGGCAACAAATACATTCTTGCTGGATTCACTGAATTGCTCTGATAGGACTGGTATGGAGGAGATAAGGCGCTAGGCCTGATGCCAGAATCCAACGAGGAATTCCCACCACATGCAGGGGAAGAACCTGGGATCCGCTCTTAGACCTGGCAGGCAGGGCTCACCCCAGTACTCTGGCCAAGCCCAGCTTTCTTCCAGTGGTGCTCTCCTGTTCCGCTGCCTTTGTGACTGGGCTGTTTTTACTGTGGGAGTCAAAAGCCAGCCTGGCATGAGGTGGGGGGTGGGAGGGAATAGGGGGATGAAAGGAAGGGCAGCTTTGCCTGCCACTAAAGCCTCTACTTGGGGAGACAAGGGAAACTTTCTTTCCTGCTTGTCCTAAAGAAGCCTTCATCTGTGGCCAGGTAGAGGGTGAGGGTGGACCTTGATGGTGGCTTCTGGCGGGGGTGGAGAGGTACCATATCCTCTCTGTGTCTTGTATCGGTCCAAGTGGGATCTACTGAGGGATTTTTAAAATATATATTTTTATTGATTTCAGAGAGGAAGGGAGAGGGAGAGATAGAAACATCAATGATGCGAGAGAATCATTGATAGGCTGCCCCCTCTCCCCACTGGGGGATCGAGCCCACAACCCAGGCATGTGTCCTGACAGTGAATCAAACCATGACCTCCTGCCTCATAGGTGGACGCTCAACCACTGAGCCATGCTGGCTGGGCTCTACCAAGGGATTTTTAAAGTTATGAACAAAAGGAAGCTACAAGAGAGTCTGGATCTCAGTGGACTTCCTTCTAGAATAATTCATAAAATAATAAAATTTACCATAAAAATAATAATGTCCCCATTTCCTGAACACTTACTCTATGCCCAGCATCATGCGAAGGACTCCTCATACATTGTCTCATATCAGGCCTGGCCTTAATACAACTTCTGAGCAGGTTTTTAAGCTTATCCTGAAACCAGAGCTATTCATCTGAACTGCAGGCCCATCGGTGGGGACAGGCTTGGCTGCCACAGCGTCCAGAAATCCCCACTTGGACCACAGCAGGCAAGACCTTCTGTCTACTATACAACTACTCATCTTCCAGATTAGAAAGGAAGAAGTGAAACTATCTTTATTTGTAGATGACATAGCCGTGTATGTAGAGAAATTCTAAGGAAACCGTTAAAAAAATGATTAGGATTAATACAAAAGTTCATCAAGGTGCCAAGACACAAAGATCAATTTTAGCAATCAATAGTCTTAAAATGAACTCAAGAAAACAATGATATTTATATAAAAGTATCAAGACAATACAATGCATAGGAATACATTTAACAAAATAAGTGCAACTGAAAGCCACATTCTAGTGGGAACAGTTGAAAAAAAAAAAATAGAGGGGCATTAGCTTGACCAGGCCACATTCCCGGGGAGGAGCAGGCGGACCTCCCTGCACAGCCTCAGCAGTGCATGCCAGTTTGCAGAGCCCAGAACTCCATGACCTTCCGCCTGGCTCTGCCTGCCTTCAGTGTCCTTCACTCCGTTTGGTGTCCCTTGGCCCTGGCCGTAACAGCCCTGCATTTCAAATTGTGCAGATGATGAGAACTCAGTGGTACGAGGTCTAAAATGGCCCCTCATTCTGAGAAAAGGTGATGAGGCACTTGCAGAAGCCCTGCCTCTGTAGACCTTGGTCACTGGCTGCACCTTGGAATGTAAGTTATCTGTTGCCTCAGGCTTCTGGCAAAAACACAACATTTTTTAAATTAACTTTTGATTTTAGGATAGTTTTAGATTTGCAGAATTATTTTGAAGATAATACAAAGAGTTTCTGTGTACCTTGCGCCCAGTTTTCCCCATTATTAACATCTTAATGAATACGGTACATTTGCCACAATTAAGGAACCAATATTGATACACTGTCATACATCATATTTAATTCAGAGAGCCTCAGTTTTCCCCTAATGCCCTTTTTCTGTTCTAGGACCCCATCTAAGATACCATAGCACATTTAGTTGTCTTTCTTGTGATGGTTTAAGATGCAAGTTGTAGCTTTGACATGGGGATGTAGGAAGAGTGAGACAGACCTTGACACAAATCCTACTTCTGCCCTTATTAGCTGGAGACCTGGAGGACTTTATTTTAATTCTACCAAATTTATTGGGGTGACATTGATTAATAAGATTATATAGGTTTCAAGTGTACAATTCTATAATACATCTTGTGTGTATTGCATTGTGTTCACCATTCAAAGTCAAGTCTCCTCCGTCACCATATATTTGATCCTCTTTGCCATCTTCTGCCTTATACCACCTCCCTTTCCCTCTGTTAACCACCATACTGTGTCTGTGTCTATGAGTTTTTGTTTGTCTTATTTGTTCGATTATTGCTTTCTGTGTTTATATCCCACATGTGCGTGAAATCATATGGTTCTTGACTTCTTTCATCTGACTTACTTTGCTTAACATGGTAGTCTCAAGATCCATCCACGTTGTCACAAATGGCAGTATGTCATCTTTTCTTATGACTGAGTAGTATTCCATTGTATACATTGACCATCCCTTCTTTATCCAGTCATCTATCGAGAGACATTTGGTTGTCTCCATGTCTTGGCCACGTGACTGATGCTGCAATGAACATAGGGGTACATCACATATCTTTAAGAATAAATATTTTCAAATTTTTCAGGTAGATACGCAGAAGTGGAATTGCTGGGTAGCTCCATTCTTGATCAAAAGAGAAACCTTCATACTGTTTTCCATTTTCCTTAGTGACTGTACCAATTTATATTCCCCCAGCAGAGTATGAGGATTCCTTTTTCTCTACAACCTCTCCAACCCTTGTTATTTATTGTCTTGCTGATGATAGCTGTCCTAATATGTGGGAGGTGGTATCTCATTGTGGTTTTGGTTTGCAATTCCATAATAGCTAGTGAAATTGGGCACCTTTTCATGTATCTGTTGGCCATTTGTATGTCTTCTTGGGAGAATTGTCTGTTCAAGTCCTCTCCCCATTTTTTTATTGTTGTTGAGTTATATGAGTTCATTATATATTTTTATATTCATACCTTATTGGAGGTATTGTTTGCAAATATCTTCTCCCATTCAGTTGGTGGAGTAATTTATTTAAACATTCTGAGCCTTAGTTTCCTCATCTGTCAAATGGAGGCAATCCTATCTGACTTACAGGGCTGTATCCTGCAAGATAATACACAAGAAACACCCAGTACAGTGCCAGCACCCAACTGTGCTCAACAATAGTAATATCAGTGATATGTCCGCTTGCCTCTCCATCCTACCCATGCTGAGCCCCTGCTAAGCCATTGCCCCCTCCCCCTTCTCTCTCTCTATACACTGCACCCATTCAGAGCACTTTCCCCTGACTCATGTACCCCCATGCTGCATAGACCTATTCAAAGGGCTGGAATAAAAGGCAACACCTATTTAATAACTGCTGCCCCATGACCCCTTGGTTTTCCCCAAGTCTTTTCCAGCACTTCTCATCATAATGACCTATTTGTCGGGAATGCACAGGCTGTCTGCTCCTGGCCTTGAGTCAGCACCCAGGAACTCTGACATCCTCTGGCCCAAACCTGACCCCACCTCAGCCTTGTCCTCTGGCAGGCCTGGTGGTAAGGACACCAGCCTGCTGCTTGCTCCTTTGGAGCTGTATTAGAGAGGGCCACCTGGATGCATGAGTGAACTTTGTCCCATCTGTCTGTCTGCCACTCACTGCAGATGCTGGGTGTTTGCTCCCACTGGAAACTCTCTTGGAGGGAGAGTGAGCCCATGTGCAGTGAGCATGTGTGTGTTTCCGGGAGCTATGTGTTTGGTGTGAGTGTGGGCCTGCAAGAGTGTGTGTATGTGCGCACGTGTGTGTATGCATGTGTGTAAAAGTATGCATGCCCATTTTAGTGTGCCTGAGGTTTCTGATGGATGTTTGTGGACAGGTGTGCATGAGACCAAGTCCCTGGGTGCATTTCTGGGTGTTTGATGGGAAGGCATGTGTATGTGATGAGTTGTGCATTTGCAGGTATGAAAGTGTGCTCAGTAAGGGAAAGGAATCGCCACATGCTCATGGTGCCTCATGGCCTGGGTTCAAATGCAGAAACAAGTCAGACGGATGGGACCTTCCTTACAGATGTGGCCCTGCACCTACATGGTTACAAGCCTCCTGGGCTAGAAGCACCTCTTCTGTTCACATCTGGAGGCAGATGCACTGAGCATGGCAAACAATGTGTTTTGCCAAGGGAATGGCCTTTGTTTGGTGTTCTGTGCGACCCTTGTATTGGGTATAAAGAACTGGCGGTGAAGGAAGATGTTTCTGAAAGGAGGGAGGAGACCAGGAACAAGGATCTCGGTGGTTCCAGGGAGGCCCTACCTGGGCTTGAGATGCTGCATGGAGCTCTGAGGGGCTGTGGATTACCACAGGCCCATCCAGGGGGCAGGAGCCACCCCAGGGAGCTGCAGGCTGTGCAGGATTCAGCGGGGTCATCCTTGGGTCGCCCCAGCACAGGGATCCTCATGTCATCTCCCTTACAAAGCCCCTTCACTTCCTGCTTCCTGCCCCTCAACACCAAGAAGACATCAACCAGCCAAAGTCCAAATTTGTAAAACTCCTTTTCTTAAAGCTTCTCTCTGGAATGTACCTTCCTCGGATGTGGGTGTGGCTCACTCCTTCAGCTCCTTCCTATCTTTGCTCAAATGTCACCTCACTCACCACCCTTTTAAAAGTGCAACTCTGTCCCCAGCCTTATCACCTTGCTGTAAATTTCTCATCTCTCTTGTCCTCCTTTGCTTCCCCCCAAAGCTCTTACCACCTTCTCACACAGCGTGGACCAGTGTGTCCACCATGAGAGGACAGGAGCACAGACATTGTGAGCAAACAGTTAAAACTATAGATATTCTAGAATCTACAGCAATTTGACATTGCCGAGAAATCCAAATGCAGATCAGAAAAAAGATGAACTGGCTTTTCGGCAGCGAGGGTTCAGGAACCATTGTTCTGATAGACACTATAAAACGTCTTCAGTTTTCTGTTTGTCTTCCCCGACTCTCGGCTACCTGAAGGCAAACTCCAAGGACAGGATTTTTGTCTGCTTTGTTCCCCTGCGATCTCCCCAGCACCCACAATAGTGTGTGCTTCATGGATAGTTGGTGCTTCATGGACAGTTGTTGAAGGAGCGAATGTGGAGAAGGGAGTCTGAGAGGTGAAGCCTCACCAGTTGGACGCAGTACAGAAAGGCAGCAAATGCTCCCCCATCCCTGCCTGGCTATGAGTGAGCACAGTGCTCTCGGTCTGAACCCCTGTGAGTTTTGCTTGGGACTCAAGTACCATAAAGTGCGGCTGGGAACTGCTGCCCTGGTGAAAAGGGTTCCACCCTGCTCCTGCGCCTGGCCTATGCCCGGAGGGAGCCCAGGGCTGGCAGGGCCACGCAGGAGCGGCTCTCTTGGGGGCGGAGGGAGTTTGGCTCCACCAGCCATTCCCACGGTTGGGGCTGGCTGGGGCCCACGTGGCCTGCTGTGCCTGGGCCTGCTTCATGGGCCAGCCATCCAGCCGGGCTGGTTCTGGGCTCACACATCAGCCATTCCTCTCCACCTCGACCTAAGCCCTCAGGCTCAGCTTCTCCTTTTCTGACCTCAAGACCATACCCACAGAATCTCTTTTGTTCTCTTTTACTGCCAGTGAACCCTGGGGGGTCTGGCCAAGGGGGAGGGGCATGGGCGCTCTGGCCAGAATACCCTAAGAGGTTACTGTCCTGACAGGTGTGACCCCAGCACAGGCACAAGGTGTAACCCCTGAGTAATTGAAAAGGTGAGTTCTATCTCCTTTCCTGCTCTCTCTCAATCAAGCAGAGCCACAGACGACTGTCTGTTAACGAAGGTTCTCTCCACCTGCAAGTCTCAACTCTCCTCCCTCTCATGGTCTTGGGGGACATAAAGGAGCGGGGAGGCTGCCAGGAGGAAGTGATGTTCGAACTGAAGTTTGATGGATGGGTTTTGAGTTAAAACTCAAAAGAAAGGAGAAAAGAAGTGAGAAAGGCTTCCAGAGAAAAGGAATGGCATGTGCAAAGGCCAGGAGGTAAGAGAGACCGCGGTGCACTTAGAACCACCCACCTGTTGTTTGTATGGCTGGATGTGCCTGGGAAAGTGATGGAACCCAGAGCCAGAAAAGTAGACGAGGGGCCAGCTCTTGTCAAGAATACTCATTTAGCCAACACTTGTGAGAACTTTATGATAGGAACACAAAGACGCCTTATTCATCATTATACCTTTAGTACCCGCCGCAGTGCTGGGACCATGGCAGGAACTCAATAAACATAGATAACAGGAATGAATGAATGAATGAATGAATGATGGCAGGCCACTTACAGAGAAGTTAGTCTTGGTGGGGCAGAGAACCCAAACCGTAGAGAAAAGTGTCTGGGAAGGGGAACTGTTTTTCTTTATTTTAAGTTAAAGAAGGTTACTTCAGTTTCCAGGGCAAACCTTAGCTGTGGCTTAGGCAGTTAGTCACTCTATGGGCGAGATTTTGGCATTTTGGCTGCTGATGCAACATGCTGTGAGGATTTCCACAGTGCGTTGTGTTGAGCAAGCAAAGGCTGCTGAGGAGAGACTGGGCAGGGCCTCCCGGAGCTAGAGAAAGAAGGCCAAACTGATGCAAGGAGAGGCCAATCCATGCAGGCAACTGTCTGCAGTGTTGCCCAAGCACACCTGGAATGTGCCCCAGGTAGGAGCCTTTGGACCCGCATGAGGCCTTTATCTGAGGACAGTTCGTGACTTTTGGCCGGCTCGGAATCAAAAGCTGACAGACATTCAGAGGAAAGGAGCATGTGTCCCTGCCACAGTCGAGTGGTGTGGCTCTCCAGGACACCCAGAGAGTCAACTGTGAGATGTCTCCTCCTCCCCCCAACCCCCAAACTCTGTCTGGGGCTGGAGACTTGTTTGGTGGGTGAGATCAGGGTGCAGATATGCACTGGCCACAGATCTGGTCCTTGGCTGGCTGGCCAGCCCAGCTGTCCAGGCTCTGTGGTGTTATCTGTCCCCCGGACTCCAGGGCCCCTTGTGGGCGCCTCAGCCTCAGGGAAGAGGGTTATAATGGGGACCCAGAAGCAGTGATTCCATCTGCCCCAGTTGGAGCAAAACTGCTTTATTGACCTCCAGTTCCAAGCCTCCACCTGGGAGGGACGGGATGGGCCCGAGTCCCGGGCACCTCCCGGAGCTTCATTCCTTTGGGGAGACACTGTGCCCACCCCCAGACGCAGGTGTACTGTCAGTTAATAAAGCTTATGCCTCGAGCTGCGGGCCTGAACAAGCCCCTTCAGAGACTAATTTTGTATTTGCCATTTTGCAATCTTTTTCTTAAAGAGGGTCCCCCAAATTATATAAGGTCAGGCCCACAAAACTGAACCCACCCCTGCCAATGCTCCTTGACTTTGGAAAACCTTGAGCAGACAGTGGGTGCCTTGGAGGTCAGGGCTCACCCTCCTTCCTGGACCTCCGACCAGGACCTCTGCCCGGCAGCTTGGGGGCAGGTGGTGGAGGGCTCTAGCCCAGAGCAGTGTCCTCTCGGGGGCCCAGAGGACTACCGCTGGGGCTGGTGGGCTGCGTCAGGTGGAAGGAGAATGTCAGCTATAGAAAGGTCAAAGGGCATCTTTGAGGGGGCCAACAAGTGTGAATGCACCAGATCAAATACCACTTATAACTGTGTCTATATGGCTCACTGGCAGGGCATCTGGTGATCATCCACAATCAGCCACTGGCTTAACATGGATGTTGTAAAAAATACCACTAAACTGTACATTTTAAAAGGATGGATTTAAATATTTTTTATTTTATTTATTTTTTTATATTTTATTGATTTTTTACAGAGAGGAAGGGAGAAAGAGAGGGATAGAGAAGTAGAAACATCGATGAGAAAGAAACATCAATTCAGCTGCCTCCTGCACACTCCCCACTGGGGATGTGCCCGCAACCAAGGTACATGCCCTTGACGGGAATCGAACCTGGGACCCTTCAGTCCGCAGACCGACGCTCTATCCACTGAGCCAAACCGGTCAGGGCTTAAATATTTTTTAAATTCATTTTTAGAGAAAGAGAGGAAAGGAGAGGGAGAGGAAGGGAGAGGGACAGAGAGGGAGAGAGATCTGTTGCCTCCCACACACACCCCTACTGGGATCAAATTCACAACCTGGGCAAGTGCCATGACCGGGAATTGAACCCGTGACCTTTCAGTGCAGGGGATGACACCTAACAACAGAGCCACACCGATCAGGGCTAAAAGGGTGGATTTAATGGTGAGAGAATTTTATGTCAACTTTTAGAAAAGGATGCTGAGAGCTTGGTTGCTGTGGTGCTTTCCTTGTGTGTTTGATCCGGATGTGGTGGGTTCATAGAGACACTGTATCCTGGCTGGGTCCTCACGGAGCTAGGAGTCAGGAGGGTGACATTTCAAACAAGCTTCCTGTCCAGCTGGAGTCCCTGGAGGCAGTAGGTGGCCTCAGCCATTTCTGGGAGACTAGGCCCCCATTTGCTGCCCTTATCTTGGCGCTTTTCGCCAAGCCCTCTGAGCTAACAGGTGTTTGAGCCAGGGACAGAGTTAATGATTAACCAGGAGGAGAGAGAGAGAGAGAGAGAGAGAGGAGGAGAGGGCTTGGACACACTCATAGGTAGCCTTCTGGCCTCTGGAGCACTTGGGGCCTCTTGTGAGCCACACCCCCAGCCCTGGTGGAGGCAGGGCAGGCAGGACCGGGCTGTCCCTGGCAGAGAAATTTGGCCTCCAAAGGGCCCAGCAGAACCACCTGGAAGACCCAGGGACTGGTCCCTCATTGCCCAGGCCCCCTCATCACAGGTGCCCAAGCACCACACTCTCCTACCCAGGGCCCGCCCAACCCCACCGGGACCTACAGCTCCACCTGTTTCTCCACCGGCTCCGGAGCTTTGTCAGGCTAATGTACAAAGTGCTCTGGGAAGTGGCTCCTCAGACCCACCCGTGATTATGTGGCTGCAAGGGCACCAGAAGATTTGGGCGCCCCTCACATCTTTTACTATGACAAGCTCAAGCACACATGTGCACAGACGCATACACACACATATTCACGTTGGGCAGGCCGGGTTGGTTTCTTCACTCCCCTGGTCTGTGCCAAGAAAATATTAAAGTGACTCCTGAGAGACCAGCTCTTGCAAAAGGCACAGATGCTTCAGAAGTCCTTGGCCAAAGGTGAGGGTGGGTGGCGCTGTCAGGGCTTCCTGCACCTGGGTCTGAGCTGCCCTCCCAGGGCTCTTTAAGGGGGCAGGTGGAGGTGAACAGAAACTTCTTTGCTAAGCTGGTTTTTGAAATGCCACAGGCACTGCCATCTTGTTTGGACACCACAGCGTGGCCGATGGCTGGTGTGGCCAAAGGAAGCGCAGTGGGAGCAGAGTTCTGCCGTCCAGGCCACCTAGTGCATCCTGGGAGGGCCTGATCCAGGGCCTGGTAGGAGTAAGGTGGGCATGGATGCTGCCAGGTGGTGAAGACAGCTTGGAGAGGGCTGGGGTGCCCAGGGGGTGGGGTTTGTGGCCTCTGATTGTGCTGGGTGGGGAATCCTGCCCGTTCCATAGGTCCCATTACCATTTGCAAAGTTGCTGAAAAAAAGTCCTTGGAGGTTTCCAATACTTCTGACTCCAGTTCTTATGGGCAGAGAGGCTGGCTCAGGAAGACATATTCTTAGGGTCCTACTCATCACTCACCAACATGGCTGCTGAGTCCCCACACCTGCTCTGAAAGTGCTCCGCCCAGAGCTGCACAGTAACTGTTCCCATCAGGTGCCCACAGCCTGATTGGGAACCTTGGTGTCAACGGGCCCATGGAGGCAGGTACTGTTTCTGATACAACACCTGAGACTGAGAGTGTTTTTCTCTTCTCTGGATTTAAGTGACATGCTTTCCTGAGCTTGAGGCAAGAGTGGTGAAGCCACAGCAAGGGAGAGAGGCAGTGCCCAAGAACATGCCATACAACACCCTCTGCCCACGTCCAGACAGAGGGCAAGCACGGTGCCCAGTCTTTCAGAGGGTCCCAGACCACTTTCTGTGATGGGTGGGGGTGAAAAGAAGACAGGAGTGTGGGGGGACGATAAATCCACCTCTGGGCACCCACTCCTACTGTGGTCATCAGTGTGTGGCCACACAAAGCCGGTTGGGCAAAGCCACCTGGAGAGGCTGCCCATCTGTCAGACCATCTAAGGCTGAAGTGTTCTCTGTGAAAGTGCAAAGAATGCCAACATCCTGCCCGACCCGCATGCCTCAGTGGTTGAGCGTTGATCTATGAACCAGGAGGTCAGGGTTCGATTCCTGGTCAGGGTACATGCCCAGGCTGTAGGCTTGATCCCCAGTGGGAGACGTGATTCTCTCCCATCGTTGATGTTTCTATCTCTCTCCCCCTTTCCCTTCCTCTCTGAAATCAATAACTGGCACCCTTCACTCCTCGACACGAGGAATGGCAGTGACCCTGAGCCGGCTGTGTATGGACATGCTCTAGCCAACATTTAAGAACCGAGGCACACAGGAGCACAGGGGTCGGGTATGGGGTACAGTTCAGGGCTGAGTGGTCAGACACTATGACATGGGTGGCTCCCACCCAGTCCCCATCCCCTTTGCATTCCTTCTTTCTCAGTGCAGTCTCACCTGTACAGACACCACTTTTAATTCTTATTTTTTATTAAAATACTGTAATACCCAGTGGAATGCAGCAGCAATCCTGGTACAGGGTGGCATAACAAAACAGCCATGTTTACATTTTAAATATTTACGATAACTTAAACATACAGACACACATCATGGTCTTTGGCAGAAAATGTTCACAGCACAAAAAAATACTTTAAAAGAAATACCAAATATTAATCCAAAATATATTAAGTTGTGTGTTTTTTTTCCTTTCACAATACTTTTTTTACCTTTTTTTCCTCCTTTTTTTCTTCTTTTTGCTTTGTAAACAATGCACATGAACCAAATGTATTTTTCAGCTATAAGAGGACAAGGGGGTCTTAAAAAAATATGCAATTGTCCAGCAAATGCAAATGTTCAAAAAGGAACCATGGGAATAAAATAACACATACAGAACTTAAAAACAGGAAAGGAAAAAACAAAGATTCAAGGAGAACTAAAAACAGTCAAGACAAACTGCTCAAGCCCACCAATCGCTCCAGGGGCTGAGCTGGGGCAGAGGGGTGGACAGAGGTCAAAGTCAGTGCTGCCGGCAGCTGCCACACGGATGCTTCGTTCTAATTCCAAGCACTGGCCCTGCTTCCGGGCGCCAGGCACGGGTAGCTGGAGGAGCCAGCCTCACAGGTGCCATTCTGTGATGGGGGCCCCCCTTCAAAGAACTGAGTCACATCTTGTAGCTCATTGACTAGTTTTCACCAGCACCGCTCCCTCGCTCAATCCTTCCAGGTGGGAACAAAGACTCTTCGAGAACTGGGTGCAAGGAAGCCCACCGTGGCAGATGTCTGCGTGCGGTGGCTCACTTCATCTGGCTCAGGGTCATAACCAGACCGACAGGATGTCCCAGGGACAGGAGCTGTGGAGCCATTGCACGAGGCTGGTGATGGCGAGGGTCCCATGGGTAATTAGGACGGCTCAAGATGGGAGGAAAAGAGCGAAATATTCCGTGGATCAACCGGTATCAAAATCCACGGGCCAAGAACTTGAGAACTAACTGGGAGGCTGGTCAGAAGTTCCAGGAACCGTGGCAGCAGGGATGAGAGCACGGAAGGAGGGACAAGTCCGAAGCAGCACGCTTCAATCTTCTGTTCCACAAGCAAGGGAGTTATGTACAAACTGCCCAGCAGATCCCAGTCCACTAATCAGCCCCTGCCCACTGCCAGTGAGGGGGTGATGCCGTGGCTTCTGCAGGACTAACACCTTCAAACGGTCCCCCACAGGAGCAAGTCTTAGTGGTCCCAAGGAGGCAGTGAGTAGCTGAGGAGCAGATGAGGTTGGCTGGGACCACACTTAGCCAGAGGGGAACACCATGGCCAACTCCATTACCGAACCAGCCTACCTACTGTCCATGGGCAGCCATCCTTGGAAGTCAGCCCCTAAACCAATATACCCCCTCCCTTCCTCCCTGTCAACTGGGGAGGCACAGGGTCCCAGCTCTCTTCAGTCGATACCCCAGCAGCAAGGCTTGGGCAGCAGGTAAAGGCTGAATCTTCATTCTGCATGAGCCTGGGAAGAACGTGGGGCTAAGAAGCAGGGTCTTCTGGGGCACAGGTACATCCCTCTCTCCCCGTAGCATCCTTCCTAAGCTCCTGGGACCAGATGGCCAATGGGAATGAGTGCCCGGCTGGGGGAAGTGGGGGAGCAGCAGTTGGAGGGGCTGCTGGAATGGCCGCGAATGGCAGAGGAGAGCAGGGAACGGTTCCGAGCCCCTGCGGCACCCACTCCTTCAGATCAGTATCTCCACCATGTCTGACAAGTCCTGGACTCTCGATGCAGCAACAGAGTCTACAGAGACGAGAGCATAGGCACAAACATTAGCCTGTGTTTCCAGACCACTCTGTTCAACTCTGGTACATCCTGAAGACAGGATCTTTCTCCACCAACTTTTCCCACCTCAGCTCCCAGGGACCTGGGTTCCCATGACTTGGCCACCAGGCACAATGCTCTGCTCCCTCTCAGCTCTCCACCCAGACTCCCAACCTCCTGCATGGACGACTCATTTGTTTATAACTTTGAACTCCTTGGAGGGCTTGGAGGGAGGGTGGAGGGCCCTGAGGGAGGCAGGCTGCTGCATTCTTTTCATGCCTGTGGTTTTCTGAGCCGTGAGGCACAAGCAAATATGCAAAGGCTAATGTGAAAGGGAGCAAAAAGTTTAAATGGCATCTTCTCAACTTTCTCCTTCCTGGACTCTTTCGAAAGGAAGTCTTCCAACCCGAGAGTGCCATCAGGATAATTAGCCAATCTCCACGGTCTTAGATATTTAGATCGGCAATGAAATGTGTAAGGAAGACTAGGAGAGAGGAGATAAAGTGTCTCCCATGGGGTGGCTTTCTTTCTGAACTCTGGATCTGTCTGTAATCAGGGTTTTCTGTTCCTCTATTCACGCACCCAACCAGCCCTCAAGTTCAAACTGAGGTGGGCCATATGCCCTGCTGGCCAGGCACTGTGCGGGGCTCCCCTGGAGTGGAGGCAATGAGCATAAGGGGTCTGGGAAGGAGTGTGGTACTGAATGTAGTTCGCACCCCAATGTGTCCTCAGCCTTGCTAGGCACAGCAGCCAGGAAGTGGGGACTTACCCAGTGAGGCTGTCCTCTGGCCACTGCTGCACCCCAGAAGGCTGTCGGGCTCCAGTCCCAGGCAGGCCGGGGTGCTGTCCGGGAGGCCGTCAGTCTGGGTGCTGCCATCTCTGCTCCCGTGTTTGGCATGGGCAGGAAGGGGAGCTGTGGCCACTGGCTCCTCCACAGGAGCCCTGTCTGCTGGAAAGGCAGAGGGTGACAGTCATTGCCTCGTCCACAAGATGTGCCCCCCACCCCCCATGAGGAAGGACACCCCAAGTTAACTGCACCTATTGTGAGCAAAAGGTGCTGTAGGTTGCTCTTGGTTGGCAAGAACTTCAATTAGGACCAAATATTTGTTTCCAAATGGGAATAACTATCAGGCTAGATTGGTTTCCAAAGGTTTTGAGTGATAGAACCCTTCTTTGTAGATGAAATCTTAAAATCAGCAGGGATTCTAGAATTTCTAGGGCATCTGCTTAGAAGGAGTGAGTGCAGGGGGCTTGCCTCAAAGGTGCCTTTGCACAAAGAGCTTTATTTTTACTTAGATGCTAAGTGGCTGGGCACAGAGGGTGATGAAATGTATGGGGGGTGGGGGCTGCAGCAACCCACTTCACGCTGGCGAAGACAGCTGTGGGAGGCAGGATCGTTGGAGTTAGCGAGTCTAAGCTGGCTCCCAGGTAAGGGGTCAGGAAGCCCTGGTTCCTCTGAGCTTCAGTTCTGGGAGGAAAGGCCTCAGAGCAACCTACCCGTCTACCTGTGCCACCCACCAGCCCCTGCTCACCTGCAGCCAACCAGGCAGGGGCATCCATTTGCCGCTCACTAGAGGGGAGCGCCTGCCAGCCCTGGGTCGCTGTTGCTGCAGCCGCGAAGACAGATGGCACGGACTTGGCGGGCCGCAGGGAGCCCTGGGGGGCCTTGCTGGGGTCTTTCCTGGAGCGCTGCTGCAGGACCTTGATCACCGCATCCTTCTCCAGGATCTGGGCGTGGAGCACCTTTAACCTGAGGGGAGAGGTCATGCCCACATCGTTAGACCCACAGACCCAGCAGCCCCCACCTTTACCACCTGGTAAATGTTGGAGGGAAAGCCCTCCCAACAGCCAGGCTGGACCCAAGTGCCCCTGCAGCAGGGCCAGGAGGGGGCCTTCGGAAAGTTCATCAGAGCTCTGGATTTCAATGCTCTAAAAACCACCCCTTCCTAGACCAGCAAAGGCAGGTCATCAGGGGCGGGTTCTGGACTCATCTGACGATAGCAATGGCACAACCCTCGCCCTGGGGTGCAACACCAGAGCTGCTGACCATCAAATGGGCTCAGTCGATGTGCTTGTGCCTTCGAGTCAAACACAGGACACATGAAATCGAGGGGCCTCTGGCATTATTGTTGGAAAGAAAATGCTAGCTACCCCCAAGCCAGGGACCCAGTCCACATTCCTTCGGAGTGGGACGTGGTGTGGCCTCAGTTGGAAAGTCTCTGATTTACATGGTGGAAGGGGAGCAGGTAGAGGCCCTGAGCCTTGCGGGTTCCAGCACCTCCACAGCCAGGGTCTCCTGGGCAGGTCCAGGGCTCAGTCGCTATCTCTGGGAAAGGACATGCATACAACGCCTGGTGTGCCCAACACACAGGGCCAGCTCAGAAGTAGGAGGGCCTGCTGAGCCATGTGGGGAGAGGGGGCTGTTCATCAGAGATTAAGGACTGGACACTGCTACCTCCCTCCCCACCTCGGGGGCCCTGGCCTGGCCTGCAATGCCGAACCTGCTTTCCATCTCCTGATGCCTGTGGCCGCCGGCGAGGAGGCCCTCGTTGAAGCTGCTGCTGGGTGAGGGCTGGGGGGAGTGTCGGATGAGAGTGGTGTCGCGCTGGGCAGCGGCGGTGGCGGCTGCGTCCATGGCAAACTGCCTCATGGCACATTCCTCCAAATACTTCTGCTCCCACTTGGTCATGTCAGCCTCCAGTGCCAGGATCTGCTCCTCCTTCTCCCGCAGTTGCTCTGATAGTCGCAGGGCACTCAGTTCTGGGGACCCACCACTGCCACCACCGCTGGGGGTGCCGACCTGTCTCTGCAAAGCAAGGAGTACTGTGGTCAAGGATGGAGGCTGGGGTGTGCCGGCCACTGGTGCTCACCCCCAGAGGACTCTGGCTTATGCCTGTGCTTGTCCAGCCACTCGCAGTACACTCCTCTCCCATCCTGCGTCCACCCAGAGACAAAGGAGGTGGCAAGGACCCCACATCCCTGCCCCAAATCCTGTGGCCAAGGGTGTGGGAAAGACCAGGTCTGCCTCTGCACAGGCGACCACATAAATTATCCTCTGAACTGGGAAAGGAGCGCTCTGCATAACGCCACTGGGATAACAGGTGTAAACCAGGACAGCACTGGCCACACCAGGAGGCTTGGTCATCCTACCTCTGTGGGAAGGGTAAGGCTGGGAGTGGAGACAGAACTCTCTATCTTGTCCGAAAATACCAGAGTTATTTACACGGTACAAAGTGAGGGCAAACGACTCCCTTGATGGTGGGGAGACACATAAGAGCAGCTAGTTTTGCCTTAACCGGTTTGGCTCAGTGGATAGAGCGTCGGTCTGGGGACTGAAGGGTCCCAGGTTCGATTCCGGTCAAGGGCATGTACCTTGGTTACGGGCACATCCCCAGTAGGGGGTGTGCACGAGGCAGCTGATCGATGTTTCTCTCTCATCGATGTTTCTAACTCTCTATGCCTCTCCCTTCCTCTCTGTAAAAAATCAATAAAATATATTGGAAAAAAAAAAAAGAGCAGCTAGTCTTCTATATCAAAGATTCAGAACTACTTTTTCTAGAGACCAAGAACACCAACCCCTGCTGCTCCCGAGGACAGAAGCCCAAGTCTTGAGTCCCCGAGATCAGCACAAGGCCGCGTGGCAGAGCCTCTGCTGGGACTGGAGGTTTGGAGGAGCCTGGAGCCAGGGAAGAGCAGAGATCACCCTTGCTTTCCAAGGGGGCCTTGCCTGCTCTGTGCAGGGGCTCCCAGGGACTTTGAAACTGTCCTCTCCAGGGGCTGTCCCAAGCGCTGCCCCCTCCACAGGGTTCCCCAGCTCACCTGCTGGGCACGCAGGGCCTTGAGTTCCTGCTCCAGGCGCGTGCGCAGACGTAGCTCCAGCTGCTCCCGCTTCTCACATGCAACCTGCAGCTGCCCGAGTGCCTGCTGCAGCCGCTCCACCTTCTCCACATAGGCCTGCTTCTTGCGCAGCTCCTCCTCAGCTCGCGCCGCCCGGCCCTGGGCGTTGCTCAGAGCCTGCTCCAGCAGCTCGGCGCGCCGCCGCTGGTCCTCGATGGCACCACGCAGCAGTGCTATCTCCCGTTCCAGCTTCTCCTGCTCCTGCTGCTGCTCATAGCCTGCAGGGAGAGAGGGGGGCTCGGTCAGTGACAGCGGCCACCCTGGCTGGCCCTACTGGGTGCCCACGGAGGGCCAGGCTCCATGCTGACTGCTGGGTGAGCACACTTGCATCTTACCCACTCAACAACCCTAAGAGGTGGGTACCATTATTAACCCCATTATGGGTGAGGAAACTGGGGCTCAGTTTAAGTTAGGAGTCAATGGCCACGCAGGACCAGGGCCCTGGCAGTTGTCTCTCTAGGTTACATTCTCTCTCTGCTGGGCTATGGCCCTGCCAAGGGAGAGCCCCAAACACTGTCCACTTGTACCAGGTGTCATGGTTTCTAAAATACAGTCACAATTTCCCTTGAGCCTCAGAAGGACACTAGAGACTGGCCAGACAGGAACTGTGATGCCCATTTACAGATGAGAAAACGGAGGCTCTGATGAACTGTGACATGGACATCGCTCAAGTGGGAGGATGGAGGAACAGGGACGAGAACCACCGTTAGCTAGCCTACAAGCTGGGCACCTACACTTCCTATTCTGCTGAAGCCTCCCATAACAGCCCCTCCGAGGTAGGATCTGTGACCTCCAACTTATAGGGGAGGAAACAGAAGAAGCGAATGGTACTGCCAGATGGGAACACAAGTCAGCCTGGCTCCCCAGACCAGGCTGCTTCTGGCTTTAGTATAAAACCCTGCACCCAGGGCCTCCCAAAGTGGACTCCAGGGCTCATTCTATGGACCCAGCATTTCCCCCTTCACCCCGCCCGCCCCCCCCCCCCCCCCCGGGGGG